>NC_137049.1:24754769-24784769 GCF_032717465.1 Coenobita brevimanus | reverse complement strand
ATTTCCATACGTAAAGTCCTTCATTATCATCTGCCTGAAAACCCGACGGCATAAGACGTGAAAATTTTATTATATTTATCCTTGATTTACCATTCTCTTGCCTCCCTTCTCATTTCCTAATCTCTTCTGTTACTTCTCCCTGCTTCCCTCCACTCCCCTCCCTCGCCTGTTCCCCCTCCCCCTTTCTTTCCTCTCCTTTCTTTTCCCTTCCTCTTGTCTCCTCTCCTCACCTGTTTTCCTTTCATTTCCCCTTCTCTCCTGTTGTCTCCCAGCCCTCAGTTTTCTTTCTATCCCACAAAAAGTACATGCTCTGTATATTTCTTCTCCTCTCTTCTATCCTCTGTTACCTTATCTCCTCTTTTCGTCTGTCTTCCTTCTTCCTCTTTCATCATCCCCCTCGTCCTCTCTCGTCTTTAAAGTCTCTCCTCCCCATCTCATTCCTCCCCTTTCCATTCCTCTTCTGTTCTCTTCTCTCTTCTTTCTTCCCATTTCTTCTCCTCTTCCTTTCATCAAATCCACCCCATTCTCCCTCCCCCTTCTGCCCCTTTCTCCACCCCTCCTCTCACTTCTATTCTCCTCTCCTCTCCTTTCCTCTCCTCTCCCAAGTTTCACTTTCTTCACGTCACAAATAAAAACCTCGTGTTCTTCATAACATCATATTCATCCTCATCATCATCACCACCACCACGCCAGCTGACTTGTCTGTTATCCAGTGATGAAATTATATCGTTTGTCTGATTAGATTTGCGTTCAGAGAGAGAGAGAGAGAGAAAGAGACGGGGAAGAGGGGATGGAGAGGGGACTTTTGTGGAAGAGAGAGTGTGAATGGGAGGGAGAGAGAGTGAACGGAAAGGGAGAGAAGGGAGACGGATGAGGAATAGTAAAGAGGAAAAGGAAGTTGGAAAGAGGGGGAGAAAGAAAGAGACATGAGAGACAGACAAGCAGACAAAAACAAGTGAGAGACAGACAGACTGAGACATGGGGCAGACAGACACAAATGAGAGATAGCCAGACGGAGGTACATGAGACAGACAAACAGACAGACGTATACAACAGACAGAGATTTCAAACAGGCTAAAAGACAGAAAAACAGACAGGAAGACAGGCATACACACAGAAGCAGATGAAAGACAGAAAGGCATGGAGGCAGACAAACAGATGAAAGACAGCCAGAGAGGAGCAGATGAGAAACACCGAGATATGAGGGAGAGTATGTTGTTTGTGAGTGCGGTGAAGAGCATCTCCATAAATGTATATGTATTTCCCTGACGCGGCCCACAAGACACAGGATTCCCACAAAGGAGCACTGATGGCTTAATGAACCAGTTTTCTTTCTCCTCAGTGCAGATTTTGGTGATTCTATTTTTCCGTGTTTTTATGTTTCTGATAATGGCGGTGGTGGAGGATTCTTGTGATGCTAATCTGGATGTTTTTTTTACACTGTTGTTTTACTTGGTGGTTGTGGATGTATTGTTCTTTATATTATGATTATTATAATCTTACCCGAACCTCTGGTGGGAGAAGATGTCTGGATGATAACGAATGAAATAGTAATAATAATAACAATAATAAAAATAACTAATAATAATAAAGTTTATTATTATTATTAGTATTAGTATTAGTATTAGTATTTTTATTATTATTGTAGTGTTTCCTGGCGACGCAGGGTTTAGTCAAGATTAGGTATATTTTCTTGGAGGAATGGGGGTTCGGCATCGGAGGCAACACCCTTTCCGGAACTCCAGGTGTACTTCCTGTGGTACCTACAGTCTAAGCAAACCAAGTATGAACAAAAAATATTAATAATGATAATAATAATTCGCTTTGTATTTGACACACTACATATTACCTTAACGGGTTGAGATTGTGGTTCAGAGAGAGAGAGAGGGGGGGGGGTGTTAGGGAGGAGCACAAGGAAAAATGTGCAATAGGTGAATGATAAGGGAGACAGAAGGAGAGAGAAGATGGAGAGGGATTTCATGACGAAGGAGATGGTGGAAGAAAAAAGTGTTACCTGTTGAGACGTAATAAGAAAAACGTGAAAGCAGAAGAGAGAGAGAGAGAGAGAGAGAGAGAGAGATGCACACACAGCCAACACAGTATTTGCAAAGTGTTACTAAGATTGACCTAGGGTAAATATTTGCACTCTTCACGCAAAATCCTTGACCATGGGGAAGGAAGGAGAATGCGTTATTGACAGACGATATAAGTGAGTTGGTTAAGTACGCAATCATCATCATCATCACCAGCACCTTTATCTTCATCATCATCATCATCATCATCCTAATCCCCATCTTTATCTTCATCATTGCCATCAACATCATCATCATGCTATCTCTCAAAAATGTAGAATGACAATATGTAACTTGTGGAATTAATACTAGATTAACAGTGGAGAGTTAGTGAAGAAGTGAATCAGGAAATAACTGGAGAGGCAAGGAGGGGCCTGCATGATTGATAGGTAGAGAGATAGTACGATATAAGACAAAACAGACCTAATAGATAACCAGAGATAATAGATAACCAGAGTCACTGAAGGACAATTTCATTAAACAAGACACAGACAAAATCAGATACATATATAGAGTGACAGAGATAAATAAATAGAAAGGTAGACAGATAGACGAATCGATGGATGGATTGAGAGATGGATGGATGGATGGGTGGAATGACAGATTGATTGAATGACTGAGGCAGAAAAATAGACTAACAGACAGACAAGCAGGCATATGCTCATTTGCCCCAAGTAAGGTATAGAGAGGTAGATAGACAGACAGATCAATAAATAGACCTAAAGACGTACGCTCATTTGCCATAAGTGAGGTTAGGATCTGCTGAGCCATGAGTGTTCTGGGGAAGTTCACAGTACTCGTATATGCGACTCAGAAAAAAAATCACACTTCCAAAGAACAGTCCCTCGGTGCCCAAGGTTTTATGAGCACCGATAAAAGGGCATAGCTTGTGATGGGTGTTGGCGAGAAGAATATAAAACTCCGCCATAGTTTTGTGCTAGTAATAGTATTGTGTTCAGGATTTTTTTTTTTTTTAATTAGGAGGCAAAACTTTATGGTATGGAGTTACCTTGGACTGTCAGAGTGAGATATTAATTTCTGATATGAGTTTCGTGTGTGGGTGGGATGGAGAGTGGCGGAAGGGGAGTGTGTGTGTGTGTGTGTGTGTGTGTGTGTGTGTGTGTGTGTGTGTGTGTGTGTGTGTGTGTGTATGTGTGTGTGTGTGTTTAGGGGAATATAATCTTCTACCATAGAGCCTACTGTGACATCATTATTTTTGAAGCGGTACATCTTAGAGGGATACGAAGCTCTGCAATTGACTTTTCTGTAAATGTAGATTGTTTTGGAGGATCTAGAAGGATAATATTAGAAAAGTATAATATTCTGCTATAGAGCTTTGAGTGATTAAATAATAATTCTAAGACTTGGAAGCTATAATGTCTCCTGTATTCTTGAGTGTGACAATTTTTCTCTGGGCTATGAAAAAAATGCATCTTTGAAGGGTATAAGTTTTGCCTTTTAAGAACATCTATCTTTAATTTAGAGTTTCCTTTTAATTGTCTACAAACCACAAGTTTCAGTTTAGGGGAGATATCTAATACTGAAGGTATTAATGAAGGCTATATGTAACCCCTTCAGTTAGAAAAAAAGATCTCTACTTAAGCTGAATAAAATCGTCTGAAGGTAAAAATAAAGTATACAAGGTGTAGTGGTTGTGAAGTGATTTGCCCCTTCAGCCCGGTGATGTATTTGTCTTTATTCCTGATGCTTTTGGGCGATTTTATTCCTTTTAAGATTTTTTTTTGTTTTAATGGGTTAAATATTTCGTTGATTTTTTTTTCTTTTTCAGTTAGAGGGGCTAAATGTTTCGTTGATTAATCTTTTTTTCATTTTTCATTTTTCATTTCTTATTAATCTTTTTTTTTCGGGAGATCCTTACAACTGAATAAAATCGTCTGGAGATAAGGAGAGAAGATATACATCATCTTGGCGAAATGGTTAGAATTCCGCATCATCTCCCCGGATTCCGCGCATGACCCAAAGCCATGTCCTGCCTTCATGATTTTCTCTGATTTTTGTCCCTAGCTTTTTTTTTTTTTTTTTGCGCTCCGGAATATGCTAAATTTAATACACGAACAAAACTCGCTCCCGCTTTTAAAAAATAATTTCTCCATTTCAAATATTCAAAGGAAATATTCACAGGGAAATGTAATATTAAAGAGGACTGTACCATATGCTGTATTTATAAAGTTGCTCGTGTTGCACCTGTGTCTGTTTTTGTATTTGTATGTGTAATGTATCTGTATTTGCATCTGTTCCGCATCTGTATCTTTATCTGTATTTCTTTTGCATCTGTATCTGTTCTGTATCTGTATTTGTATCTGGTCTGTATCTGTATTTGTATCTGTTCTGTATCTGTATTTGTATCTGGTCTGTATCTGTATTTGTATCTGGTCTGTACCTGTATTTGTATCTGGTCTGTATCTGTATTTGTATCTGTTCTGTCTCTGTATCTTTATCTGTATTTCTTCCGCATCTGTATCTGTATCTGTTCTGCATCTGGTCTGTATCTGTATCTGTGCCTATTCTGTATCTCTATCTGTATCTTTATCTGTAGCTGTTCTGTATCTGTATCTGTATCTCTTCTGTCCTTGTATCTGTTTTGTATTTGTATCTCTACCTGTATCTATGGCAATATCTGTATCTGTATCTGTTCCGTATCTGCTTTTGTTTCTGTATGTGCTCTGTATTTGTTTCTGTTCTGGCCTTGTATCTACTCCATATTTTTATCTATTTTGTATCTAGTCTATACCTCTGTCTACATTTGTACCTGTATCTTTCTTTGTCTACTGCATGATCGAGCCTTTTCTTTGGAGGGAGAGTGATAGCCAGAATTAACCATTCCTCATCATGGCGAAGTACGAATGGGAAAAAACAGTCCTGAGGAAGAATGATGTATGTGGACGTCGAAGTGTAGCGTTAAATAGACGGACAAAGGAAACATAGATAATAAGAGTATTTTTGGTCCATAGTGACGTTATCTGCTGGGGAGACAAGTGATTCTGATAAAGACATAACCAACGTGTGTAAGAAAAAGATAGGTGATAATTTGGTTGTGTAATATATGGGCCACAAATATGATAAAAAAGATGTCGAAGAATTGGAGGGAGTTACTGAATCTCTCTCTCTCTCTCTCTCTCTCTCTCTCTCTCTCTCTCTCTCTCTCTCTCTCTCTCTCTCTCTCTCTCTCTCTCTCTCTCTCTCTCTCTCTCTCTCTCTCTCACATTATTCAGTACATCATCTCGTTTCGGTACCTTCTTTATGCCATCCGTGTGTTCCCCCATCCATAACACATAACAGCTCAATCCAATCTCCTTTCCATTACCTCCTCATTCGCCATTCCTCCACCAACACCCCCAGATCTTCATAACCACGTCTTCATACATCGGGCTGTATTCTAAGCGGGTCTGGATATCCCGTAACGCCTCTTTTTTAGCGATTTAGTCCTCATATTACACCTCAATATAGTGCCCATATTGAAATGATATAAGGAACATAGAAGGCAGTGTTCAGGGGTAATAGAAAATAAGTCACAAAGAGGGAGGTGCCACGATAGGTTAAGGTGTACTATAAAAGATAATTCGCTGAGGAAGAAGTGCTACAAAGCCTCCTATCCTGTTTAGACAACGGGATGTCGATACCCTCACGACTTGTAAGCTAAGTTACGTGTATTGGGGTGGGACGCCTGATGCATGGAAATTTACCTGTCTTCCCCTCCTACAGAATGTGTCATCGTCGAGAATAACGTTAGTGTCATCGTTATTTTCATTATCGTTATTTTGATGGCTGTTGTTCACGTCACCATCATCATCATCATCATCACTGTCATCATCATCTTTGTCATCATCATCATCATTGTCATCATCATTCAAATCCTGAGTCACGCTGCTTCATAAATAAACAAATAAGTAAATAAAGCTTGGATCCAGGAAACAAAAACAAAAACAAAAACGAAAAATTTAGTGCACTATTACAGTTCTTCAAATTCAATTACCCTAAAACACTGATCACAGTAAGAACAGTGAGACATGAAATAGACAGATAGATAAATAGATAAGTAGACTGATAGAAAGATAGACAGGTAAAGGAAGAGAAGCAAAAAGCAATAGATGTTTTCATAATAATCCACGTCGTCCCGGCAGCCACAAAACGATTTCACCCTCCAAATAAAAGTAACACCATTCCCAATAATAACAGCCAATAACAAAATCCTCATAACCCCAGCCACGAATCCAGTATCATAGCCCAATCCTTCGTGTGTTCAATATGACTCCAGTGTTTTGTGTTATCGAGAAGGCATTACAGTAATTATGTGCTAGCTCTCTCTCATGCGCGTCAAGGGCCGTGCGGTAATACTCGTGTGATGCAACCTGACACACCTCTTTGCTAATGTTGGTTGCTGCTGGTGGTGGTGGGAGGTGGGGTTGGAATGTTTGTTGATTGATGCTGTGGTTGTTGCTGCTGCTTCTTGTTGTTTGTCTGGTTGTTGCTATGCTACGATATTCGTGTGAAGCAGTTTGACATATCTGAATGCTAATGTTGGTTGCTGGTGGTGGTGGTGGTGGTGGTGGTGAGAGGTGGGGCTGGAATGTTTGTTGATTGATGCTGTGGTTGTTGCTGTTGCTGTTGTGGTTGTTATTGTTGTTTGTTTGGTCCTGGTGTTGTTGCCGTTGTTGTCTGGTGTTTGTTTTTTCCCTTTCTGTTTTGGTAATCCTGACACAACATTATGTTAATATTACGAGATGGGTGGAATGGTAGTTGATGTTGCTGTTGTCTTTGTTGTTATTGTTGGTGGTGGTACTGGTAATTGAAATATTTGTTGCCTGCTGTTATTGTTATTGTTATTGTTACTGTTGATGATGGTAGGTTGTAGTCATCAATAACAAACCCGTCCGCTTTGTGATGTGTAAATAAACAGACAGCTAGACAGATACACAGATAAATAGATAGATAGGTAGGTAGATAGATAGATAGACAGATAAATAAATAGGTAGATAGACAGACTCAACTTTATCCCATTTAAACTAGTATTGATTACATACCAGTTAGTCCGCCAGTAAACGTTCACAAATTTTATCGTGGCTCAAAAATATTCTTCACTTCACACTACAACATCAAAGTTGGAGAAAGAGGTCGAGATGATGATGATGTTGGTGATGATGATGATGACGACGACGATGATGATGATGATGATGTCTTATGTATACTCCAGTCATATCCTACGTCAGCTCCCATCCTTTATTGCATCCACATCCATTTTCAGATATTTGTTGTTCATTTTTATCTGGCCAAACTGTTCTTAATTTCATTATAGCCCCTCTTTCGATATTTGTAAATCGACCCTACGCTGCCTAAACTACAATCATTTATTTTATCCAGAGTCGTTCCCAATAATCGTTCTTTAGTCTTACTCTGTTTCAGCTGCAGACCTTCAATCGCCTACCTCCTAATCCGTCTTTCAGTATATACTCCAAAATTATCCAGTTCATTTAATCCGTTCATCTCAGCCAATAAACAGATATACTGATCCTTTCAAGGCTGTGTAGGTCTATACAGTATACAGGGTAGGCTGTGACTGTGGTATCTGTTCTGTGAGATTAAGAATAGGACAGTGGAGCAGTAGCCAGGGAAGTCGAACTCTGGAATGTGAGACAGCTGATTAAACATATAAATTAATGTACAGGCAACGAGACTTAATGATCGTTTCAAAGCTGTGTAGGTTTATTTACTGGATAAGCTGTGACTGTGATATCTGTTTTGTGAGACTAAGAAAAAATAGTGCAGCAGTAGCCAGGGAATTCTTGCTGTGGAATGCGAGACAGCTGACTAAATATATAAATACACAAGCAACCTTGTCCGTAAGAGGTAAGAGATGTCTGGGAAAAACAACCAACTCTGTGCCTATAATACGAGACAGCTGCCTAAACTGTAAGACAGGTAAGTCTGTACGAATTTTATAAGACAACTGGCCAGAAATACTGCCAACTCGGAACTGTATAAAAGCAACTCTCGGCGATTTTCCGCGACTATGTGCGAGTGAGCGTGGGGACGCGGCCTGGCAAGGAAAGTTTATAATAACCTCAACTTTATAGAAACTTCTTTGCTCCGTCACTGAACAACTGAATCTAGTTGACCAACTTTTCTACGTAGCATCAAATTTTATGTCGGCTTCGAAATTTAGCCTATATTTTGTCTCCGTATTTGTGACTCTATTATCAAAGGCGAAAACATTTTGCTCTCAGTATATTCTTTTCAGTCGTTCAGTGTTGCAACAAAAACTTAGGCCTCTCTGCATAAAGACAAATGTATACAGTATTTACATTGACAGATGCATCTAATATATATAAATAGATATATATATTTATTTATTTATTGATAGATAAATAGATAGATATAAAATGCATCATAAAGTAACTTGTGGTTGCATGAAATTCCCTGGTGGTCGGGCTGGAGTAAAGAGGTGCAGCAGAGTGAGTGAGATCAGAGGAGCACCTTCAGAGGGTGGTTCTACCCAGCCAGCCAGCCACAGAGTGCTTTAAGCATTTTCCACAGAAGAAAGTCTTGTGAGTTCCTTACACATGACATCTGCCACCCTGCCTTCAGGCACATGTGTATATACTTATGTTGGCATGTGTGTATATATAATTACACTTAGTACAAATTGTTTTATTTACACGCACACACACACACACACACACACACACACACACACACACACACACACACACACACACACACAATAACGTAACAGGCGTGTTGGGATTCCGTGAGCAGAAAATTCGAGTGCATTGTGGTAGAGGTGAATGGTGGGAAATAAGTTAGAGGCCATTTTCTCAAGAATTGCTCGGCGGTGCCTTCAGTAAATAAAGTAAAATAATGCCAGGGCTGCGGGCGGAGTGCAGTTCAAAGCGGCGTGGGCTGGTGGTGGGGGGTGCTGGCGTGCTCACCGTCTGCCATCACTAGTTACGGCGAAGGAAATACACTTGAGAATTTCAGACAAGAGAAAATAATGTGTTATTTTACTCCAGCGGCACCAGAAGATTTTAATAAGCTTAGAAAGGGCCCCTAGGAGTGAGTTCATGTGAAACAACGCAGGAAAAACAGTAACTTCAACAGGAGAATGTTTTTATTTTATTCGTACTGCCAACAGTTGATGTTATTCAACTTAAAGGGGGGTCTCTAGGAGCAAAAATGTTTATGAAGGCTGTAACTAACCCCTTCACTCCAAAGTTTCTCCTAAGCTGAATAAAATCGTCTGATGGTAGCAGGGAAAAATATAATAACCAGTAAGATTGGAGGGATCAGCCACTTGGCTACCGTGCAGTACTGTGTTCTTAGTTTCGTGTTCTTTTTTTTTTTTTTTTACATGTTATTCCTCTTAGAGAAGCCTTTTCGACTTGGGGATGTTAGATCACGCCTTCATTAACCTTTTCATTTCTAGGCTTCACTCCTGTAAGCTGAATGAAATAGTCTGGAGGTAGCATGAACAATCTAAAAAAATAAGCTACGATTCGTGGCGGTAGCGCTTGAGCTCCTTTGACTTACTCATCTGAGTAGAATCGTCTTAGTTGGAATACAGTATTAGAGTTTTGCCGATGACAAGCTGAATAATGGACGCAATATTAACTTTCTTCAACCTGTATGCATCACTCGGCTAAGTCTTCGGTGTTACTAGGGATGGAAAAGTAGAGTTGTTCTGGTTATCTGAGAGTTAATGTACCCGTATAACACCTTCAGGCTCCTATAATCACTTTTCCATAAATAAAATCGTAAGCTGGAGTGAGAGTGTGAATGAAAATCCAAGTGCCAGGTCGTAAGCTAGAAGAGAATATTAGAACTGCTCCAACCACTGACAGACTAAATTATCTTTGCCCTCTCTTGCCTTACCATCTCCCGGGATCTTATGCCTCCTTAAGCTGTGTAAAATAGTCTTCTGCGAGCTGGAATCAAATAATACACTTGTCCCTATATGAGAGGGTTGATGGTGACAGTATTAACACTCTGAAGCTCTCTTAAACCACTGCCAGCCGAATAAAATCGTCTGATATATGCTGGAATGTAGTACTAGAGTTGACCTAATAATGAGAGATAAATAATTAAAAGTTAAATAATCTTTGCCTTGTCTTACTGCAATTGGTAGGCAAATAAGTGAAAGCCCCGAGAGAAAGACCTTCCTCCCTTCCTTCTTCCTTCCTTCCTTCCTTCCTCCTTCCTCCTTTCCCTCCTTCCTGTCTACAGGGAGAAGACCAGAAAGTGAAGGAGGAAAGTCTTGGGGGAGGAGGTGACCTATAGCGAGTCCTTCCTAACTTGGCAGAGACTTTCATCCTTTTTACAGTTTATATCCCGCAGCCCAGGGGCGGACTATACATTCTTTTCCATAGCACTTCTTCGTGACTATTCTTCACTTAACTAAACTTGGAGGAGATTATCGTCTTTTTGCTACATATTTCCCGTAGCTCAGTGGCCGAATAAGTCTACAACAAAGCTCTGCATCCCCTCATTATAACTTCGTGACTAGCATCATATTAGAGTGTTAATCTTTTGCCTCATCTCACAGTTCAAGATGGGCAAATGGCAGGTTGAGGCCAAGTGGACAGGATATAGCACAGTGCTCCACATAATTTTTTACATCATTGCAGATTTTCTTATTTATTTCACCCACGAAACACAGCGAATACATTTGTTTTGGCCATGATGTGACACAGTATGCATTTTTTATTATTATTATTATTATTATGATTATGATTATTATTTTTTTAGGGGAGGTGTTTAGAGGGCTAGGGAACCCTCGGTATTTATCTTCCAGTATACTCTGTTCACTTTAACCAGGTGAAAAAAAAAAATCTATCCTGTATACTGAATTGTAACAAGGGAATAACAATAGAATATGGTGCTAGTTGCGAAGACGTTCTGTGGGAAGGACAATGATCAGGAGTATTGTCTATTTATGCCACTGAACTAAAGGTAGGTGAGCTGCGAAGACACGAAAATCTCCGCCTAGTAAAAAGAATGGATTGTGGTCTTAATATAGGACATTTTAAGTAACCCATCCCCAGTGGAGATTGAAGAGTTAACATAGAGCCGCACGCCACTATACTGCTTTTACTCTGACGTGGCCTAGATTTTCGTCCTTTTGCAGCTTATTTCACGTAGCTCAGTGGCAACGAAAACAAGTATTACAGTCCTAGATCCTTCCCACGGCATTTTTTTCATGACCAGCATCGTATTCTCATGCCAGTCTATTGCTACAACTGAGCATTCAAGGTGAAGAGATGGCAGTTTCAGGCCAATTAAGAGTACAAGAAGGATGATATAATAACTCTCCATTACCAGCGATGGCACAGGCAATTAAGTGCTACGAAATTGTACATGGTGATTAAATGATGCTGGAGGTAGGCAGGAGGGGAGGAGGGGAAAATGGCAGCAAAATTACCTCACAAATGGAGCACCGAGTCTCCTCCCTGACCTTTTATTAACACCTTCCGGCTGGTAAAACTCACTCTCAGGCTCTTGTGACTCTCTCAACTGAATAAAACCGTCTGGAATTAGTAGAAACACCTGATCTTTTATTATCATTCTTAGGTTCCTATGGCTCACCCTGTTGAATAAAATCGTCTTGAATTAGATGATATATCTGATGTTTTTTTTAACGATCTCAGGCTTCTATGACTCACTCTCAGCTTAATCAAATCGTCTGACGTTAGTAGGAATGGAATATCAGAGTTATCACGGTCACGAGAGGGCTTATTTACAGTAGATTTCAATTTTGTACCTGAACCTGCAACCCCTTCAACCCCCCCCCCTCTCTACATGCCAATGACGTCATATTATAGCTTCTTCTTGCTTCCTCCAGACGATTTTATTTACCCTTACGAAGACCTCTTTTGATTATTCCCTTCAGTCCAATGGCATATACTGTATCTATATTTCTCCTTTTTACCACCAAGCAATTTATTCGGCTTGGGACTATCCTCTAGCTGTGTGGGGCTTACTGAATGCCTTGTCCAGCTCCCTTAGCTTAATCCGAAAATTCTCTTCAGAGCTGAGTGAAAGCATCTGACGGTATCAATAATATAATAGAAATCCATCAAATTTATAGATGGAATATTGTTATGGCGATGATGTTGTTACTGGACAATTTACGATTCTCTTATGATGGTAATGATAATGAGGATAATGATGATGATGATGATGATGATGAAACAGTCCAGAATTAGTATGACAATGATACAAGATGGTTACGTATCAGCATCAAAATACAAACAGAGAGGGGGGGAGAATTACACACACACACACACACACAGCATCCCCTTTACACATCCCTACACAAAGCCACAGGAGAGAGAGTTTGAGCTATGGAAAGGGGGAAACCATTAGAGCGCCGCGATGAAGCTCTGATATTCCTGTGCACATCCATCATCCCATTATGACCTAAAACGCCCCAGGGAAGGCTTAGCGAGGACAGGAGGGGTGTGAGAGTGAGAGAGATAGAGAGACAGACAGACAGGGAGACAGACAGGCAGGTAGGCAGACACATAGACAGGCAGATAGACGGTGAGACAGATGCAGACAAGGGCAGAGTGGGGAGAATGAGGGAGGATGACAGAAATAGATGGACAGGGGTGTGGGGGGAACAGGAAACACAGACAGAGAAGACAGATCGGCAGGCAGACAGACAAACAAAAAACACATGGCCAGTCGGAGAGAGAGAGAGAGAGAGAGAGAGAGAGGGAGAGAGAGCTGTTGTGAATCTGCTTATCTAAGGCGCCGGTGGAATCTTGATGAGACTTACCCCCCCCTACTCCCTCCCCCTCTCTCTCTCTCTTCCCGGGATGAAAGCACCCACATTACCACCCGGCGTTTCATGTGGGCCGATTTATTTCTCTTTCTGTGTGTGTGTGTGTGTGTGTGTGTGTGTGTGTGTGTGTGTGTGTGTGTGTGTGTGTGTGTGTGTGTGTGTGTGTGTGTGTGTGTGTGTGTGTGCGCGCGTGCGTGCGTGCGTGCGCGCGCGCTCACTCTGACGGCTGCTCGTCATCCAAACAGTATGGCGTTCCTCACCCCCCCCACTTTCTCCTTCTCTTCCTCCATCCTTTTCCCCCTCCCTCCATCCCCTCCCCCCTACCACCTTTCTTCCTTCCCTCCCTCCCTCCCCTCTTTCCTCCTTCCCTCCCTCCCTCCCTTCTTTCCTCCCTCCGCTGACGGCTATTTCAGAGGCTTTAGATTTATGCAAAGCTAAAATTCCCTCTCTCTCTCTTTCTCTCTCTTTTTTTCCCTCTCTCTCTTTTCCTCGTCCAGCTGCACATTCGCCGCTTGTTTCTTTGCAGCAGCGCAGTGATGAGGGCAACACTGACTGATTGCTGTTTGTTTTAAAATTTGTCCTCTGCTTCACATTTGTTTTTTCAGCGGGTCTAGTTTTTAGGCTCCCATTTGTCATCCATGCTTTTGAAATATTGATACTGGACTGTTTGGTTCGGCTATTCCGGTGTGTGTTTGGACATACGTACATATATACATGCATATATAGATACACAGATACATAGATGGATACATTTATACATATTTATATCATGTATTTTATACATATGTATAAATGTATATATTTCTTTGATCAATACCAAATAGCAATTTCTCATGCTTGTATGCGTATGTATATTTCAAGCCTGTTATTTACAGGTCAATGGAAATTTATTTGCCGTGTGCATAAAGGGCTTTTCATAAATGATTGATAATTCACTTGCTCCCACTGACAAGATAGCTGTATTGGTAAGAGGATTATCACAAATATGCCTGTATTAAAAGCGTAGAGTTTATATCTAAATGTGAGCCTTACGGATTCAAAATGATATTACAAGGCTACATATTAGATAGTAACACAATAAACCTGTGTATCTTAGCCCTTCAAACTCTACTGGTTTGCCAGTGGCGTTAGTCATGTGTCTTGAGGGGTGGATACTTTGACTGGTTTTTAGGATACGCCAGAAGAATAACAAAGACATTACTGCAGACAAGAATTCTCTGAGTGGTTTGTACAGTTATTGTGCTGTACTGAGATTGTGAGCAGAGTAAGACACACACTCAAACACATACATCTCACACAAATAGCACACACACACACACACACACACACACACACACACACACACACACACACACACACACACACACACACACACACACACACACACACACGCTTTTCATGGTGACCTTTATTTTCCAGATAGTTTTCCACTTGAAATCCACTCGTTCTTTCAGTTCCAGCTATATTGATATCCTATACTGTATACAGTATGTATCAAAAACTGTTTCCTCATCAATTACTCAGTGTAATCTCTGTTTCGTAAGCCCTTTTCTTTTCATTCTGCGGCTTTTCGTTCTATTACTGTACGTACGGACGTATGTATGAATGCACTGTTGTTCTTTGTATTTTCAAAGAATATCGCGTAAACAATTCCCAAGCAGTCTATATTTTCAATACACCACTCTGTCAGTCATATTATTCGACTCTCTCTCTCTCTCTCTCTCTCTCTCTCTCTCTTTTCTCTTTCAAGTGTCTGACTCCTCGATAACCCCAGACTAACGCCTCGACTCTCGATCAAAAGACCCAAGAACCCCTGAAATTACTCCACTTATGTATTTCCCTGATGAGCTTGAAAGGGGAATGAAGTGATTGGAGAGTTTTTTATTTTTCTGAAGCCCTGGAGTGATTGGGATTTTTTATTTTTATTTTTTATTTCCTTTTTTCTTTTCTTTTTTGAGATCTGGAGGTCTGGAGTTATTGGGATTATTCGTGGTTCGTTTCTCCTTTTATTTTTTTTATTTTTTTTACGTGAACCTGGAGGGTATTGAGGTAGATTATAGAAGGGAGAAAGTTTATTGAAGGGATTGGAGGCTAATTTTTTTTTACACTGTGAATGTGGTGGGGATTGACGTGATTGGTGGGCATTTAATTCCAGGTTACTTACTATATACATGGTGGTCTTTATTATAACTCACAGCCGGCGGTATCTTGCCTGTTACGAGGACGGCTCAGTCTCCTGGTGTGGGCGTGGGTGTGACAGAAGAAAGGCGCTATATATGGACTAGGCTGAATTATGGACAGAAAAGGGAGTGAGATTTATGAGTCAATTTTGCCTTATTTTTTTCAACAAGGTGACAGTTTTTTTTTTTCCTTTCTTATGTTTTTCCATTTTCTCTTCTTTCTTTTCTTTGTGGCGGACTTAGAGGTGGCTTTTTGTAGATTTACTGTATATATTGGGGGATGGTTTGTTAAATGGATAGGAGACTCTTGTGATTCGACGTGTGGTGATGTGTGGCACCTACAAGGATATCTAGGTTTCAGGGAACGGATTTCTTAACTATACTTCCAAAGTCGAACGCATAAGATAGATAGATAGATAGACAGATAGATGGATAGATAGACAGACTGATGGATGGATGGATAGACAGATGGGTACGTAGGTAGGAAGGTTGAGACAGAGAGAGAGAGAGAGAGAGAGAGAGGCCGATAGACTTCTCCATATTACAGAGATTGTATGGATGTCAAAGCAAGTGGTAATGAATTATGCAGAAAGGATCTTTGTGAAGGATACATTATGGCTTAAAGGATTTCTCTCTCTCTCTCTCTCTCTCTCTCTCTCTCTCTCTCTCTCTATCTATCTATCTATCTATCTATCTATCTATCCATCTATCTATCTGTCTATTTATCTATATAAAGTTAGTAAGATAATCTAGCGCTAACAAGAAAAAACAACTGTATCTCATCCCGGAAACCAACATTATGAAAGACTTAATCGTAATAAGGAATAAAGTAAGCAACAATTAAATAACTGAATAAATGAATGAGTAAATAAAAACGAAAATTTAAAAAAAACTGAAACAAAGATATCGAAGCCAATATTACGAATGGCGGAAATTGAGAGAGCAATCAAGCGAGGACGGATGCGCAAAATAAATATCCGGAATTTGAGATACTGGAAAAAAAAAGAAGAGTGAGTAACGGGAAGCACTTGTGACTTGATGAATGAACAGGGGGGAGTATGAACAACAGAGCCATGGCTAGGATGAAAATAGATCAGTTTATATATAGATAGATAGATAGATAGATAGATAGACATATAGATAGATAGATAGATAGATAGATAGATAGATATAATTATGTTCTGTTGACTCAAACTCTACTATTTTTAAACTGGTTTAAAATCGCCATCTCACCGTCTCGAATGCCCAGATGTAACAAGGGATTAATACTAGACCATATTGTTAGTCACGAAGAAGTGTCACGGAAAAGAGGCAGAGGTGTGGCATTGTCTTTATTTTTTTTTATTTTTTTGGCCACTGAGCTACGTGAAATAAGCAGCAAATAAAAGAAAATCTTGACCTAAGCAGCCCAGGTAGAAAGAATAATTTTAGGAAACGTCATTGCATTGGTAAAGTCATTCTACTTGTTGAGTCTTTTTCTTATTAGCTATTGGAGCTTTGTCTAAGGTATAATCGTTTCACATTAGCCGCAATACCCAGCAGTTCACTTGCGACCAGCGGGTTAATTAGATAGATAAATAGGTAGACAGACAGACAGATAAATTTATATACTGGTAGGTAAAAAGATAATAATGACAAATGTATTAATTAGTGTGAGATGGAGTTGAAAATTGGAAAGGTCTGGATGATGAGTGTATGTGTGTGTGAAGTCCATTTCACGGGCCACTATGTTTGTATATTAATCCTACGTGTGTGTGTGTGTGTGTGTGTGTGTGTGTGTGTGTGTGTGTGTGTGTGTGTGTGTGTGTGTGTGTGTGTGTGTGTGTGTGTGTGTGTGTGTGTGTGTGTGTGTGTGTGTGTGTGTGTGTGTGTGTGTGTGTGTGTGTGTGTGTGTGTGTGTGTGTGTGTGTGTGTGTGTGTGTGTGTGTGTGTGTGTGTGTGTGTGTGTGTGTGTGTGTGTGTGTGTGTGTGTGTGTGTGTGTGTGTGTGTGTGTGTGTGTGTGTGTGTGTGTGTGTGTGTGTGTGTGTGTGTGTGTGTGTGTGTGTGTGTGTGTGTGTGTGTGTGTGTGTGTGTGTGTGTGTGTGTGTGTGTGTGTGTGTGTGTGTGTGTGTGTGTGTGTGTGTGTGTGTGTGTGTGTGTGTGTGTGTGTGTGTGTGTGTGTGTGTGTGTGTGTGTGTGTGTGTGTGTGTGTGTGTGTGTGTGTGTGTGTGTGTGTGTGTGTGTGTGTGTGTGTGTGTGTGTGTGTGTGTGTGTGTGTGTGTGTGTGTGTGTGTGTGTGTGTGTGTGTGTGTGTGTGTGTGTGTGTGTGTGTGTGTGTGTGTGTGTGTGTGTGTGTGTGTGTGTGTGTGTGTGTGTGTGTGTGTGTGTGTGTGTGTGTGTGTGCGCGCGCGCACTTAATGTTCTGGGAATATGGAAGATGACGATGATGGTAGTGATGAAATAATAATAATAACAATAATAATGATAATAATAATAATAATGATGATGATGATGATGATGATGATGAGGAGGAGGAGGAGGAGGAGGAGGAGGAGGTGGTGGTGGAAGACTGCGAACGGACTGCGGAGATATAAATTACGCAGATGTCGTAAAATAATGACGACAATTAGATACAAGACAAAGTAAGAAAGGGATAGAGGAAATAAAAGGAGAGGAAGAAAGGAGACAAAGCAGCAGGGAATAAAAAGGAAGGAAGAGAATTACGGAAGAATAAGGAAATGAGACAGAGAGCTAATTACAGATTTATAAAGATTACAGTAATATGACGGGAGGAGGTGGTCATGTGGCTGAGTGGCAAATTACTGTTTGATGATGTTGATGATAATGATGATGATGATGATGAGCAGGAAGAGAAAAATTATCAAAATACTAATAATGACGATTTATTATTATTATTACTCCTATTATTATTATTTTTATTATTATTATTATTATTATTATTATTATTATTATTATTAACGTTTTTATCATAACAGCGATCAGTCTTACAGTAGGGCAAGGAACAGTCTGAGGATCTGCATTAGAGCAAAACTAATCTCAACAAATCTTCTAGGAGACCTCTCAACATTTCATCAAAACAGTCCCCTTAATACTATGGCACACGTCCTAGAATTTATACAGTATGAATGATGGAAATTTGTAACCATGTGTTGACAGGTGAAGGTATGTTCTCCATGCAGGATGTATATTGAGCTTGGGGAGCATATCAATATTTTAATCACAGGAAAGCAAACAGAGGAGACAGGAAAATGGCAGAAAGATACGAAACGGAGTTAAAGACCATTGGCAAACTGTCTATTATAAAGTTTTTTTTTTAATCCCGCGAGTAGCGTAGCGGCCCTGGACTAGGCTATTCAGTTCTGACATATGACGAGAGGGTGACAGGTCTCGCTCTCCCCTGATTGGTGTTATATGAGCAATAAACCCCAATCTCCCCCTAAGAGAGAGAGAGAGAGTTACAAGAAAAAGACGAAAGAAGACGCAGGAGGTAGAATCACAATGAAAAACTCGTGTCCATGCCTTGTCCACACTGGCGATTCACAGTCCTACCATTTCAAGCAGAGGAGGCATTTTCATATTTTATGCTCGTTACCTCCAGACGATTTTTGTGCGACTTCGGAAGGATCCCTTGTAGTGAAGGAGTTAATCAGGACTGTATCTAACTCCTTCATTTCGCCAAGTCTGTCCGAAACTGAATAAAATCGTCTGATAGTACAATATTAAAATGTAAAGAGAGCCATTGGAGTGAAGTGTGGATTTTAATATTTCATTCTTCCTACCTTCGCAGGATTTAACGCAGCACAGGGGAGATTTCTCGTGGTGACGGGGTCTGAAACATTCTCCATTAACCCCCTTCTTGACAGTGGCTCCTTTTTATATTTCGCATTTTATTTATTTTTTTTTTTTCTCCGGTCGATATCATTCTGCTTACAGAGATTCCCCGTAGGGAAAGAATTAACCTGTTCACTCAGAGGATGTAATTTATATTCTATTCTTGCTTCTCTCCAGACGATTTTGAATCAGTTAATGGTCGCCAAACTAGATGAGTATAAGTGAACCTTTATTAACAACACTTAATGCTTGAGGTCCTTTCAATATTTACAAAAATCTCGTGGTGGTAGTCTGATTAAAATGAACAAGAGATGATCGAAGCGAAGGGATTAAACCCATTTTTCTCCGCGACAGCGACTGGTACAATATATATAATAAAAATAATTTTTGAAGACAAGGACTGCCTAACACAAATTGAAGTTGGTCCTAAATACATCACATTATTCATCTTGACACATCGCCAGGTTTGCAAAGCTTGGAAGAGCACACGAGATGAAATAATTGTGACAGAAGTTAAAGTAAATTAGCATATCATGCATTTGTGGGCCGGGCATCTGTGAGCTTAACTTAAAGTACACATATTCAAATCTAATATACCTATTGCATTTGTAATAAAGTTCTGACCAGATTTTGATCTCGAGGGAGGTCATCTTTGTTATCGCTCCTCTCCCTGCCATTTACAGATACAGATCCTGCGTGACTGTTAACAACAATAGAACCATGATTAACCTCCAAAACTTCTGGCCACAACTCCCACCAATAACGTGACACGGTGTAGTAAAATACTGGCTTCCCACACCTGCTGTATTTCGGGAAGGGGGAGGGGGGCGAGCTAATTCCACGCACAGCTAAGTTTTCTCTTCCCAGGATGACAGTTCTTACTTTATTTAATCACGACCTTATCTCATCGAACCTAATCCAATATAATATGACAATCTAACCCAACACAACATATTTTAGCGTAGGACACTATGACTTAACCTAACCGACCCTAACCAAAAATGATATAGCATACTTTCATTCAGTCTAACCTTATCTAACTTACCTATCTTTATCAAATCTAACCTAACCTTACCTAATCTAGCAACCTGACTCAATTTAACAATACCTAACCCTTTCTGGAAAAGAAAAAGTAACCACAACGAATATAGTTTTGAACTCTGCTCCACGACTCTTCTTAATCCCATTCCTTGACAAGACGTGGATACGAATTTTTGATTGCGATTGTACATCCGGCCTAAGACGTTGCCTCCCATGTATAATCCTCCTCCTGACACTGCATCCACGAGGGGTGACGTTGACGAGAACACCTCCAGGCAGTTTTCTCCATACTGCATTTCGATACATCACACAACATGAATACACCACGCTTCCTTACACGCTCCCCCAGGTACGGAAGAGGGACACCTTCTTGGGGTGGCATCGATATAGCTGGTAGGTTCTACAGCCCAGATGTACCTACATCACTTATTTCTCTTCCTATCCTCAGAAAGGAGGATGGTGCACTGCAAGACCAAGACAAACAGCCTGCAGGCCGCCGGGTTCACGTCCAGATGTGCCTGGGTTTGCAGCTCCTCCTCTTCCTCCTTCTCTCCGTCGTAGCGTGCAGTCGAGGGCAAAAGTTCGCCTACTATTACACTGCATCTACTTTATGCTTTATGCTTTACACATGTCTGTCGCTTTCCTCCTTGACACACCATGTCAAGGAGAGTTATTTATGGACAGAGGAAAGTACCAAGCCTCTTTCAGCCTAGGATTATTAGACAGCAGAAGAAAGTGAGAAACAGAAGTGGCAAAATATTAGACAAACTTATGACCCCGATTGTACCTCATCTCTTCCCGTCGTATTATCGTATTCTTGTCGGTTGAAGAGGTCCCTAGCACATTACCCTCCCATTTTATCTTTGTGACAGCTACGTCAGTATAGTATCGTATGCTCCTTACTGTCGGTAAACGTAATGTAAATGTGGGGAGAGACGTCATGAGCCGCTTATCTGCAGGTTAAAGCCCCGAGCATTGTATTTATCCACTCTGTTGGGATACAAGGCCTCTGCATCAGCCATGTTACCACAGTTACCCCATCCAGGTGTTACGCTAGGTATTTGCATTACCTGCTAACCCACACGGGGTGAACGGACACCTGAGTCGAGTGTTCCCGGGAGCCTGCACCAGGATTAGAGTCCTGGTCCTATGATCTATCGGGCCATCAACTTCGTGGCTAGCAGTGCTATTAACGTCCTCGGACTGATGGAGTTAGAGAAACTGACCAGACTTCCATTCACACTCCATTGTAGCATTCTTGTAACTCCTAAAATTAATATCCTCAGCCCAAGGACGCAATTTTTATGTTCTTCCTACCAGCAGACGACTATATTAATATTAGAGAGAGAGACGTTTTGAACTGGTAAGGTATTTTACTACTAAGGATCCTTCCTTTATTGAGTGCAGTTATTTGGTGATAGTACGTATTCAAAAGACCGTCAAGTAGAAGTTAATGCTTATATGAACAAACTCATTATATCAAAGTTAATAAAGGAAGTAATTATGTTATTCTCTCTTTACCTACGACTGTTTATTTCTTTTGTTTTCCTTGTACAGTATGTTCCAGAAATTTGGTGTAAAACTATGTGACTTTATTTTATCCTGGCTTTGTTAAAATATCCTTACTTTTTTCTTATCATACAGCAAGAAATCTTAGTTATTCAATAAGGCGAAGTCTGCCAGTCTGAATGTTTTATTTGGTGTACATGAATTACTTAGAAAGGCGTGACATTAACAGACTTGGACTTAAATATATGAGGATTTGCAGCACACACACACACACACACACACAAATAAACAGAGAGAGTAAATTAGGGGGTGGGGGGGAAGAGAAAGCACTACACAGACAGAAAAGCAAGAGGACAGAGAGACAGAGAAGGCGGGGGAGAAGGGGGAACAAGACAGCTGTGTATTTAACCCCAAGCCAATGTAGTTTTAAAGGAGAAAATATAGCCCATAAGACGCTGTTAATGAAGAGGGATGAGGCCCCTGGAGTCCTGTGTGGTTTACCGGAGATTAATGAAAGCCCAGTTGGAAAAATAATTGTTAACCCCTTCCTTCCAGCAGCTTATTCAGGCTACGGGTGCTGGAGAGGGGCGCCTTCATATGGTGACACCGATAAACCCGGGCTATCCAACTGCTTAGCTTGAATAAATTCGTTTGGCAGTTTCCTTACATCAACTTCAGAAAAAGAGTGAGTCCTAAAAAAAAATTGTTCAGTGTCTAAAAATCAAAATGTCTTCAAAAACAGGTGCCCAAAAATTTTAACCTGAGTTTCTAAAAGATCACTATAAAAAAAAAAAAAGTTTTAGAGAAATTAAATAACTCACAGAATGAAAACTGTAGACAAAAATCAGTTTAGAAAAAAGTGTAAAAAGTGTCAAAAAATTTTGTTAAAAATATTTCAAAAAAAAATCAGTGTCCAAGAATTTCAGTCACTGCCCTAATATTAAACCATGATCCAGAAATTAATGGTGAAAGTTTATATATAATAACCATTAATTACTTGAGATAATTTGCAAACATTTCAATCAATACAATAAAAATAGTGTCCAATAATAATTATCGATTCAGAATTCATTTTCCACTAAGTAACGTGAAAAGCAAAAGAATAATAATAATAATAATGATACCGGTAATAATAATAATGATAATAAAAACACTACTACTAGTAACAATAATAATAACGGTAATAATAATAATAATAATAATAATAAAAATAAATAAATAAATAAATATGTAAATAAATAAATAAAAGCCATATCCAAATATTACGATCAGGTTCTACAATTAAAAATCACTTAAAATTTTGATAAGTCAAAATAAGAGTAACAATAATAATGAGACTACATAATAAAAATAATAATAATAATAATAATAATAATAATAATAATAATAATAACAGTAATATCAATAATAATAATAATAATAATAGAATCAGTGTTGAAAAATCACAACCCCAACACCTGTTCATGCCCGCTGATCCGGTTTAAATATTTAAATCGGATGGACAAAATGCATAAGCTTCTTGAATTCGTTTCTGTGTGTGTGTGTGTGTGTGTGTGTGTGTGTGTGTGTGTGTGTGTGTGTGTGTGTGTGTGTGTGTGTGTGTGTGTTTAACCATCAAATTTTAACCTATTCAATCCACTGGTGTATTTTTATATTTCTATTTTCCTTTATTTTCACCTTAGACTAAAGCTTTTCGATCTAACGGAATTATCTATAGCCTATATTAATTTATTTTCTTTATAAACCTCTCCTGGGATGAAAGAAAAAGTATATATATATATATATATATATATATATATATATATATATATATATATATATATATATATATATATATATATATATATATATATCTATTTAAATAAAAGAAAAAAATGACAGGCAGGAATAAGCATTAAGATGAGCTGGATAAATGCATAAAGTCCTCTAATCCTTGGGTATTTTTTTTTTTATTTATTCTAACCACTGGCTTATAATACATAGAGTACAATGGCGTCTTTCCTCTTTTCTTCCTCCTACTTTGATTTTTCTTCAGGTTAGAGAAAATTCTTATGAGAAAGAGGTTAAAAAAAGTCTTTAATAATTGCTTCAGTGCGACTCTTTTTTTTTTTTTTTCGACAGTCAGAGAACTTTATGGTTGTCTTTTTTTTTTCTTTTTTTCTATAGTCAGAGAATTTTCGAAATGCGGGGCTTAGATTTACCCTTCATGATAACCCTCACAACTCTGGGGACGTGTTAGTTAAGTATAATATTCTCTAATTTAAACAAAAATAATGTAAATATAGACTCTGGGAATTAAGATAGTAATAGCAATGCATCTTACCTGCTGAAATTATCCCAGGTGTTATCATCATCATCATCATCATCATCATCATCACTACACACGCACTCACCTGCAGGTAAAAGAAATATTGGTTAGAAATTATAGGATTATAGTGAATGTGGGAAAGTATACAGTAATAATAATAATAATAATAATAATAATAATAATAATAATAATAATAATAATAATAAAATACGGTATCAAAACAACATTATGGTTAACCCTTTCATGGATCGTTTATTCCAGCGATAGACAAATGATTCCACCATACTTTTATAGGTTAAGAAGGCTTCCTAGCACCATTTCCTAGGCGATTTATTTTCTTTATTACACGTTACTGTCCTCTTTTGTGTTACATAAACCCTTGCAATATCGCCATACTCTGCATAGATTACCTACAAGAGGATATTAACCAGCCATATCCAAAAATAAATAGCCAAGGTAGAGATGTTAGGGAGTTTCCTTAACCGACAAGAGTACGAGCCTGAGAGTGTTAATACTGCCTCACTTTGGTAAGTGAATGACTGTTAGAATGTCATTTTCCCCTTTCCACCTCTCATTTCCCCTCACTATTTTCCCATTGCCCCACTTCATTCCCTCTCCCTCTCATTCTCTCTGTGTGTGATCGTCCCTCCCTATCTCTCCCTCTCTCCCCCCTTTCCCCACCTCCCTTTTTCTCCCCTTTCCCCATCTCTTCCTCCTCCTTTGTTCCATCTCTGTGTGTAGTATTTTTCTTCCCCTTCCCTCAGTCCATCCCACCCTCCATCTTTCTCCTTCCCTTCTTCCCCATTTCTCCACCTCATCTTCTCTCCCCTCGTCCTTTCGAATGCTGTTCTTCCTATCCCTCCCCATTCCTTTTCCCCTCCCCAGTCTCTCTCCCTGTCCCTTTCCCTCCTTTCCCCATCCCTTTTCCTCTTCTCCTCACCCCTTCTCCTCCTCCTCTCCCCATCACTTCTCCTCCACCTCTTCTCCTCTCCCCATCCTTTCTCCTCCTCCTCCTCCTCTCCTTCCCTCCCCATCCCTTCTCCTCCTCTCCCCTAGCCCAACTGAAACTTCGCATGTCTCTCGGTCATCTTCACAACCAACACCAACTTACCCCTGCCCTCCCTTCCCTTCTCGCCCCTCCATCCCTTCCCCCTTTCCCTCCCTACCCTCCCTCCCTCTATTCATGTCTTCTCTCCCTCCCTCCCTTCCCTTCCCCGTTCTTTCCTCCATATCCTCCCTCCCTCCCTCTGTCTTTCCCTGTTTCCTCTCCCTTCCTCCTCTCCCTTCCTCCTCTCCCTTCTCTGTCCTCCTCCTCTCCTTGCCTTCCCTCTCTCTGCCCTTGCCTCCTCTTTCTTCCTTCCCTCCCACTCTCCCTCCTTACCCCCTTTTTCCTCCCTTCCACTCTCCCTCCCTGATACCCTTTCTCCATTTCCTCCCATTTTTATTCTTTCTTCGTTCTCTGCCCTTCCAGCCATAGCACCCATCCATCATTTCCCCACTCCCTTTTCCTCTTCCCTCCCTTCCTTCCCTATCCACTTCATCCCTTTTCCTCCGTTCCTTCCTTCACTATACTCCTTAACCCCATCCCTCCGTTCCTTCCTTCCCTATACTCCTTCCTTCCCTACACTCCCTCCTCCCCTACACTCCTTCCTCCCCAACACTCCTTCCTCCCCTACACTCCTTCCTCCCCTACACTCCTTCCTCCCCTGCACTCCTCACCCCCTTCCCTCCTTCCCTGCCCCCTCCCCCTTAGGCATCATGGAACCACCTCGTCATGCTCACCGAATCAATAAGGTCACCCAGCCATAGACACTGATTTGGGGGCTCTGGGTCACGTTATGGGAGGGAGGGGGAAGGAGAGACATTAGGAAGGGGGAGTCGGTGGGAGGGGGGAGGGATATTAGGGAGTCGGTGGGAAGGGGGAGGGACATTAGGAATTGGGAGAAAGGGAGGGAGAGTTCCAGGCCCCCTTCCCCTTGCTCCCCCTTTTATGTGCACCTTACGACACGAAGAGAAAGCATGGTTAATATTTTCTTCCCCGTTCTATGAAATTATTCACATTCCTTCCCCCTTCCTCTTCCTTTTGTTTGCCTTTAAGGACACGCAGGGAAGACATGGTTAACACTGTATATTCTTCCCTGTCCGAAAAGATTTTTCCATACTCTTTTGCTCTTCTTCAGCTTTCTATTTACGTTTTACGGCACGCAGAGAACACCTGGGTACTGTCTTCCCTCTCCAAAGACACCGTTAGGGTAAACTGAATGGAAAGAAATGAAAATAAGAAAGTGAGATCATGGAGAGACAGACCGAGACCAAAGTTCTCGTCGGTTAAGAAAGCTCCCCAAAACATCTTCCTGAGCGATTTAGTTTGCCTGTCACTCCTTACTAACCTCTTCTGTATCATTTAATCATTCAAATACCACCATATGGGGCATGAATAACATACAGATTGATATTAATAAGTCGTATCCAAAAATAAGTTGCTAAGGAAGAGGTGTTAGGGAGCTTCCTTAACCGACGAGAATGTGGACCCGCGAGAGAGAGAGAGAGAGAGAGAGAGAGAGAGAGGGGTAAGAACGAAGCTGACGATGAATAAAAGAAATTCATTAGTAAAAGAACGGAAAGAGAAGTGAACCAGGAAGAAGAAAGTAGATAATATTAAAGAGTATCAGGTGAATAGAAGAAGACATAGACCAAGAGAGGTGGAAGGAATGAGGCCAAGGCGAATGACAGACTCCACATATTAAAGAGGATGGAAGCAGAGGTGAAGAGAGAACTAGAAGAAAATGAACATACGGTATTTGAAAAGTAAAAACGATAGCAGTCGGGTAAATAGACCAGGAGCAGACCGAGCTGGAGGATTGTGCCAGGTGAATGGAAGGAGGAAAGGAAGACCGAGAGTGAGGTGAGAAGGTGAGGCCGAAGGAGAATGAAGGACTCAGGTTAGTAAGGAAGATGAAAGGAGAAGCAGAATCAAGAAGGAGTGTAAGATGAAGAGTGGGAGGGGGAGCGGAGTGAGGTGGAAAGGTGAGACTGAAGATGCATGGACTATTTAGTAAAGGGGATGGGAGGAGACTCAAAGAGGAGGTGGAAGATGAATGAAAGGAGGGGGAGAGGAGGAACGAGTGAGGTGGAAGGGATGGGGATGAAGATGAATGAATGAGTTTAGTAAAGACGTGTAGGTGAAGGACGCCCTCATTTGCTGGCACCGATATAACCGAGCGGCTACGTTGCCCGGTTATACAAGCATCCCTCAACTCCTTCCCTAACGCCCGAAAAATGGATGATGAACTGCAGGAAAATAGCAACTCACAACCTGCCGTTCACCAAGTTCGTGTACAGATGAACCTATGATAACAAAATAAAGAAAGAAAAGGAAAAGATAAGAAACAGGAAAAGAAAGCAACATAGTAAAGGACATGAAAGGAGAGATGGACCAAGAAACAGGAGGGAGAGAAGGGCATGTTTAAAGATTATATACAGAAAGGCAGATTCCAGTACGAGGCTATGAAACACCGAAGCCATGCCGATTACTAAAGCAGATGGGAGGAGAGGGAGACGAGGCTGAGGTGCAAGGATAAGGCAGATGGGTATACGCGGGATGGCTGAGTGGAAGACTGGAAGAGCCTGTCGTAAGAGTATATGCGGGAAAGCAGAGTGGAAGACTGGGAAAAACTGCCGTAAAAAGGATGTCGTAAGGTAATAACAGAAGCGAATGTCTTACGATAATAGAACGGACTTTCTAGAGTAGTGGTGGGAAAAACTATTGTAAAATGATAGTACACTGAGAAGGACAGCGGTAAGGTGATACGGTACTAAACAGAACTGCCATTAAGAGGACAGCAGGAAAAACGAAGATAGATGTATAAAGAATGTAGAATGAGAGTACGAGAATGTAGAATGAGAGTAAGAAGGGCGAAAAATTATAGCAAGAAGGAAATATGGTACATGTGCATGAAAGACGAAAGATAAAAAAATAAAGAACGAAAGATGATTGAACACTTGGGCTCAAAAGTTCTTGGCACGGAGGTTTGAACTATCAACTTTGGTAATACAGAGAGAATGCTGCCTTAGTGTTATGGTCTGAACACTGATCTTTTAAGCTCCCATGACCCACTTAGCTTAATTAAATCGCCTGGCGTTGGTGGAATAGAATGCTAGGGTGCTCCTACCATGAGAGAGTTTAGAGGTCATTTGGAGGTCGTTTAGCTAGATGTACTATGACTTACAGGCATTTATAAACAGGCTTAGCAACTCGTTCCCTGAGGCCCAGCGGTTCTCCTTACCACACATCTTTCACATGTCACCATTTCGGCGCTAATCTCTACCGTCCGTATCGAATACTTTCTACGGTTGTCTGCTTCCGTGCTGGTGTGTTGGTACTACCAAAAAAAAAAATAGCATGGGCATTTTTTTTTTTACAAGTTCGTGGGGTTTTGGTACATCAATATAGTATGTTTTAACGAAATTCAAAACCTTCATCTGTCTTCCTGCCGGGATCAAACTCTCACCCATTGGAACAGCAGGCCCCCCCTCTTTTACAACACAGTACCATCCCAAAGAAATACAGATTTGTGAATTGAACTGTACAGCGCATGAAAGAACTGCTGTAAAAATGTTGATCCGCGAGAATTTTGAAGAGAATATGCCGGAACGCAGGATGAGACGGGGAGGAGTGGAGATGAAGCTTGAGAATTTTGAAGAGTATGTGCTGGAAGACGGACGGTGGGTGGGTGGGAAGAAAATGAAGGTAGAAAAGAAGAAATGAAGGAAGGTAGAAAAGAGGATATGAAGGAAAGTAGAAAAGGAGAAATGAAGGAAGGTAGAACATAAGAAATGAAGTAAGGTAGAAAAGGGGATATGAAGGAAGGTGGAAAGGGAGAAATAAAGGAGGGTAAAAAAGGAGAATTAAAGGAAGATAGAAAAGGAGAAATGAAGGAAGGTAGAAAAGGAAATATGAATTAAGGTAGAAAAGAAGAAAAAAAAGAAAGGGAGAAAAGGAGAATTAAAGGAAGGTAGAAAAGGAGATATAAATAAAGGTTGAAATGAAGAAATGAAGAGACATAAAAATAATGAAGAAATGAAAGAAGAAACAATGGAAGGTAGAAAAGGAAGGTAGCGATATAAAGCTGACGTTGCGTACGGACAGGTGTTTTTATTTGTGCAGGTATTTTGCGAGTTACATTTTAATATACACTTTATTATACTGCCACTTCGGGTATAGCTCATTTTACCTTCATAAAGTTCATGGTGCGCAGTGATACTTACTTCGTTTTTATTTTTATTTTTTTATTAATTACTTCTTTAACTTCTACTACATGATAATTATTACCCTCACCTTGACAAATTCTCGAGTTTGACAGACAGTCGCTCTGTTTTGGTCATAGGGTATTTCCTTGAGAATAAATTTATCGAAGAGTGACAGATAGATGGGTACCGGTAGATACACAGATTAGCTACATAACTGACAGATAGACAAACAGCTGGATGGATAGATAGGCAACGATAGATAGGTGGATAGAAAGATAGATAAGTAGAAACATAGAAAGGTAGACAGACAGATTGACAGACACACAGACAAATAGAAAGATAGATAGACAGACAGATAGACACAGACAGACATATGAACAGAGACAGCGGGAGGTGTAGAGATGCGCAGGTAGGTCAAATCATTTAACCTTTACGAACAACACGAGGTTTCCGAGAGGCAGGTAAGAACAACAGAGGTGGCAGGCAACTTCCTTCATGTATATCAACAAGGCTTTCGAGACTCTGTGCCAGGGTAGAGTGTCCTGGAATAAAAATTAAAAAATATATATAAATAAAAATGGGTACTGTGTGAGAGGGTGGTGGGTGGAGGAAGGGGATCTGGTCAGACTGTTGGACAAGGTTTGCTTACGTGTCCGTCCTGACTTAGCTGTACAATTGGGGACCTGGGAGGAATTTTGAAGGTTGTGTGTCGTATTCTTGGGGAAGGTTGGCGCGTGTGTGTGTGTGTGTGTGTGTGTGTGTGTGTGTGTGTGTGTGTGTGTGAGAGAGAGAGAGAGAGAGAGAGAGAGAGAGAGAGAGAGAGAGAGAGAGAGAGCGAGAGAGAGAGAGAGAGAGAGAGAGAGAGAGAGAGAGAACAAGGCGAGAGAGCATGTGAGATAAAGTGGAGCGTCGCGGAAAAAAATTGTTCAGGTGAATGTGTGTGAGAGTGTGGTGCGTGGCTGGTAAGGTAGAACGAGAGTGAGGTGTGCGTGCGTGCGTGCGTGCGTGTG
>NC_137049.1:24622269-24752269 GCF_032717465.1 Coenobita brevimanus | reverse complement strand
GTGTGTGGTGTGAGAGGGTACGAGGGGCTTGGAGGTAGAGTGACAGAAGGAAGAAGAGGACGGAAGGAGGAAGGTAGAGAAGAGAGAGAAAAAGAGAAGAGAGGAAGCAAAGGATATTTGAAGGAAAGAGGGAAGAGGGGGAAAAGGAGAAGGGAGGGAGAGAAGAGAGAGAGAGGACGAAGAGAGTAAGTACGGGACACTAGTAGGATTGGTGTTGGAGAGGAAGAAGAGGACGAAGAGAGGAATGTAGGGAGGAGAGGAAACCAGGTGAAGGGAGAGAAAGGGAGAGGCGAGGAAGGAAGAGGAGATAGAGGATATAAAGGCCTTGGGGGATAGGTGTGGGAGAGGAAGAAGAGAACGAAGGGAGTGAGAGTAGGAGGAGGGGAGTAAAGAGAAAAGGAAGAGAGAGAGAGAGAGAGAGAGAGAGAAGAGATTGGGCCAGCGAAAGAAAGTGGAGAAAAAGGGGGAGGAAGGTCGAGAGAAGAGGAAGCAAGAGGAGAAAAGAAGAGAGGTATACTGAGGCGTGAGAGGAGGAAGGTACGATAGAAGAGTTAAAAAAAAAAAGGAGAAAGGAGGAGGAAGGTAGAGAAGGAAGGAAGGAGGAGAAAGGTAAAGAGGGGAGAAAGGAGATGAGGAAGGGATGGAGGTGAGAGGGGAGTGTGATGGTGTTGTGCGAGAGGGGGAGAAGAGGGGATGACGGGAGAGGAAGGGAGTTGGTTGAAGGTAGATAGGATGGAAAATAGAGTGTGTGTGTGTGTGTGTGTGTGTGTGTGTGTGTGTGTGTGTGTGTGTGTGTGTGTGTGTGTGTGTGTGTGTGTGTGTTTAGGTTCATCACAAACAGCACTATTAATCCCAGTTCAATCAGTGTGACCTTCGCTTAACGGGAGAACCTCAATTTATAGAGGGGGAGAGAGTCAAAAACCTGCATTGTATCAGCAAGAACACTGTGTCTATCAGTCTGCCTTTGCTTTTTATGTCTATCTATCTATCTATCTATCAATCTATCTATGCATTAACTAATCTACCGGCCTCCATGTGTGTATGTCTATCCATCTATCTATCTGTCTCAACACAAGATCTATCAACAAATGTCTATCTGTCGGTTTTTGTGTATATAGATTTCCTTTTTATGTGTCTGTCTGTCTGTGTAAACGAGATCACTCCAGATTAATTAAACAAAATTAATGTCAGATAGCATCACCAACAAGAACCATTTGTCAAGCTGTTTAGACATGGTTCCAGTAAGAGCACAGTGTATACCTGGCTATCATTTTATCTATCAGTCAATCAACCTTTCTATCAATCAGTTCATCTATCGGTCTACTTATCTGTTCTTTCTATTTATCTATCTACCAGTCTATCCATCTATCTATCTATCTATATATTGCCAGAAGTTTAATCGCGGACTCCATTCAGGATGACTGAATAAACCGCTTGCAAAATAATCTCACTTACACACCTCCCACCCACCCCCAAGGTGTCTCGTTCTTCCCCTCCTCCTCCTCCTCTCACCAACCTTGCTTCTATTCTCTCTTATTTTCACCCTTCCATCTCGTTCCCAGTCTTCCTCCTCTTCCCTTGAAACGTCTCTTTGTTACCCCCTCATCCCACCTCACATCCCATCACTACGGGAATCAGTAATCCTAACCTGACCTCGCTGAAGGGGATTAGTTTACGTGGTGTTAGCAGTGGTGGGAGGGGGAGGAGATTAAAGGGAAGAGAGGGCAAAGGTGTGGGAAGAGGTGAGGGAGGGCAGTTGTGGCAGTGAGAGGAGAAGAATAGAGGGAGAGGGAAGAGGAACAAGAGAAGGGAGGGGAGGGTAGAGGGAGTGTTGATAATAGTGGGGAAGGGAAGGGAGTAGGGTAGAGTGAGAGGAAGGATTGGGATAATGGTATGTTGGGGAGAAAGAGGAAAGGGATGAGGAGGAGTGAGAGTGATGATATGTGGGGGAAGAAGTGGAAGCGGAAGATTGGAGTGGTGAAGGGGAGAGAGAGAGAGTGATAATAATGTGCGGGAAGGGACGGAGAGGGAATAGGAGAGGGAGGAGTTGGTGTGAAAATGAGCTGTGGGGGTGAAAATGAGATGTGGGGGTGTAAAAATGAGGTGTGGGGGTGAAATGAGACATGGGGAAGCCTCACTTATAAACTTGTAGTGATTTTCTTGGAGCCAGGGTTTAGTAGTAAGTTAAGCCCTTCAGTTCCATAACGTCTTTGGCAGTTAGTTCTTGGTGCATCCAGATCATTTTATTCAGCTTGGGAGACGCATTTCGAATGGGAGTGGTAAGATGCAGCTCTGATTTGCTCCTTTGTTATTTGGGATTCATCCTAACTTAGTAATCCTTATAATGGTTTTGAGAGTTTGGGGTTTTCAGCTTAACAACGATGACGTTTAATATGGAAGAAAGAGTCAAAATAAAAATCATTTCGAGATTGCTGGACACATTGCATTTAGAGGACTAGAGTCACAGGCGAAGAGAAATGCAGTCTCTTGTTACGCTTTCATCATTCCCTTCCCCATCCTCCCCTCCAGAAAGGAAACGAGACTGCATTTGAAAGTGCTTTGTCAATTCATGAAACTGACGAATAATGAGGATGGAAAGAGCATAGAGGGTTTAATTAAATCAGCATTCTGGTATGAGAGTGACTGCCATCCTGACCCTTAGAAGGAAAACAGTTCTTAACATATTTAACCTCAGGAAGTTATTCATTCTCCCTAATACTAGACGACTGAATATACCTTAAGAGAACACTCTTTTACTAAAGGGGTTAATCAGTGCCATAAGCAATCCCTCCATTTCGAAAACTCACGCCTGGACTGACTGAAAATGTTGGGTATTAGCGAGGACAAAACAAGAGTCACCACCGTATTTGGAAGAGTTAACACCTGACCATAATAGGCCTAATCAGCGTAGTATTTATGGCGCCGGGTTCGTTCGCGTATAAGGTAGCCTAAGTGATGAACACAATTCTCTTAACTCTCTCAGCTCTATGACTCATCCTCATCAGAATAAGATCATCTGGCTTGAGGTGGATATAATAAGAGTAATACCGGCCATGAAGGAGTTAATTGTGATAGTATTAGCTTTATAGGGCTCTTCTGAATCAGTCTTGACCGAACAAACAGTCCGGCTTTAGCTGAACGTAATATTAAAGTTCCTTCGACTGTCAGAGGGTTTGCAATGATAGTCTTAGCTTTCTGACGCTTCACTGAATTACTCTCAGCCAAATAAAATCGTTCTGTGTTAGCTGGAATAGAATAATAGAATACTGTCCCTACTACGAGAAGATTGCTTTTGTTAGTATTTATCTTCTTATACTATACTATGTTAATGCAGATTATCTAAAGTACTAAACAAAGCGTAGAACCTGTAGATATCGGTTAGAAATAGAATTACACATGTATACGGTAGCTGTGTGTGTGTGTGTGTGTGTGTGTGTGTGTGTGTGTGTGTGTGTGTGTGTGTGTGTGTGTGTGTGTGTGTGTGTGTATGTGTGTGTGTGTGTGTGTGTGTGTGTGTGTGTGTGTGTGTGTGTACAGAATCAGTGATGTACTAAATACTTTTTAACTCCCCCGACATGATGACGTACACTTGTATTCCATCTCCCTACAACCAGATAATTTTCATCAACAAACGATTGTAGTCAACTTAGGAAGGACCTCGAATAGTGAAGGGGTTAATGAAGGCTATAATTATCTAACACTTGCAGTTAATGAAGTCTTTCCTAATATGTAATGCTGCCACTGCTGTTGTTGATACTGTTGTTGCTGCTGTTGTCCTAGGTTCACCTGAAATGCAAACCCATTGAACTACAGACCTGAATTGTCTTCCTGCAGTCCACCATATTCCTTTAGGGGGATAGGGAGAAGGTGTAAGGACGTACGAGTATGCAATAACAGGCAGTGGAGCAGCCCGATTATATCAGTGCCACCACGTGAAGGCATCCCTTTCTAGCCCCACGTCATCGGAGTGAAAGAATTAAGCATGCAATTACCACCTGAGCTCTAAATTTAAAAAAAAAAAAAAAGTTTCAGAACCGTGTGACTCTGAATGTACACAGCGCCAAGAGCAATCAGAATCTGCAAACTTTTGACCTTAACTTGCGTGTCGTTATTTTGTTGACTCTGTTGGAAATAAAATCTGCTTCGTGTCGTTGATATTTGCAGCAGAGAGTATAACAGGAGTGAGTTTATTCATTTTCTTTTCGTGGGTATAAGATCAGGTCATGGATGATTGAGCCACCCATAATAATAATAATAATAATAATAATAATAATAATAATAATAATAATAATAATAATAATAATGATAATAATAATAATAATAAAAGAGAACAAAAAAAGAAAGCAAGGGTGAAACTCTTACACTGGACAACCAGAAGCAAAAATTCACTTATTATTCCTCTGCGTCTAATCCATACTTTTCGAATGTTTGTCAGTTTTCTCCCTGATATATCACCCTGTACAGTTGGGAACAAAAGTTTGCCTATTACTCCACCTCGTCTACTTCACACTAATGGCAAGACCGTCACTGTCCTCCCTGACGCGTCATATCAGAGGAATACAACTATGAACAAAGAAACAGACAAGGCCCCGCAGCGTACGTATATTAGTCAGCAGAGGAGAGTGAGAAGCAGAACTGATAGAAAATTTTTGTCCCTCGACTTTTCATCTCCGTAAAACTTCGTCCATCCATCTTCATCCTTCGTCAGCCAGCCAAACAGAAAGGAAATCAACATCCACCACCCCTCTTCGTGGAAATAAAAGTAATGGCAGTTTTTGTGGTGATTGGTGAAAAGTATCTGTGGAATGTGTACCGGTACTGATTTGTAACGTAAAGGAGACGAACTAACTGTGCGACGAGCCAAGCGGAGGAATTCTAAAAGTTTATGTCAGTACGAAGAAGATAGATGTATTTGTGTGTGTGTGTGTGTGTGTGTGTGTGTGTGTGTGTGTGTGTGTGTCTGTCTGTCTGTCTGTCTGTCTGTCTGTCTGTCTGTCTGTATGTCTGTGTGTGTGTGTGTGTGTGTGTGTGTGTGTGTGTGTGTGTGTGTGTGTGTGTGTGTGTGTGTGTGTGTGTGTGTGTGTGTGTGTGTGTGTGTGTGTGTGAAAGAGAGAGAGAGAGAGAGAGAGAGAGAGAGAGCAGAGAAGAGAAAAGTTTGGTAGTGTGAAAGTTGGTGACGTCGCCCCTACCTCTCCAGCATATGACTCAACACTACTCCACAAGTCATGGCACAAGTTTTTCCTGTTATGTCATTTACTATTTACCGACATTTCTACAGCACAGTGGTAATTTTGTGGTAGGAGGATGCCCTAAGGTTCGAATCCAAAAGGAGATCGTAGGTATTTCTGTCCTGTAAGTCAAGCTACTTCTGGAGTTCGCCTTGATTAAAATTTCTTGACTCTGACCTCTTGATTTTCTGGGCTAGCTCGAACGCTTTTATTCTTTTTTTTTTATGTTGTTTGACTGCACGAAGGTTATGAAGGATGAAATCTTATATATGTTTTCTGAGTCCCCATCTGTCCTTTAAATACGAACCACATTAAACACTTTGCATCATGGACCTCAGTTGCTCTGCTGGGTGAACAGGAAACAGACCTAGTCAGAAGCCAGACTCCTTCACGGTGTAGGAGCGGTATTCTTTGCCATTTAAGAAGGTTCCCTAGCAACGTTTTCCAACCAGTTTTTTCCCCTTGCATACGGTACATTAATGACCCATATAAAACAGGAGCATAGGGGCCCGGGACAAGGCTGCTCAGGCCCTACATTAACTGCAACGGTGACCAGCCTCACTATCCCCTGAGTGGAAACTCACAAGAAACAAACGATAACCAACCCTCAGACTGAACCCACATAGGCTCCAACCGGTTGGAGCGCCGTAATCCACTAAATCGCCATGAGATAATATTTTCATGTATGATATTTATGCAGCTTTCTTTATGTTGGTATAACAAAGATATAGGTATTGTGCAAGATAAGACAAAGGTGTAACATGGAAAATAAGTCACTAAAGAAGAGATGCTAGCCATTTAGGCCAACGTGAATATGGCCCAAGGATTCTGTGTATATCAGTGAACGCCTGGCGCCCTCAGACATCTATACCACCAGGCATAACAAAGAAACAGAGGGTGGTTGTGTGTGCTCGTGCTTGTCCGTCATTACCCTGTTGTGCTACTTGCTGCAAGAGTCGGGTTCCTCTTGCTCGCCCCACCAACATCAGGGAAGAGCTCTTGTACTACCAGCCTGTCCCTCCCACTCACTTCTTGCCCGTCCATCCACTCCCTACCCCTTCCACTCACTCTGTACCCCTCCCACTCATTCCCTACCCCTCGCTCTCACTTCCAACCCCCTCCACTGACTCCTTACCCCTCCCACTCACTCCTGTCCCTCCATTTCACTTCTTACCTCTCCCACTCACTCCATACTCTTTCCAGTGACTTCCTACCCCTGCCACTCACTTCCTACCGTTTCACTCATTCTCTATCCTTTCGCACTCCCTACCCCTCCCACTCACTCCCTATCCTTCCCACTAACACCTTATCCTTTCCACCAACCCCCTGTCCCTCTCACATGCCCTTCTGTCCCCTCACTGCCTCTCTATCCTCCACATTAACCCTTAACCTTTTCCACTTACTCCTTGTCCTTCCCACTGCCTCACTTGTCCCTCTCACTCTCACTCTCGCTCCCTCCCGCATCCTGCCCTAAATTCCATACACACATTCCAACAGGCAATTTACTCTACCGCAACATACCAACATTTATTTTGACACACACACACACACACACACACACACACACACACACACACACACACACACACACACACACACACACACACACACACACACACACACACACACACGCCAGTCATACACAAATATCCATTCATATAATAAATACATGTATCCAAATACCCACATACACAAACAAACAAAAAGCAAACAATACTCTCTCTCTCTCTCTCTCTCTCTCTCTCTCTCTCTCTCTCTCTCTCTCTCTCTCTCTCTCTCTCTCTCTCTCTCTCTCTCACACACACACACACACACACACACACACATCATCATCAAAAATGCCCACAACGTATGATGCACAGGCTAAGCATTGGTCGAATTACAGCTTAGAATTTCTCCTTCATAATTTACAGTACAGTACCACTGAATGCGATGAAGTGAGTGCAGGAGAGGCAGGACAGATTGAGGGAGGGAGAGAGAGAGAGAGAGAGAGAGAGAGAGAGAGAGAGAGTGTGTGTGTGTGTGTGTGTGTGTGTGTGTGTGTGTGTGTGTGTGTGTGTGTGTGTGTGTGTGTGTGTGTGTGTGCAAAGCTTAAGGCACAAGCAAGTTACCCCAGTTCTTCCCCTCTGACCCTGAAGCTTCATAGTGTACTACTGAGTGAATATACGGTGAACTTACTGGGGTTTACATAGCCTTCAGAAACACCTAAACATCTAAAACATCTAACATCTAAGCGTCTAAAACATCTAAACATCTAAAATATCTAACACCTAAACATCTAAAACATCTAACATCTAAACATCTGAAATACTAACACCTAAATATCTCAAACATCTAACATCTAAACATCCAAAACATCCTACATCTAAACAGCTAAAACAAAAAAAAATAAATGTAAGGTTAAAGATTCCTAAAAATTAAAAACAAGCTACGTCAGCCATTACCATCCGAACCAAAAATTTCGAAATATTACCCTGAGCTAAGATACTGGCCGAATGAGAGGTAGAGAGAGAGACACTAGTATATTTCCAAAGGTTGTTGAATGCATAGCGGAAAAAGAGAACCATCTGAAACACACACAAGTAGGGACAGGGTTTTCGTTGTATTTCGCCCGTTGTAAATTTTCTTCAGAGAGAACTGGGAAGATGGTTGTTTCTTTGGCTTTACGTAATCTCCAAGAAAATATCGCCGCTGCTGCTTCTTCATTGCACCAGTATGAAAACAAGTGAAATTAAGCCACTTCATTAACGTCCTCTAAATCTGGAGTTTCTTAGTACACCACTTGGCTAAAATTAGGGTCCGTATTCTCATCGGTTAAGGAAACTACCTAACACTTGTTCTAAAGAGATTAATTTGTTTATTACACCTTACTGTCCTCTCCTGGGTTACATGAATCCTTCCAGTATTGCCATACTCAACAAAAATAACGTACACAAGAATATTAATCAGGCATACCCAAAAATAAATCGTCAAGGAAGAGGTTAGGGAGCCGAGGTGGATTCAGTAAGAGGAATTAAACCTTCAGAAAAATTAGCTTACAGATGTTTCTCCATTAAACCATTAATATAACAAGTACAAGCATTCGATATAAAAAAGGTCCCTCACTGGCATCCCCTGACCTAATACCTTCTCGTTTTATCATGGCGCTAAGGTAAGGCGGAATGGAGAAGAGTTACTTTTTTATATTTTTTCATCGACTTGAGAGGGCACAGTGAAGGGTGACAAAAATGAACCTAGGCTGAGAAATAAACCATACGAGGAACGTTTAGAAAAGCTGAATATATTAACTAAACCAAGTGCAGAGAGAGAGAGAGAGAGAGAGAGGGTGGAGTAGGATTAGATTCAAATATACAAAATCTTCCATGGGCATGATAATAAAGATGTCAAAAAATACATCACATTTCTCGCCCCTGACAAAAAAAAAAAAAAAAAGAAAGAAAGAAAGAAAACTGATGAGCTAACCTGCAATTCTCAAGTAAATTAAAATGGCCTGAAATCTCGCTTCACTAAATTTAAAATCTCATAATGACTACAGCTGCACGTACGCTGGGAGGAGAGATATATGAGAGAGGGTGGTGTGAGCTGGAAAAAGGGCAGACTAATGATTTGTCTGTGGTCTTCCTTCCAACAGTATGGCATCCGGCTATTCATACGTAGATAGATACAGGGATAGAAAGATTCATAGGTGAACGGATGGAAAGACAGATAGATAAATAAATCGACGGAGCTGAGAATAATCTTCAAAAAATACCGCCCTCCTCCACTCCATTGCAACAAGGAAACAGAAGTGCTCATCATGTGTATAAAGCAAGCTAGTTCAGTCAACACCCTCCGACCATGTAGCCTTGTTAACAATACTACTGAGTGAATGTGAAATGAACTGAGCGAGAGGTATGTAATCCGTGGAGAGAGAGAGAGAGAGAGTGAGAAACAAGTACCAGGTATAAGTGTCGCTAAGTGCATAAATAAGCGAGCTCAATCAACATCCTTCTTTTGACCTTGCAGCTGTCCTCTCTCTCTCTCTCTCTCTCTCTCTCTCTCTCTCTCTCTCTCTCTCTCTCTCTCTCTCTCTCTCACACACACACACACACACACACACTAACGCGCGCGCTCATTCAGGTCCGTATTCTCGCCAACTTAAAAGTCCAACACTTTTTCCTTAAGAGAGAGAGATGGAACTGACAGTAAGACAGTGACAGAAGCAGATACAGTGACAGAGAAAAAACGATACGGAGGCAGAAAAATAGATATATCGACATTATACTGACTTTAGCACTACATAATAGAAGACAAAGGCGTGATGCACAAAACAAATCGCTATGGAGGAGGTGCTAGAGAGTTCCCAAGCCAATGAGAATACGCCCCTCAGTTCCTATAGTCTGTCTGTTTTCACCCAAGAAAACTTTGCCATTCCCGGAACTTGAATGCTAAGTCGTGGTTGCATGAAATTCAATGAGCCTTAGTTAAGAGACTGAAATGAGTCACTTTGCTTACTAGTCAGATCGACATTGTAATCTCACTACACCTGGACATCAGTAGAGCTGAAAGGGGTTAAGGATCTTTGGCATCTTTAGAGCAGTATTGGTAGTAGTAGTAGCAGTGGTAGTATTAGTAGTAATAGTAGTAGTAGTAATAGTAGTTGTGGTAGTAGTAGTAGCAATTGCAACCCCAGGATAATATAAATTTTAACCCAGTGGACTACTGGCTATAAATCCCCTCCTATTGCGGTCCACTATCCTCCTTTTGGTGGATAGGAGCGAGGAAGGGAGATGAGGGATGTCTGAGTAACCGGGGTTCGGAGCCAACTGGTTATATCGGTGCCACCGGGAGAAGGCGTCCCTCTTCAGCACCCAGGTTAAACACACACTACACTATACCTCAATATGCTCGCCGCCCACCCGAGCTGTTTCATCTCTCGGGTGTAAAAATCTCCATAAACACTGGATACAACGGCTCGTATCTACACTCCATCAACACTCCATCTACACTCCATCTACACTCTGGCTTTGTGGTGAATAAGTAACTCCCTCATCATGCTTCCTCTGACATGAACCTGGCAGGAAAAAATTAGCCACAGAAAAAATATGTAAGTTCCACCCAACTCTTAATGCACCCGGCTCATCTCTTTTTAAAGGGGGCGAAGAATGTGGAAGTTGCTCTCTCTCTCTCTCTCTCTCTCTCTCTCTCTCTCTCTCTCTCTCTCTCTCTCTCTCTCTCTCTCTCTCTCTCTCTCTCTCTCTCTCTCTGTGCTCGTTCTACTTCCGCTTTTGGTAGTGTGTATATAAGTTTATCTCCTTATGAAAAACTGTGTGTATCTGTGTACCCCTGTGTGGTGACATGTGTAGACCAATATACTGGGGAGATATACAAGGTGATCCATATTTAACGCTGCTCTTCCACTCCGCCGGGCGATTGTTTGCGTGCTGTGGAGACGACTAAGCCAGTATTGTCAGTATCTAGCTTGCATAACCCATGCCCACACCAGCAGACTGAGCCGTCGTCACAGCACACAAAATATCACCAAATAAACAGATTTCGATTATTGCATATTTGTCTCGCGAATATCATTACGAGAAACAGTCTAGTTTTCATTAGACCCAATCTTCCCTTAGAATACGACCCGCAGTTTTATATCTGGATCCCCACTCTACTTCTGGAGCCACCAGTCTGACCGGCATGAGAACTAGCTTTGAATTAAAAAAAAAAAAAAAATGCTGATCAAAATCGTCTGGAGGTAGAAAGAAAAACCCAAATCACGTCATCGTTTGGTGAGGCCGACCTTAACCCTCAATCTTAACTGCATCTCAGAAAATAACTGGATGATAAAACTATATAACTAAATGATAAAAAGATATAACTACATGATAAAAAGGTTTAACTACATGATAAAAGATATAACTACGTGATAAAAAGATATAACATGATTAAAAGATATAACTACATGATAAAAGATATAATACACTTTTATAGGCCTACATTAATTTGGTCTAGAGGTTCGTCTATTTACGGCTTATTGTCGTTACGTCGATGGCAGGAAAAGCATTAGGGCTCTGCATCCTTTCCCCAGCACTTCTTCGTGACTGGTACTCAATTCTAATGTTAGTCTCTTGTCGCAACTTAGCTTTGAGGATAGGAAGATGCAGTATTAGGCCAAGCTGGGGTGAAAGCAAGAGAGAAGAGAGGAGCTACAGAGAGAGAGGCAGACAGACAGATAGATAGACAGACAGATAGAAGGATACATAGATAGGTAGATAGGCAGGTAGGCAGATAAACAGACAGATAACTAGATTCAGAGAGAGAATGGAAGACACTCGCAAAGGCAGACAGACAGAGAATATATTTTTTTTTTTTTTTGGTATGTACCATAGTGAACAGAGACGCAGGTGGAGTGTACGAATGCCTAAAAACAGAAGGAGGAAGTGGATGATGTGTGGTGGGTTCAAGGTGGACGCTTAGGAGATGAAACGCGTGGTGGAGGGACGGAATAAAAAGTGGATTTGCGCCCCAGGTGAGAGAGAGAGAGAGAGAGAGAGAGAGAGAGGTGGTAGGGGAAGGGGTAAAAGAGGCAGAGGGGGTAAGAGAGGGAGAGGGAGTTGACAGACACAGAAAAGCTTTACAATAACAGAGAAATACAGAGACGGAGGTTGAGGAAAACAGACACAGTGAGAAGGATTTCATGACAGCCAGAGATGTATATCCAGAAACTCATACCGAGAAAGACAGAAGCAAATAGAGAAGGAGACAGAGAGAGAAGGGGTAGAAAAATAGAAACAAAGAAGAACAAATCCAGAAAGGGGAGATGGTGGGGACGGACTGACAGACAAACAGGCAGAGAGAGAGAGAGAGAGAAGTTCTATATACACAAAGACAGAGTTCGTGTGTGAAAGAATAAATGTTGGTATGTTATGGAAGAAAATTACCCCGTGGAATGCGAGTAGGGAATGTAAGGTGGAAGACGTGTGAGGCGGGGTGTTTTTGTGTCTGTGACGGAACATGTGTGTGATGGACGGCAAGAAGAATGTGTGTGTGTGTGTGTGTGTGTGTGTGTGTGTGTGTGTGTGAGAGAGAGAGAGAGAGAGAGAGAGACGCGCGTCCAGGGAGTTGTTGTTGTGTGTGTGTACATAAACATAATGAGGAATGTTTGGGGGGTATTAAGCGATGGCGAATAGTTTATGTGTGTGTGTGTGTGTGTGTGTGTGTGTGTCTGTGTGTGTGTGTGTGTGTGTGTGTCTGTGTGTGTTGGTATAAATGTATGCGGGTGCCTGCCTGTTCATGTGCGTGCTTGCCTGCCCACGCTTCTATCTAGACAACTCGAACTGAACGTAATAGAAAGCAGCAGAATTGTACCTTGCCATATAGAACCCAAGCACCCAACCTACCTAAGTGCCAGGAGCAATGAGGAGGTGCCTGACGTAGAGAAGCCCAAATGTCGGAGAAGACGAGCCCTCACCCTTCACCTTATAATGCTAAAAGTTGGGTTGGCCGGGATTACCAGGGATCAAGGCGGGCTAAGAATTTTTTTGCTGCCCTGGTAATTGCAACTGTGTAGGAAATTGGTGGTGGTGGAGGGTGGAATGGTTGAAGGGGGGAGAGAGAGAGAGGGGGGGGGAGAGAGAGAGAGAGGGAGAGACTGGGGAGAAGGGTTGTGTAACTCCATGCAAAATTATTACAGAGAAAAAGGGGAGGGATTTGTCTGTCTTGAGTGTGTAAGAGAATAAGAAAGATGTTTTTCTGGTATGTTTGTATGTATGAGGGAGAGAAAGAGACAGATAGACAAACAGAAGAGAAGAGAAGAGAAACATGCCCATTCTTGTGCGTGTTTGGGCGTGTATAAGAGAGAGAGACAGACAGACAGACAAACAGAGAGAGAGAGAGAGAGATTTAGGGAGGAAGGTAAGGAAGAAAGCTTGTGTTTGTGTTGGTTGAGGAGTTTTGAGTCTGTGAGAAAAAAATGAAGAGTTAGTTTTTTGCTTGGTTAGGTTTTTAATTTTGGTGCACCTGGCGTGGAGAATCATGCGTGGAGAGAGAGAGAGAGAGAGAGAGAGAGAGAGAGAGAGAGAGAGAGAAGGAAGAAGTATTGCAGAGTTGTAAGTGGCGGAGATGAACAAGAAAAACTACTTATAGTTGAAGTTTTGGATGTACGCTAATGTATGCGTGTGTCGAGAGAGAGTGAGCGAGAGAGAGGGAGAGAGAAACACAGACACATGTACAGAGATACAGAGACAGAGGCCAAAGACACACACACACACACACACACACACACACACACACACACACACAAGAAGAAAGACAGCCAAACAAACAAACAAAGAGACAGAAGGGAGACAGACCCCACAAAAAGTTACATAGACAGACAGACACAGACATCTCACTATACACGATTCTGTCCCTACTCAGTAACGTTATATTAAAGCGAGACAATCCTGCGTAAAAATAAGTCTACGTGTTCCCCGGAATTCAAAAAAAAAAAAAAAGTGATCAGCGTAAGTGCCGGATGCAGTTGCTCTCTCTCTCTCTCTCTCTCTCTCTCTCTCTCTCTCTCGCACACACACACACACACACACACATTATTCTAGCTTTCCCCTACACCGACACATATTATTTTCTCCCCTTCTTGTTTACATCGATCTCTCTGTTTAACCTCCTCCTCCTCCTCCTCCTCCTCCTCCTCCTTTCTATTTTTCATTTCTTCTTTTACTTTTTTTTTTCCTTTCTCTTTCTCGTCCTCTTCCGTCTCCCCTTCTCCTTCTTTTCGTTCCTCTCTCTCGTTTCACCTCCTCCTGTTTTTCCTCCTCCTACTCCTTACTTCTCTTTCTTATACTTCATTGGCCATTGAAGGAAATGCAGAGCAAGAGATTGGCTAGGAGACTGTATGTGAGTGAGGTGGAGGAGGAGAAGCGGGAGAGTGAGACAGGATGAGGTGAAGGGGGGAGAAGAGGGAGAGTGAGACAGGATGAGGTGGAGGTTGTGTTGGAGAGAGGAGAGCCTGAAGGTGGAGAGGCACCCCGTAGATGATTTGCTCATGGTCACCCTTTATGGGATTAAGACGTATGGTAACAAATAGATAGTTAGATAGATAGACAGATAGATCGTTCTCCTCCTCCTCCTCCTCCTCCTCCTCCTCCTCCAGCTCTCCCTCCTTCTTGCTTTAATTTTTCATTCCTAATTCTCTTACTCTTACACCTGTCTCTCATCATTCCTTCTCCTCCTTCATTATTCCCTTCTCCTCATCCTCCTCCTTTTTCCATTTTCTCTCCATCTTTCTCTCCCGCCTCACTCTCTCTCTCCCCTCCTTCCTCCTCTTCCCCCTCCTCCTCCTCCTCCTCCTCCTCCTCCTCCTCCTCCTCCTCCTCCTCCTCCTCCTGCTCCTCCTCCTCCTCCTTCTCCTCGTACACTCAGCTTCGCCAGAATTCATAGCTCCTTCATGATGCACGTACATAAATTTCCAGATTAGCTCCAGAATTACAGCTTAACTTTCCTTACCTACCCTGGATTTGCTTGCCTCACTGCCTTGCCATTAACCCCTTCACTTCGATGGCGTATTATCTTGGTTTTTATCCGTGCTATCTTCCGACGACTTTTTTTAATTCATCTCAAAATTATGTCCAGCAGCAATGGAGTTAATGAAGACTACACCCAGCTCGAAAAATTGCTTGTATGTTGAATAACACTGCCTGGAGGATACCAAAATAATATTAAAAATAAGTCATCGGACCAAAGGGGTTAGTGCTCAGATCTGATGAGCTTTTTATTTTATTCTTGCTTTCTGCGTGTAATTTTTATCAGCTTCTGAGAGATTTTTCGAACACGAAGGGAAGGGAGATAAGATGCAGTTTTATTCACGCTGTCTCCAATTTGATTTATACTCGTTACTCTCCCAGACAATTATAATCAGTTCAGGAAAGACTTTATGAGCAAGAAATTTAGATATAGCCTTCATTAATCTTTTCACAACCAAGGCTCCCTCCAAACCTTAATTAAATCATATGAAGGTAACAAAATTGGCTGTAAGAGGACGTCGGCGTAGTGAAGGGGGTGAATGAAGGCTACCTCGAAACCCCCAGCTGGAAAAGACTCGAGTTAAATATAAGCATCTGATGGCAGCAAGATTATGTGCCAAATAGGACGTCATCGTGTCGGGGGGTGATGGTACTGAAAAACATATCAAATCCTTCCAATTCCGAAAGTCTCCCCTAAGCTGAAGAAAATCGTCTTGAAAATATAAAATTACGTTTAGTTACTTGAGTCCATGCGTCACCATTAAGCTGAAGGCCAAGCACCGCCCTGATAGCTTTGTGAGAGCTCTAGGCTTCGCTACCTGACTTAAACGTGACAATAAATATGACTTTTGCGAGATTTAGAGCGAGTTGGGGTAGCGTCTTTCCACCGCGCTGCGTAACCTTAGCTGTTCTTTGTGTGGTGTGTAGGGATGAACGATTTACCCCTTGCATCCAATGGTGTGTGTGTGTGTGTGTGTGTGTGTGTGTGTGTGTGTGTGTGTGTGTGTGTGTGTGTGTAATTCACTGACTTGCTTACATCTTAGAGCACCCTTTTAATTATACAATCACAATTCCTTCCCTACATCCGCATCTCTAAGCACTGAATAAAAAGATAAATGCAGCCATGTTGTTACAACCTCGGGAAAAAACACAGTGCTCAGGAATGGAATCCAGCTTTTTTTGAAATGCAATTTCCTGGAAGATGCCCCCAAATGTTTCAAAAGATTATTACTTTCTCCAGCTTCGACTTTTTTGAATGCTTACCACATTGCGTACCTAAAAAATGAAATATATTAATGAATATATCACCTTTGTAGAGATTAAAGTCCATAGGAGTTGGAAGAAAATGGGAACACCAAAAAAATAATCCAGAAAGGATAGTCAGAATCAATCTTCTCTGCGACGTAGAAACAATGTAATATGATTTCATTACATACATTTTTTGCCACTATCATTCTCCAAGGTACTTTTCAGCAGTATAACTCACACAATTAAAAACTCACAATTGATTGACAAGTGACATGTTATTGCCCACGTTAAACACAATAAATCTAATTTCTAGATAACTTTGTTATACACGTTTTTCCTCCAGAGTACTACTTAAATGTATTTTCTGACAATTTAAGATCTTTGAGCAAGCACCGACTTCCAACGTTCTGCTCTCTGGGGCAGCCTAATTCATATTTTATTGATAAATTGATTTGTCTTTCTAATTTCCTATTCTCTACATTCTTTATTCCACTGATTTTCTTGAGGGAGTAAGGGTACATTAGAACGCATCCTTCGCTTGGCTCAGATCCCACTGTGCACAAAACTTGGCGTGGAAGAAGGAAGTACTGAAGGTGTTCCAGTATCCTGCGCCTAAGTGCCTCTGAGCGTGGCAATTATCGTTCAAAACAAGTTACATGTGCAGTTACAGATAACGACTCTCACCAACATCTGCTTCTTGGTATATTTTCCTATTGTAACCCATTGCAATTTTCTCTGTCCATGATGATCTTCCTTCTTTTATTTTCCGGTAACCCTGATCTAACCTACAAGAACTTAACTTTCCCTAATAAACTAGCGTAATCTGACCCAACAAATCCACCAACCATAACATATCCAGCCCTAACCTAACCCTTACAGGCCAACCTAACATAATCTAACCTAATCTGCCCTAACTTAACCCTATTTAAATCAACTTAACCAAATCTAACCTAACCGATCCATAAAACATTAACGTAACTAAATGTAAACTAACTTAACCCTAGCAGATTAACCTAACCTAGGCTAAATGACCCCTATCTAACTCTAGCAGATTAGCCTAACCCAACTCAACCTAACTTAACCTAACTTATCCTATGCTATCCTACCCCCTCTAGCCCCTGCAGTCTATCCTAACCCATTCTAACCTGCACGAAGCTAACCTAACCCTAACCTAACCTACAGTAACTTATCCAGAAACATCTTACCTAACTTATTCTAACCTCTTCGAAGTTAACATAACCTAACATTACATAACCTAGCCCAAACAGCTTAACCTAACCCATGTCAACCTACTCGAAATAAACCCAAACCCTTCCTAAAACCAGACCTGTACCAAATTTAGCTGAGATGGGGGTGCGCAGAATAAACGCAATTTGATCCCGTACATATTTAATCCTGAGTGAGCTGACATGAAAGCAGAGGATAACAAATTTATACACAGAGCGCTTACTGCTTCTGCCTTAATGTTTCAGGGCTTCTGGTGCTGCTACTCCTACGTTTTACTCATTTCTGTTACTCTCCCTTGCCTCCCTCGCTTTCCTGCTCGCTCTTTTGCCTCTCGTTGGTCTTTATTTCGCGTTCTTTTTCTGCTTTTTTTTTGTTTTCGCTTCCTTCTCCTCCTCCTCGCCCTCGTCTTCATCCTCATCCTCATCCTCATCCTCCCATCGGTTGGTGCGTGGGAGAACTGCTGAGCCTCAGGGAACGAACTGTCTAGCCGTTTTGCTGTTAAACACACACACACACACACACACACACACACACACACACACACACACACACACACACACACACACACACACACACACACACACACACACACACACACACACACACACACACACACACACACACACACACACACACACACACACACACACACACACACACACACACACACACACACACACACACACACACACACACACACACACACACACACACACACACACACACACACACACACACACACACACACACACACACACACACACACACACACACACACACACACACACACACACACACACACACACACACACACACACACACACACACACACACACACACACACACACACACACACACACACACACACACACACACACACACACACACACACACACACACACACACACACACACACACACACACACACACACACACACACACACACACACACACACACACACACACACACACACACACACACACACACACACACACACACACACACACACACACACACACACACACACACACACACACACACACACACACACACACACACACACACACACACACACACACACACACACACACACACACACACACACACACACACACACACACACACACACACACACACACACACACACACACACACACACACACACACACACACACACACACACACACACACACACACACACACACACACACACACACACACACACACACACACACACACACACACACACACACACACACACACACACACACACACACACACACACACACACACACACACACACACACACACACACACACACACACACACACACACACACACACACACACACACACACACACACACACACACACACACACACACACACACACACACACACACACACACACACACACACACACACACACACACACACACACACACACACACACACACACACACACACACACACACACACACACACACACACACACACACACACACACACACACACACACACACACACACACACACACACACACACACACACACACACACACACACACACACACACACACACACACACACACACACACACACACACACACACACACACACACACACACACACACACACACACACACACACACACACACACACACACACACACACACACACACACACACACACACACACACACACACACACACACACACACACACACACACACACACACACACACACACACACACACACACACACACACACACACACACACACACACACACACACACACACACACACACACACACACACACACACACACACACACACACACACACACACACACACACACACACACACACACACACACACACACACACACACACACACACACACACACACACACACACACACACACACACACACACACACACACACACACACACACACACACACACACACACACACACACACACACACACACACACACACACACACACACACACACACACACACACACACACACACACACACACACACACACACACACACACACACACACACACACACACACACACACACACACACACACACACACACACACACACACACACACACACACACACACACACACACACACACACACACACACACACACACACACACACACACACACACACACACACACACACACACACACACACACACACACACACACACACACACACACACACACACACACACACACACACACACACACACACACACACACACACACACACACACACACACACACACACACACACACACACACACACACACACACACACACACACACACACACACACACACACACACACACACACCGCGGACCTAGGGCTACATCCACGGATCTCCAGAAAGCGAAGAGATCTCCATAGGGATCAACCAGTTTCCCCGACCTAGAGCCAGTACACGAGAGACATGGCAGGGGATGTCTTAAAATGGATAGAATCAGAGTGAGAAGGCAGCGTGGGGTTAGGTAAAATGACGTCAAGTGAGACTACAGATAAATTTTCAGGTCTCCGTGATCTGTTTTCTGTCCCTAGTTCCCTTAAGTAACCCACACCAATACTCTTGATTTTAGAATAAGCAGGAGTGTCAGTACATTTGCTTGTGTCCTTAAACTGAACATGAGAAATTAATTTATTGGACGACATTACCCTACAAGAAAGCGCTCAGAGAGCGCATACCACCGAAAACGCCATTGTCATTTAAAAGGATCCGGATCCGGATCCGCCCCAAAATTTAATCATTTCTTCCTTGGCCCATGGCCCACCCTTCCACAAAATATCATCAAAATCCGCTCGTAACTTTTTTAGGAATCCTGCTAACAGACAGACAGACAAACAAACGCGGGCTAAAACATAACCTCCTTGGCGGAGGTAATAAACGCAACCTACCTCAGCTAAAATCTAGTCTTTACTCTTACATATCATACTTCACTTCACTCTCCCCGACCAATCCCACCCAACCTTCCCCTTACCTTACTCAACCGTACCCAACTTATTCCAGTCTTTGACTAGCCTATCATAAGCCGTTCTATTCTACCTTACCCTATGCTATCCTACCCCACTCAACCCCACACTTGTCTAACCAAGCTCACTTGTCTAACCAAGCTCGACCAAAACTAGCTAACAAAACTAAAACTAACCTAACCTAACCTAACCTAGCAATACAAATCCAAAACAAACCCAACCCAAACATACCCATTTCAAAATAAAGTAATCAAATTTTACTTTGCCTATCCCAGCCTCGCCTATTGCAACTCAGCCCAGTCCAGCATAGCATATAATAACTTACCATAACTAAACCCAACATAGCCTATTCTACTTTACTTTCATCTTCCTAACCCTGGACTAATATATCTTATCCTAACCTAACCTAACCTAATCCAACCTTGTCTAACCTAATCTTACCTTGTCTAATCTAATCTAACCTACCCAAACCTCAATCAACCTAACCAAGCGCCTGGTATCCTTCTGTGCTGTGTGAGGAGCAATGGGGGCGCAGACCCAAAGCCGACTAGCCACGTAATCTCGAAATCCCCCGTCACTCAAAGAATAGCATTTGTTCCGTACGTCTATACCTTCTGGAGTAGGTCTGAGCGGAACAGAGGGAAGAATGGAATAGATGGGATGGAGGACAGGGTGGCATAGGGTAAAGGGTAAGGTAATACAGGATGTGGGATTGTGTAAACATGAGTGGAATGGAAGGTGGGTGGCGTAGGATTGAATGGAATGGGGATGGGATGGTGTAGACCTGAGCGAAATGGAAGGCGGGATGTGCAGCTCAGGGTGGAATACATGGGTTGGATAGAGTGATTGGTGGATAGGATGGAGGATGGGATGGTGCAGGTCTCATTGAAATAAAGAGTGGGATAGAATAGAAATGGAACGGCTTGGAAGGTGGGATGCAATGGAGGGTAAGGCATAAAAGGCAACTCCATATCAAATACGTTAACTCCTTTACTACGGTTGTCAATTTTTTTTATTTTTGCCAGACGATTTTATGCAGCTTAGAAAAGACTTGGTACTAAGCGTGTTCATGAAGGCTGTAGACAACCCCTCCCAATTCGAAATACTTTCCCTAAGCATAATAAATCGCTTGAAGGCAGCAAGAATTAAAAAAAAACGTCATCGTATTGAAAGGGAAGAGAAGGGCTGATTTTTTTTTTTCCCTTAACCACCCTATATGAACTTTAGAAATATGACGTCAGGTAACAAGTGGCTGTGATGAAGATAGACACATCTATATACCCACGAACAAAAGGACTTGGATAAATAAATAGGTTAGAAGAGAGGCAATCAGAAACAGACAGGAAGACAGACTGAGATTGATAGGCAGACTGATGCACAAGTAAGCAGACACTGAGGCCCAGGCAGATGGCCAGACATATTAATAACCAATCAGATCGACAGAGGTACACAATATATCTATGTCCTGATTTCACTGCACAATCAATTCTTCAGAAGACAGATTTCCACTCACGTGTTGAACAGGAAACACATTGTAAACATTTAGATATAATTCAGGTGCGGGAGGGGGACGCCTTCATGTGGTGGCACCGATATATCCAGGCGGTTGCAGTGCCTGGTTATACAAACGTCAATCATCTACCTCCCTATCACTCGAACATAGGACGGTGGACTGTTGAAGGATGGCAACTTAAGTCTACTCACGTTTCAGATGAACCTGGTCCCACGACAACAACAACAACAACAGGTACACTTCTTCCGTTCGTGACGCACAGAAATTCTACAGTCCGTATGTGGTTAGCTGCAGGACCAGACTTTCACTTCAGAGGTAGAGTAATAGCTTAAATTACTGCTTCCCATGCTGATGAAGTACGAATAAGGAGCAAATAAAGGAGCAAGAGTAAACATGTGAAAGTGTAAACGTTGGGATGGCCATCTTTGTTATGTCATCGGCATGAACCAAAATAGTGGGAACATACGAATACATAATTATGAAAAGACACACACCAGCGCCCAACACCAACTTAAAGTATCTGTTACTACAAGGGTTCCGAATAGCAAAAGATATTAATAGACTGAATACATATAAAAGAGTACAAAGGAAAACAGACAGTGACAGTCCTATTGGTCTTTTCTTGGATATTTGTTGCAGTAGCGTAGGTGGAATAGGACCCAGACAAGACGCCATCGAATACTCTCTCTTTAAGCGACGGGCAGGATAGGTAGACGTTGGTAGGTCCTCAGTGGTAGAATATTAAGATGTAGCCGGCAGGGCAGCGACGCCTTTGTACTTGGGGGTTGTTGGGTAATGCTACTTCCTGACCCAGGCTAATGAGCGGTGGGGGATTGTGGTGGGATAGGATGGTGTGGGGGATTAGTAAGGGACGGTGGAGCCGAGGAATGGGAGAAATGAAGGAGGGGTGTTAGGAGTAAGAGGGAAGGAGAAGAGGGAAGGTGGGATTAGGAGTAAGGGAGCTAAGGGATGAGGGAGGGGAGCACAAGATTGGAGGAGAGGAAAAAGGGGTGTTAGGAGGAGGAGGAGGGTGTTAGTTACTAGGAGAGACAAGGAGGTCAGGGGAGTCAGAAGGAAGGGAGCTAAGGGGTGGGGGAGGGGAGCCAAGAAAGAAGAAGGGGTGTTAGGAGGAGAGTGGTAGTTAATAAGAAGAGAGGGAAGGGAACAAAGGGGTGGGAGGGAGGGAGGAGGGGTGTTAGAAAGGATAATAGTAGGAGAAAGGGGAATGGGTTTCAAGGGGTAGAGGAAAATGAGGAAGAGTGTTTAGAGTTGGGGGGAGAGAGAGGGAGGGAATGTTAGAAGGGGGATGAGCGGTACTAGATACTAAGAAAGGGAGAACGGGAAAGGGTATGGCAGGGATAGAGGACAGGGAGAAGGGGTGAAGGGGTGAAGATAAGAGAGAAAGGACGTTACGGAGGTAGGAGTCAGAATATGCTAGACAGGAAGGATCAGTGAGAGTCAAAGAAGAGGGAGAGGCCTAAATGAGGGAGCTGGGTACAAAAGGATAGGCCAGAAAGAAAAAAGTGAGGTTAAAGGAATGAAGAAGAACAGGGGAATGCTTGGGCGAAGATAGAGGAAAGGGACTGTAAAGAGAAGGGTGTAAAAGACCCAGATGGGCTGGTAAGAGGTGGGGTAGAGTGTGGAGAGAAGATAAAGAGTGATGGAGAGGGAGAAGAGTAGCAAAAAGATGGAGAAGATAGGGCGGGGAGGGTTTACGAAATTTGGAGGAGAGGAGAAGAAGGCGAGGGAAGTGGCAGGACAGAGAGGTGGGGAGAAGAAGCTGGAAGGAGAGCGAGGAGAGGGATAAGAATATGAGAGACAGACAGACAGGCAGACAGAGACAGACAGACAGACAGACAGAGACAAAGTGGTAGGCGTAAGAGAAAGGGGGTGAGGAAATGGGAGTGGCGAGAGGAGGCGGGTGGTCTTTGGTCTCGAGTATAATTATAATGAGCGGCGGCTTTTAGTTCTGTACTGAAGAGCGCTTTGTTCCTTTGCCATCCACCTTAAGTGTTTTGTTACTTGACTCTCTCTCTCTCTCTCTCTCTCTCTCTCTCTCTCTCTCTCTCTCTCTCTAATATATAGATAGATAGATAGGTAGAATCTCGTATTTTTCCTACGTCCAGCAATTGTAAAGTTCAATAAACCCAATATTTTTCGGGTGGAAATTATAGTACTGGTGAACTGAAACTTTTATCATTATTATTTTATTACTATTATTATTATTATTATTATTATTATTATTATTATTATTATTATTATTATTATTATTGATATTTTAGTAGTAGTAGTGGTTGTAGTAGTAGTATTTTTTATTTATTATTATTCACCCTCTTTTCGCCCTCCATCACGGGTATCAAATATCAACGAATCCCTTTTCCCTCGTCTTAACCACTTATAAGCTTCAATAAATCCAGTATTACAGAATGAGAAGTACAAGAGGGGAGAGAATACACAGAATTTTTCCCCTATCTTTGTTTTCACCATCAATCATCAGAATCACAATTAATTTACCTCTTCCTCTCCCTGTCCATAATCTCTTCCTCTAAGTCCATCAGCCATAAGCCACAATAAACCCGACTTTGAGCAATTGGGGATATAAGTGAAAGCCCTTGTCAAATGAAACAAGCTTTAATTCTTTTCATCAGTTTCTCTTGTTTTCGCCATCCACTGTGAGTACCAAATGTTCTTTAAATATAATCTCTCCCTTTCATACGTTCAACTGTACTGCTGTATGGTTCAATAAATAATTTAACGGGTGGAAATGAAATGAAAACTGTTGTCACATCAAAGTAACTATTCTCTCTCCCTCTCTCTCTCTCTCTCTCTCTCTCTCTCTCTCTCTCTCTCTCTCTCTCTGTTTATCTGTGCTTTCGCCGCCCATCATAAGTATCACATACGAATTAATCCCTCACCCACTAAATATAATCCCCCTGCCCTCCCTACACCCAACACTCATAAGCCCCAATAAATCCGGCTTTACGGAGACGAGAAAAATCCGGCAATCTCTCGTCAACACGGCCGCACCTGATATCCCAGAAAGCACAGACAGTTGATAGCACAGGGTGACTCTAGTTCCTTATTTACGTAGGGTCTTGAGCCTCGGATTTGTGTAAGTGTTTGTGTAGGAGATATTTTTTGTAGAATTAAATTGGACTGAAGGTGGTTTTGACTCGTGCAGTTTCTATATCTCGCCAAATCGGATAAGTTTCTTCATTGTTGTTATTATTATTATTATTATTATTATTATTATTATTACTATTTTTGTTGTTATTGTTGTTGTTATTATTATTATTATTATTATTGTTATTAATATTATCATTATCATCACTATTATTTCTCTTATTTCTTCAATCCGATGACATATTTTCTATTTTTTCTCATTACCTCCAGACGATTTGATTCTGTTTTGAAAAGACCTGTGATTGGAGGGGTTAGATATGGTAGTTATTAACTTCGTCCCTACTAACATACTCTCCAGACTGGATATTATCGTCTGCTCGCTACAGGATAAACTACAAAAATACACCATCGAATTGAAGGGGTTAACATCTCTTCGATCGCAAATGTAGTAACGATGTCCAGGTTATGATTGGAAGATTTGGCGTCTGTGATAGGTAAGGGTTTTATTTTTTTTCTCAGAGGATTCTGGGGGGGGGGGAATTAGGCAAAATAAAAATAATGTAGACTCAAAGGAATCAAAATTAAAAAAAGAAAAAAAAAGGCTTGTCCAAAAAGGGTTGCGTTCGATTCAGTATTTTTTTTTTTTTCTGTTTTGTCTTCATTCACAGAGCCACCACCTACTTCACAGCTGGGAAACACAAACTTTACAACACCTACTCCAGTTTACGTTTCCCGCAAACTTCTTCAGGGTATACTTTTAACTGCGGTGATTTCTTGTAAGATGTTTAAAATCGCCCTTCATAAGCAAGTTCATTATTCATGTTAAAAGCGCGTCTCTTGACCATTATAGCTATATATGCTGTTCTGTATTTCTCTTCAATATGGTCAAATTGTCGAACTCGGGTCAAAATAATGTGTTATGTAGATAATTCGTAGCCAAAGGTAACGTTGTGCATTTGATGGCATGTGTAAATATATACTTTCATCTTCACTCTAGCGCTTCCAAACACTGCACTACCAATTTGAAAATAAAATAAAATGCCAAAGGTTTTTTCTGATTTTTCATGCACCTAGAAAACATTTAACAAAACTTAAAGCAAGATTAAAGAAAAATGAATATAAAATCAAAATTATTTCTGTTTTCTCATGTATTTATCAATGACTTTAGGCCCTGACTAAACATGAGTAAACACACACACACTCACACACACACACTCACACACACACACACATACACACACACACACACACACACACACACACACACACACACACGCACACGCACGCAAATTAACACCCACTGACTGTAATGGCTACTTGTTTTTCCATCATATTATTTAATCTCCTTCCTCAATACCCTTGTTTTAGATGTGACCGGCTCTCGAGGTAATCCGGTTATGGAAAGTAAAGCCAGCGGGTGTGATAGCTTTAGCCGGAGCTCCTGACTTCGTATATAAAGAATTGAGATGAGCTGTAATTGAATAGAAGGATCACAGGGCGTTATGGACACAAAGGTTGTACGGGGAGGAAAGAGAGAGAGAGAGACAGAGAGAGAGAGAGAGAGAGAGAGAGAGAGAGAGAGAGAGAGACAGAGAGAGACAGAGAGAGACAGACAGACAGACAGACAGAGAGAGAGAGTAATTTGTTAAATGAATTAATGCTCATTCGGATATTTCATTTAGTCTTTTGTATTTGTGTATTTATTTTATATTTCCTGCCTGATTCTCTCCCTGCCATATACATTCCACACTCCTCACACTGAGATGATTAACCCTGTCATCTTCGCCCCGTATCTCTTTTTCTACTGCAACTAACGTCAGACGATTTGATTCAGCTGAGAGGAGTCATACGAGCCTGAGAGTGTTAATACTGTCATCATAAACACTATTATGTTAGGGGCAACTCTAGAATTCTTTTACAACTAACGCCGGACGATTTTATTCCAGAGTTCAAGGAGATTGAGGGTGTTAACCGAAATGTATGTGTGTGTGTGTGTGTGTGTGTGTGTGTGTGTGTGTGTGTGTGTGTGTGTGTGTGTGTGTGTGTGTGTGTGTGTGTTGTGTGGAGAGAGAGAGAGAGAGAGAGAGAGAGAGAGATCAAAATCAGTCTGTAATCGAGAAAGGAAGCAAAAATTAAGATCCAGACTGTAACCAAATTGTGAGTGGGATGGTGGTGGGCATTTGATTAGAGGAGTGGTTTGCTGTCTGAAGAACGCGAGTTTGGTCTCAGGATTGGGCAGGTTACAGTCTTATGATTCACTTCCGTTGAAACACACTATTCCTCACCAAGACCCGCAGACCATCACCCCTCCCCAGTACCATCACATCAAAGAGAGAGCCATAGCACAGTATAGACGGCAGGCATTAGCGTCAAAATGGTGACATGTGAATATGTGGAGCATGCAGGAGAAATAGTGGACCTCAAGGAACGGAATATCAAACCTATACCCAGAGTTGGCCATGGAAAAAATTGGAGAGGATGCTGGGTTGCTCAGTTACCAAACACCAAAAATAGGCAGGGAACGAAAAATATCAGGTGCAGGATAAAAGGTACAGCTTCAACAAGTACCCAACGAGCTAATTCAGAAGGGAAGCAAAATGCGAAAAAAAAAAAAAAATCTAATTCGGGATCAAACCAGACAGTCTAATTCGGAGGGAGAGCAAGGGGAAAAAAAGTTTACGATATAAGCAATTTGTGGGATGAGCTGGGTCATTTACCAAGAGTTATTTTCAAATACACACACACACACACACACACACACACACACACACACGATGAAAACAAGATAATTGACAAACCTAACGCATATGTCAACGTTTTCAATTAACAAATACCTTAATACTCCCAGCTCCCTATGACTAACTCACCTGAATAAAATAGTTTGGCGTTAACTGGAACGAAATATTAGAGTCGTTTTACCCATTGGAGGGTTAAGGCCCAAGATAAAGCCAACGCAAATGTCAAGCTGAATAATTACCAAGAAACTTAACTCAAATAGACGGAAGAATACAAAAGACTGAGAAGAAAACTAACATGGGGGTCAGCTTGAAATACTGTCGGAATAGCTAATGTGGAGAGCAAAATGACACCTCAGGATAGAGATAATTTGACATTTCAATTAACAGTCATGTTAAAAATAGGGGCGAATAATTAAACACTGAGGCATCTATGATTCTCTTTCCTGTAAATATAATAATCATGAATTAGTTTAGAATACTAGAGTTGTCACGAGCATGGAGGGGTTAAGTGTGAGAAAATTAACACACTCAGCCTCCCATACTCACCCTCAGCTAAATAAAATCACCTGGCACTAGCTGAAATAAAATACTGTACCAGAGAAGACGCCTTTATGGGAGACAGCAAATGTGGCAAGATTAATTGAACAGGACACAAAAAAATGAGACAGAGAATATAATGAAAGCTGAGACCTAAATGAAGTATTATTGTAGAAGTTAATTTGCAAAAGAAAGCAACATTTATTTCCATTTCAGGCTAAAACCTAATAAGAGAGCTTTCGAAAGTAAAAATAATAAAAAAATGCAGGATAACCCAGCATCAGTTGCATAAGTATCAGATAAGCTAACGCAGAGACAAAAAGAAAATACATAAAACTATCGTGTGACTTATCTTCAACAGTAATCAGACACATTAGCTCAGAGAGAGACAGACAGAGACAGGGACAGAGACAGAGAGAGTAAATTTCGGATAACGCCATTATAAGAGTTGCTCTGATAGTATTCGGACAGTATCATTAGGAATTGGAAAAAAAAAAAAAACTTAAAATCTAGAATGAAATGAGCTTAAATGAGCTCAGCTTCCCTAATTATCAAGACAGCTAATGCGACGACAAGAACTAAAATACACACACAAACACACACACACACACACACACACACACACACACGCACATACTAATTTCAGATTAAAACAATATGAGTCGATAACTCAACAAGCTAAGTCATGCTCTCTCTCTCTCTCTCTCTCTCTCTCTCTCTCTCTCTCTCTCTCTCTCTCTCTCTCTCTCTCTCTCTCTCTCTCTCTCTCCTACACAACATAATTATCAAGCTCAGAAACCCTACTACATTACATCCGCTTTCCCTAGGCAAACACACCGCGTCTTTCATCGGCCGAAGGTGGGCGCATAAAAGAAGGGGGAGGCCGGATATATTCTCCTAAATTACCTACATTACCAAGGTGACTGATGGTGGGAGTGCGTGTGTGGGGGTCGTGAGGGAGGGGGTGGGGAGGGGGAGGGGGAAAGGGGAGGTGGGGGAGGAGGGAGGGGGAAAGAAGTACCCTGTCTGTACAACCTGACCCACATGTTGGTTTTTCTGGGGAATTTTTATGGGTTTCTGTGTGAGGGGGATGGGAAGAGGTGTGTGTGTGTGTGTGTGTGTGTGTGTGTGTGTGTGTGTGTGTGTGTGTGTGTGTGTGTGTGTGTGTGTTTTCTTGCTAAACTTCCTTGTTAACAATTGTGAAAACTGATATATAGGCATAGTATGTTATTTTTTCTGATGTCTTGATTGTATTTTCATTAGTAGTAGTAGTAGTACCTCCGCCAACAAAGTAGGTAGAGGTTATGTATTCACCTGCGTTTGTTTGTCCACACGATATCTCCAAAAGTTCTCAATGAATTTCAATGAAATTTTGTGGAAGGATGGACCATTGGTCAAAGAACAAATGATTAAATTTGACAGCGGATCCGGATCCAATGTATTCCACACAATATCTCCACTGATCCAGAATAGCATTGGCGGAGGTATGCGCTCTATGAGTGCTTTCTATTGTTATTAGTTTCATTATTATTTTTTCAGTGTGAAAGTCAAATTTGCTTCACTGCTCATTTTGCAAGCTGAATTATGTGTTAGTTTTACCCTGGAATTTAATTGTCATAATCAGGTATTGTTTTTTACAGGAAGTTTATGCTTTGTATGTATGTGGGAGGTGGGGGGGTTATGTTGCTTGGGCATGTATGTATGCTCTTGTCATCTTTGCCTCAGCGTGCTTGGTGATCATGTATATTGACTTATATTATAGCTTTATCAGGAATTCAGTCAGCCCTTACTTAGGTGTTTACAGGAATTCCATGTGTGTGTGTGTGTGTGTGTGTGTGTCGGAAATGTGGATATGATAATGAGACTGGGAAGTGAATGGAACTTGCTAATGATGTTATGATGGTGAACTGACGCGTGACGTTGTGTATGTATTTATACGTGTTTGTGTGTGCGTGTGTGTGTGTGTGTGTGTGTGTGTGTGTGTGTGTGTGTGTGTGTGTGTGTGTGTGTGTGTCTGTCTGTCTGTCTGTCTGTCTGCCTGTTTGTTTCTGTATCTGTGCCTGTGTCTTTGTCCGTGTCTGTGTCTGTCTGTTTATCTGTGTCTGTGTATTGTGTGTGTCTGTGTATTTGCCTCTTTATTTTTGTATTTATGTCTGTGTCTGCATCGGCGTCGGTGTCTGTGTATCTGTGTATCTGTGTCTGTGTCTGTGTTTATGCTTATGTATGTCTACTTCCGTGTATCTGTGTATGTATTTGTGCCTCTCTGCTTGTATCTGTGTCTGTGTTCCTATGTATTTATATGTAGCATACCTCATCCTAACTTCTCCCTGAGAGAGAGAGAGAGAGAGAGAGAGACCCGTGATTAATGATGGAAGTGATGAAGCAGGAGAATTTTTTATGCCTCCGCTAAACTTTACCAAAACGGGAGGCAAAATATTTCCCGAATTTCACCAGATGGAACAATTTGCACACAAAACTCCATTCAACACTAGCCCAAATCGTCACCTATACACAAGTTTTACAAGCCTGGTGAATAAGTGTCAATTGTTTGTATGTAGGCGAGAATTATACCACCGAACCACCTATGCGATATATTGCTTTTCCTGACCTATAAATGCTTAGCGCCTCACGTTCGCTTCTCCTTCATTATTATATTCTGCCCAACGTCGGACGATTCATTTCAGGTAAGAGTGTGTATCGGAGTCAGAGTGTTGATACGTGTACCATTAACCCTTCAATGGTCGAGACATCTCTAGTAATTTATTTAAACAAATGACAGACAATTTTAATCAACTAAGAGGGAGTAATAGGAACTTGAGTTATTCAATCCTGTAGCTTTTTTCTACTCATCTAACGTTAGAAGTTTTTATTCAGCTTCTAGTAAGTCACTGGAACCTTACTCTCAAATCTGACCATAATCGACTCACATAAACACATTTTAATAACCCAGCGAGTAAGCAGAGTAAGCATGAATCCTAATGGGTAAATTTGCTCAGCCATGTAAAAAATAATACCCACTCAGTAAAACTGTGATGCATAAATTTTCTTCTATAAATACACGTGAGAATCTATCCAATATATCATTTCTTGTGGTCATTGGTTCAAATGTACTCTGACCACAGAAATCTGATCAATTCAGGTGGGTTCTTCCCGAAAGTTTTGATTGATACCATTCTGAAGGTACTGTATGTTTCAGAGTGAGGTGTGTGAAGTGTGTGTGGCGATGCGAGTGGCGGCATTACAACGAAGGTGGAGTCGACTGTTGGTGAGTAACCCTGTATTTTGTACTGGTACAAATAAATACACAAGGACCTTTTATTTGCGATAGTAATATGTCTTTTTGTAGTTTGTTCTAGCTGCTTACAAACTATTTCTTCAGCATGGAGAGCACCATAGTAGTGAAAGGGTGAGTGAAGGCTGTATGTAACTCCTACACTTTGAACAGTCTATCCTTAGCCAAATATTAATCTCTTGAAGGTACTACGTAAAAAAAAAAATAACTTCCTTGTTGTACTGTGGTAAAGAAGTGCGACGTCCACATCTTTCTTGGCAAACTCATTTTTCTGTGCCACGCGCGTAGAGAAATATTGCTACGGGAAATATATGACCAGGAACATGAGCACCTATAAATTAAGCCACCCTACAAATCACAGGTGTCAATATGGTACTACGTATAAGTCAGTCGCTTATATAGGCATTCACGGATCATAAATAATTAATCTGTTCTCTACATGTCGTTTTGGGGCGGGAGGGTTCTTGCTACGACATTTTTCCTTTATTTATTTATTTATGTATTTTTTTGTTAGGACTGACTTCTCGAACTCAAAGTTTCAATGAAGACAATATTTAACTCTGCCAGGTCGAAAAGTCTCTAGCAAGCTGAATAAAATCGCTGTGGGACGGCAAGGATAATATACTGAGGGAAAACAGCATCAGTTAACCCGCTCTGTCCTACACGGTCATTTGTATTATATTCCTGCAGACACCGGACGATTTATTCTCTTTAGCAGAGACTTGTGGAATTGAGAATTTTAGTTTATAGCCTTCAGTAACCACCACTATATCATTCCTAGGTTGACTAAATTGAAAAAAAGTCCCAGTACTGAAAAACTCACCTTCTCACTGCTGTCACAGCTTATACTCGTAGCAATCTGTTTCAGGAGCCTGAGAGTGTCAATATTTTCACCATTATTCCGCCAATGATCACTTTACCTCTGACGATTTTATTCTAGCTTATAACAGGTAATTATATTAAGCTGTGATTGATTCATATTTGCCTGAGTGTTAATCCTGATCATGTCCAATCGCTACTCACTCTTTTTCCTGGCTGCGTATAGAAAAACAGAGCGGGAAAAGGTGCAGCTCTGTCCACCATTTCCTAAACGGAGCAAAACTGTCTGAAGGTTGAAAGAAAAACTATAAAATGGAAAGAACACCGCATTCATTTTTTTTGTAGTTATGGTGGGAGAAAACGGTGTCTGGGTACATCTCTATCCAGCTTCCTCCCACGCCAGAACTGAACAAAAAAATCATTGAGTGGCAGTTGGAATAAGAAAAAAATAATAATGAGAGATTTAACCCCTATACTCCCCCAGCCTCCTCACTCTTTTCCTGCCTATGGGGAGAAAAATAGAGGGTGAGAAAGAACACAGCCATCCATCATAACCTCACCCCGGAACATTTAGGGTAATGGGCAGGCCAACATGCACGGTATTGGCGGTGTATGCCGGGGTGTTGCGGTGCGAGAGAGAGAGAGAGAGAGAGAGAGAGAGAGAGAGAGAGAGGGAGAGAGGGCTGGGGTGCAAGGTTGGGTAGGGATTTTTTGTTTTGTTTTTTAGTGTGTGTGTGGGGGGGGGATGTGGGTGTGTGGGTCTGTGGGTGTTTAAGAGAGAGAGAGAGAGAGAGAGAGGTCACAATCTGCCCAGCAACAGATAAATTGTCCATAGCTATGCAACTGAAAACCAGACCCAAAAATCATGACGCGCCGCAGATAGATAGACCATGGCGAGGCTGTTGAGTAGATAGACGAGTCATGACTGGGCAGTAGACAGATTGATACATTACGGACTGGAGGCACATATATCACATGGACGAGAGAACAGAGGAAATTATTTTTTTGAGGTGGAGGAGAGAAATATAGAGATAGATAGAATAAATAGACAGATAGGTAGATAGATAGACAGATAATGATGAAAAGAGTGAGTGGAAGTGAGTGAAAATGTGACGCACTTAAAACAGCTTCACCAGAAGAATGAAAGAATTAGATAAAGAGATGAATAGATAGGAAGACAAATAGATGGAAGATAGATAGACAGATATAAATACAGAGAGAGAGAGAGAGAAAGGGACGACCCGTGATTAGTCAGATAGATGGCTCATGGACAAGGGACAGACAAATAGATAGATTACCGACTGAAAGAGGATGGATCATGAAGCCTGGCGTTTGATCAGGAATTTTGTTGCATTTGGTGTGTGTGTGTGTGTGTGTGTGTGTGTGTGTGTGTGTGTGTGTGTGGAAAAAGAGGATAGAATTTTGGCCATAGGCGAATGAGAGAGAGAAAGAGAGAGAGGGGGGGGGAGGGAGAGTGAGACTGGGGAGAGGGAGAGTGACCAATGATGCAGAGAAAGAGAATGACTGAATGATGGAAATGAGGGAGAAGTACAGAAGCCTAATGCAGAGAGAGAGAGAGAGAGAGAGAGTGTGTGTGTGTGTGCGTGTGTGTGTGTGTGTGTGTGTGTGTGTGTGTGTGTGTGTGTGTGTGTGTGTGTGTGTGTGTGTGTGTGTGATGGTGGTGATGGTTGAGGGACAGATTGGCACTGTGGTTGTTATGGCTCGCCAGGCCACCACCAGGGAGAAATAGTTTTGCATGTGTACTGTGCAAAAGGGAATAAAATCCCAACATATACATACATACATATACAAAAGATCAAACCACGTATGCCATCAGAGTGAAAGGGCTTTGCATGTGTACTGGTATGCAGTGGTAAATAAAACACGCACAGATAACTAGCTGGGGCCATAGTTTCAATGGTGTACTGAAAACCAAAAAATATATGTAGTGTGCCATAGAACTTCAATAAAGCATGCCAACACTGGGAAAAGGGCTTTGTATGTGTTTTGATATGGAATATTAGTGAGTACAAAAAAATAAAAAGACAACACATAGTGATGCCCATATAGCAAGTATGAAGACGCAGATTGGGATATATATATATATATATATCAAAACAGCATCCTCATGCTCTTCACACTAACCATATTTCCTGCCTAAGAATGAGATGAGGTTGGTTCCAAAAATAAGGATACAGAAAGTAGAAAAGTAGAAGGGCAATTAACAGTATACCCAGTGATTATATATCAAGAACTTCCATATAATTATAGGCGCTTGGTTTACGGGCCACCACAGGAAAAAAAAAAAAAAAAGGGATTTGTTTGTTTACTGGTACAGAATAATATGTACAAATTGAACGAATAACTAATCACACACACACACACACATACACACACACACACACACACACACACACACACACACACACAAACATGCATACATACACGAAAAGCACATATATCAAGGGTATTTGATTCACGATCCAGTACAGCTAAAGGGTTATGTGTGTTTGTGCTTGTATAAAACAGTAGATAAAAACGAACGAAATAATAGCTACGTACACACATACTACTGAATACATCCATCGTAAAAAAAAGAAAAACGAGTAAAAACGAATAACAGAGAACCAAAACCTTCATGAACTTTGTCACTATAAACACGATTAACGAGCCATCACAGCGAAAGATTTACATGTGTACCGGTGCTAAAGTGGACACCGAAAAGATAAGCTAACTCCATACATACACACATACGTACAGTAGTCATACATACACGCATACATACCAGTACTTAGAAATGTAAATAATTAAGAAAATTTTATTCCAGAAATTTTATTGAGGTGTCACTATGAGCATTTATTCACGAGGCCTCAAAGTGAAAAGGCTCTGCAAATAATTATCACGGTATATATATTATAATGAGCCGATTTCTGTATGTTATTTGTTGCCGTAACACAGCAAAAACGGAGCAAAGTAGAGCAATCTTTGTTAGAGCAAAGGTAACGTTAAAATGCTCCAACTTGAGGAATAAAACAACTTCCAGTCCAATCGGGCCACCGGTTCCCTAGTTATGACTCATTTCTGGCCTCTTGCTTCAAATTTATTATTTGCTATAAGTGGGAGGGGATGAATTCGTCCTTAATCTGGCACTGAAATTACCAGCATGAAAGAAGAGAGAAAAGTGATGTGTTTGTTGTATTAACACTCCCTCGCCTCTCCTTCCTCACTTCTTATATTCTTAAAATTGTATAGTATAATGCTGTAGTATAATTTAGTATAATTAAAAACACTACTGTCCTCCCTCTCTCTCTCTCTCTCTCTCTCTCTCTCTCGACGGGTGTCCCTGCAGGATCTAAGTAGGGGAAATTTCCTCGCTCTGTCTCGCTCACGGCATGAGTAATTCAAATTTCTGTTACTTTTCGACTGAAAATAGGAATTGACGACTTTAAGCGGAGGACTTCAAGAGAGTGAGCATAAAGAAAAAAAAGGAAAAAAAATCCAGAATATCAGGAAAAAAAAATATCCAAAAACATCATTTCATTATGATAATTTAATTCACAGGGCAAAACTGCGACCAGGATTTGTTTGTATATAGGTCTGAAACTGTATGTATATAGAACATACTTATACGAGTAATGCAGATAAATAGATAGATAGATAGATTCGGACATCTGTACGTAAAACCATGACTCTAGTTTCTGTGACTCACTCTCAACTGAATAGCATAGGTTGGTGTTACCCCAAATTAAGTACTACAGTTGATGTGGGCAAAAAAGAGTTAAAGGGGACAGTATGAACATTCTCAGGTTCAAATTACACTGAACAAAAGCGACTGCCGTACACCAAAATGAAGTCCTAGATTTGACACAACAATGAGAGGATTAAAATGAGAGTTTGTATACAGAGTCCCACCACCCCACCACCACCACCACCCTAAAATTTTGAGAGTGTAATTATGATAAACTTGAATAATTTCGCTGCATCTGTTTTGTGTACGTGCCGGAACAAATATAAATACACACGGTACACGTCCCTGGTGCTGCTGCTCTAAATCCGCCATTCCTACGATCGTTTCAAAGGCAACGAGGTGAAATAGGATTGTCCGCTTTTGTTAGGGAGATTTACCGTACGATTCCCATGTAACGATAAGGTAAATTCGGCGCCTGATTTACACCACGCGCGTTATTCTTTTTCACTATTTTTCTTTTTTCTTTCTTTTTTCCCTTCCCCCCTGCCTGCGTTCCGATGGGTGCACAATAAATGGAGAAAACGTATGGCCTTATTTTACCCCCTAACGCTCCCCTGTCTTTTTTTTTTTATTAAATTTTTTATTAGCTTTACTTATTTATTTCGGTATTTCCGACCTGTTATACGATTTATAATAAGAGAATTCTATGGCAGATCCTTTGTTTTTCCCGGATGAAATATTTGCATCCCATCCCCAGCAGATCAAGTTCTACGAGAGAGAGAGAGAGAGAGAGAGAGAGTGTGTGTGTGTGTGTGTGTGTGTGTGTGTGTGTGTGTGTGTGTGTGTGTTCTTTTCTTTTTTATAGATAAATACGACAACAGATACAGGCAGGTAAGGATACAGGGGAAAGCCTATAAATTTCCGACTGTACTTGGATAGATAGATAAAGGCAAATGAAAACAGATAAAAAAGGACAGAGAGGATGATAGATTCATGGGGAAAGCAAAGGTTGTTTATTTTTCCTTTCCATTCTCCTAGACAGACGAATTAAAATGCAATATAATTCAGCAGACAGACAGACAGGCGGATAGACAAGCACACACAGGCAAGCAAGCACGCCCAGGACACATTTTTTCTTTCTTTTTTCTTCTCTTTCTTTTTCTCCTTTCTTTTTATTCTACTTCCATTCAGTTTCATTCAATTTATCTCTCGCGACCAGGGGTATAATGCGGGATATATTACAAGGCTGTTCATATGTCACGCATCCTAGTGGTTGTGTGTTGCGGGGACGGCCCAGGCAACGCTACAACAGGCTGCCCTGCATTTTTATTTACTTACCATAACCTTTTTTTCATTCATTACAATTTCTTCTTTTTTACGTCGAGTGATTCCTCGGTTCTATTAATTTCACGAAGTACAATATATACACGCATCTCACAGCAGCAGACCGAGCCGTCCCAGTAACACACGAGAACTGAGATAAGTTATATATGAACAACCATGTAAAAAAAGAAAAAAAGTCTTATTCTGAATATAACCGTCTGAAAATGGCAACAATAAACCATCCCAACCATTTCAGAGGGAACCCATTCACAAAATCTTCCTCACACTGCTAAGTATTTTTATTATTTTTATTATTATTATTATTATTATTATTATTATTATTACCTCCGCCAACAAGATTATATGTTTTCCACACAATATCTCTACGGGTCCGGATCCGTTTTAATGGCAATGGCACTGGCGGAGATATGCTCTTTCTCAGTGCCTTTTAGCTTTTTTTTTTTTTCTTTACTGTCTCGCTCATTATTTTTCGCTGGCTTTTCCCTCTAATGCCAAAGGACCCGACTCGCTCGACTTTTCCCATCTTAATATCCCTCCTCTTTTTCTCAAATAATTCTCAGCTGACTTATTTTTCTCATTTACTTTTTTGGTTTGTTTATCTTCATTCACTTCCACTCACATTTTCACCTACTTTCTGTCTTCTTCTCTCTTTCTTTCACCATAATCCTTGCTCATATTCTGACTTTATTTTCTCTCATTCTCCCTCGTTTAAATCCACTTTAATTCCCATTCACTTTGACAAGCTTCTTTTGTATCTTATTTTGGCTGTCATTTTTATATCGAATTCTCTCTCACATTTTTACACAATACTCCCAATTTCATTTCTGCTCGCTTTTTTTTTCTTAATGCTTTTATTGTTTATTCTTATTCGTTTTATTACTTTCTCACTAATTGCAACTCACTTTCCATGTTTTAAATTCTGTCTCGTCTTTCTGCTTTTTTGCTTATTCTCCCTTCTTTCACGCTTTTTTCTGTTTATTTTAATTCGCCTCTCTGCTTTTTCGCTTATTCTCGCTCACCTTTTCCGACTTTTTCCGTATTGTCACCCGTTTTTATGCTCTTCTCGCTTATTCTTACTTGTGCTTTCTTTTCCCCCTTATTCATGCTTGCTTTTCTTTTTAATTTTCCTCACTCGCTTTCTCATTTTTTCTCTTATTCTCACTCGCTTTTTCTACTCTTTAATTTAATTTCACTCGTTTTTCATGCTCTACTTCGCCTACTCTCACTTTTTTTTTTTTTTTTACTCTTTTTCGCTACTCATTAACTCTTGTAATTTTTCGCGTATTCCAACCTCTTTTCTGTTTTTTTTTTCCCTCATGCACACGCGCTTTTCATGCTTTTTTGCGTACTCTTACTAGCTTTTCATACTTTTTCGCGCATTCTCACTCGCTTTTCATAATTTTTCCCATATTCTCACTCGCTTTTTTGCTTTTTCGCTCACATTCATTCTTCTCTCTTTCCTTTACACTTATTCCCTCATGTTTCTCATTTCCACCAATTTTTCTCCTTTTTTAACGCTTATTTTCCCATGTCTTTTTTTCTTAACTCGTTTTTCTGTTTTTTTTTTCCCTCATTCATACTCGTTTTCCATCTCCCAATGACAAAGCTTTATCCTCACAAGCAGACCACACTCGCCCTGCTTTGTGCTCAGCGGGTCTTCATTGATTACAAAAGCCTGTGGTGTGAGCCCAAACCGAATTCTGTTTTTAATTAAAGCTTTTTTTATTTACCTTTTTTGTCTTTTATTTTTTGCATGCAGGTAAAAAAATTGTATACTACTTTTTCCCTAAATCCACGTGAATGAATTTGTGCTTTTGTGAGGCAGTGTGGGGGAAAGGGGAGGGACTGCGTGTGTGTGTGTGTGTGTGTGTGTGTGTATGAGACAGCGAGAGAGAGAGAGAGAGAGAGAGAGAGAGAGAGAGAGAGAGAGAGAGAAAGAGAGAGAGAGAGAGAGGGAGGGAGAGAGAGGGAGGAATGGAGGAAGGGGAGGAGGGGGATCTAGGGGCTTATATGGAATGATCCCTTTGAAATTACTCTTTTTTTTAATTTATTTTTTTGGACTGAATTGCGGCTATAATGATCTTTGGTTGATTATTATACCTACTTTTTTTAATGAGTGTAAGGTTGTTGTGGGATTTCCTAGTGAAGTCCGAAATTTTACTTGATTCTTTAACTCCTCAGCTCTTATTTATTTCTCCTCTCTCTCTCTCTCTCTCTCTCTCTCTCTCTCCTGTATTGTTGCATCACTTTCTCTTTTAAATGCTGCTAAATAGAGGACAGTTGTTATTAACTTTACGAGTATGATTCCATTTCTTCCACTTCGGGGTGGACACAGCACCCGTCTACCCACAAGCTCATGTATCTGTCTTTGGAGAGGTTAGTTAGTGAGGTTTTATCCTTTGATTCTGAGTAAACACACACACACACACACACACACATACACACACACATGATAGGCAGACATACGGTATATATATACATAAATATACGAGTGTATATATATATATATATATATATATATATATATATATATATATATATATATATAAACAGAGATGCATTCATAGACAGATGGAAAGGTAGATAAGAAAAAGAAAAAGGTACACTGCAAAAGAGGAGAGGAGTAGAGGAGAGAGAGATAATAAAAAAGACACACACACACACACACACACACACACACACACACACACACACACACACACACACACTCACGCAATTAACAGGCCACCTGAGAGATGAAACGCCGTCCGCAGATTTTCCACAGCAAGAAATGGGTTTGATGTCGCCCTTGACGTGGCGTGACCTTTGCCGGGGTCATGTTGCGTCAGACCTCACCCCGGCTCACCCCACCTCATCCCACCGGCCAATATCGAGGACACACACACACACACACACACACACACACACACACACACACACACACACACACACACCAAAAATAGGAAAAAAAATGAAAAAGAATTTTAAAAAAGAACTGTGAATTCAAGTGACCACAATTTCGTCTGTTTCTGTAGCTTTTGTCTGTCTGTCTATCGATTCCACGTTCTTGTTGTTCTTGTTATTGTTGTTGCCTTAGTTGTGGTCAAAAGTTCGCCGAAATATCCCTTCCGGCAGTGGCAATGGAAGGCATTACAGAAAAAAATATATATTTGTTTGATATCAATATGAAGCACAATACAGAAGAACACAAGGAGGAAGGATGCTCTCTGCCGTTCTGGAAGGAAAGAGATACAGGGAAGGCAAGATACAATGCAGACGGGATTGTTGGTGACTTCCTGCTCGTGTTATGGTTCTTTTTACATTAACCTTGCCCAAATTTTCGTCCTTTTGTACCCCCGTTCATGTAACTTAGCGGCAGAGAAAAGGAAATACTCGGCCATTACATTCTTACATATAGCTTCGTAATTAGTATCATATTCTACTGTAAATCTGTTGTTACAGCTCAGCATTGAAGATGGAGGATGGTAATTTTAGGTCAAAGTTAGAATGAAAATATTATACAGCAGAACCCCTTGACCTCATACCTGTGAGGAGTTCATCGGTATTTCTCACAGACTCCGACACGTCCTTCTCTGGGGCCTTACTGTTATACCCCGACTTTCCTGGAGGCGGGGGGTGAATAGGGCCTTCAGTCAAGTTATATTTCACTTTCAAATATATTAACACTCTCGGGTTCCTGTGCTCAGTCTCTCCCGAATAACATCGTCAGGCGTTAGTTGGAATGTAATATAAATGGGATTTCGGAAGCTCTCTAACACCTTTTCCCATGCGATTTATTCTGTTTATCATACCTTGCTGTCCTCTTTTGTGCTACGTAAATCTTTCCAATGTTGTCATAATCTGCATAAGTAACGTACCAAAGGATATAAACTAGCCATATCCAAAAATAAATTGCCAAGGAAGAGGTGTAAGGGAGCTTCTTTACCCAACGAAAATACGAGTCAATCAGTAGAGGATGGACACTTTAAGATACTGTACTTACTTCTGGCTGAATAAAATCGTCTGGCGTTGATTGGAATATAATACTAGAGCTGTCCCGATCATGAGAAGGTTAGCGATTGTGCTGAACTCAGTAAGGTCTCGTTCTCCCACCTTTTAAGTAATGCAGGTAACTATGCTAATGTACAGCCTTCAGGTGATTGACGATGTTTTGTCATTTTTTTGTTTAGCGCTTCACGTGAGCAGAATCCGAGTAACGTGAGCCCTGATTGCATTTAGGCCCGTTGTCTCGTCGGGTAAGGAAGCTCCCTAACACCTCTTCCTTAGCGATTCATATTTCCAAACTACCCATGAATATTCTCTTTTTAGCTCCTTATATCTTTTTAATGACGATAGAGATTCCATGACTAACAAAAATATAGTAAGGCAGCAGAATCAGACACAAACCAATAAAGATGAGGTGATAGTAAGCTTCCTACCCTCACTAGAATAACAACCCTTAGTGTACTATAGAGGCAACGCAAACACTTTCAGATATTTTACTCCTCTCACCTTTCAAACTATACCTTCACTAATTATGTACAGCTGGAAATCCTTTATGATGTTTTTCTTATATTTTGTAACTACTACTTGACATGGATGACTTCTGTGAGGTGGAAGGCAAGCTAACCCCATCCACTTCCCACAATTGTTTCATAAATGACCTTAGGAAATTCGGGGTTTGCATGCACCTTCTTCCTCTTGGCTTAACCTCTTCAGCTGTATTACGTTCTCTGTAGTGTGATATATTCTTACTAATACCAAGCAGTATCATTCAGGTTAGGGGTGACTTTTAGAACTTGAGGAATTACACTGAACCTTCATTAACTCCCAAATATTTCCTAATGCCTAAACATCCTCTTGTGAGTTATAATATCCTAATATTGGTATAATTTATATGAGTGACGTATAGCCCTTGAAAAGTTATACAAAAATAAATGTTTAAAAATATATTGCTCCATTTACAGCAGCATTTTGAAATCTGGGCGAAATATTTTGATACATGGGCTCCCCTGTGATGATAGCGTAAATATTGATCTTGGTATTCATTAGCAGACTCAAAATAAATAAAACGGCATAGTAAAGGATATTCTATTGGCTGAAGCTCCAAGGTAATAGATTTGTCTGTGTCTGAGGGCTTTGTTCATTTCCATATCCATCGAATCACTGTGGCGCGGTGTGTGTGTGTGTGTGTGTGTGTGTGTGTGTGTGTGTGTGTGTGTGTTTTAAGAATGTACAAGGGAATAATAACGAGCCATGTTCATTTTTAAAAGGTAGGCAAGAGTCACTAGACAGACTTTTTAACTGACGGGAACAGAAGCATTTTTCTTCTTCCTCTTGTATGACATTTCTTTTTATTTCTTTTTCCGTCCTCAGGTCTTCCTCTCCAAATTCTCTCATCAGCTTCACAACAGCACACTTTCTTTTGTACCCCTCTTCCCCCTTCCATCCCATTTGTCCAGACCACCTCATTATATCCCTCCTAACCACACCAGCTACCTTCCCCCCTTAAATGAATTTCACCTACATCGAGGCGGAGTAATACCAGAACAAAGCAGAAACGCCCTTGTAATCTGTGCATATTTTACCCAAGACTTGTAATCCTCAGCTCTTTTCCCTTTGTATTGCCACACATAAGTATTTCCTTCAGGTTAAAAGAGTCTCTCCTGCTGGATTAGTAGCGTTTGCGTCTGCCAGTTCTAGTGGAAGGATTCAATCCCAGCCAGGGTGGACATTTAAGAGGGTGCAGTAGTATGTCCTCTCATGTGATCTCAAATGGTCGGAGTTCAGTCAGTGACATTTACAGCCTCTCTCTCTCTCTCTCTCTCTCTCTCTCTCTCTCTCTCTCTCTCTCTCTCTCTCTCTCTCTCTCTCTCTCTCTCTCTCTCTCTCTCTCTCTCACACACACACACACACACACACACACACATTCCAACCCCGATTCCAGATGTTTTTCTCACCCTACACTCTAAAGTCATCCAAACATAAACCCATGCGTGAATCACCGGGGGTGGGTGGGTCACTTTTCCCATGAAAGAAAGTAGTGTTCCTCGTCCCTCTGGCCCAGTTGCCCTTCAGGACCCCTAAAAGACTCCTTGCACGTGTATACTAGAGTCCTTCGTCCACCTCACGCCTGTGCAAGTCGGCCGCTACAAAACATACATACATACAGACAGAAAAATCATACATATATACATACATATATTCATGCTGTTATGCTAAAACTATGCCATGTTGTTCGACTTAGGGTTAGAGAGTATGCCAATAAACTCTCACTTAGCACACACTTTGCCTACATTTTCTTCTTTTAATCACTGGCACCAGATAATAATTATGACAAAAAAATATCCCCAACATTTGTGAATAAATTATAAACTACACTGAAAAACAAAAACCACAGGAGCAAATTGGAAGCTCTTGCTAACTTAACCATAATTCGTTTTCCACCTTTACCCTCGAGCCTCAGGTGTTAATTAATCCTTTGTTCTTCACGCTTACAACGCTGGTAAGCCAAAGCAATCAAACCTTTAAAACATGAAAAAGCCAGGGGACCCCCAGCCTCATCCAAGCCCCCTTACCCCTATTTCCACCTTTATCCTTGGTTTGTACCCCTCTCCCTCACCCCTGCCCTACACCATCACCCACACCCCTGCCCTACACCCTCACCCTCACCCCTACCCTACCCCCCCAATATCACCCCTGCCCTACACCTCCACCCTCATCCCGACCATCACATCTTCCTCTCTCCTCTTCTCACTGATCTCCTGTTCCATCAATCTTTTTACTATCGTTATTGTATTTTCCGCATTCAGAAACATAACTCTTTCTCCCAGCCCCCACCTTCCACCCTTAAAACAGACGTCACTTTCCAGTTCACCCAGACCCTGCACAGCTCAATCTGATCTCACCCAATTAACCTAAGCTAACCTAGCCGACCCTAGCCCAATCTAACCTAATGGAACTTAACCTAATCTAATCCCTTCCCTTCACACCATCCCCACCGTACCTAATATAACACAGTATAACAATGCATGATATAAACAGCATCAATCCTTCATTCTCATATTAAACTAATCTCTCCCCGATGCCAACCCAGTCCAGCCCAACCTATCCCTTCCTCTAACCTAGTCCACCTCCTTCCCCCGACCAAACCCAACCTAGCCTCTGTCTTCCTTCCCCATAACGGCGGTCACTTCACCAACCTGGCCTAATTACGTAGTGTCCTCGTACCCACCAGCGCGTCGTTCCGTCCGTAATCACCAAGCTCACCTGGGTAAAGTTGCCGCGCGTAATTAAAACAACTACGGTTATTATTTCCTGTTTACTGTCTCGCACGCAAACAAAAGCTCATCCCTTTTGTTTTATACTGTGCCTGGCTTGCTTTAACACCTCATTCCCCCTCCCCCCGCTCCCTTTGGCCATTATTAACTCCCTTTACTCTCTACGCCAACCTTTTTCTCCTCTTTTCACCCCATCTTCTTTTTCCCTTCTCCCTATTCTTGCTCTTTTTCCACCCCAGATCCTGCTTTTTATTTCCCCTTTTCCTCCTCCTTTCACAACCCCCTTCTCCTTTTCTCCCTGTTCCCCTTCTTCTACTTCCCTTTTCCCCTCCCTTTCATACATATCTTCTGTTTCCCCTTCTCCCCTTCCTTCTCCCTCCCTTCCACTACCCCTTGGCCTTCCCATCATTTTTTTACCCCCTCACTCTCTTCTCTCTGCCCTCTGTTCCCATTCCTCTCATCTCGAAAACATCCTCCACCTCTCCTCTTTTTTTTTTTTTTTTTCATCAGAGGAACCCTTTCCCTCATCTCTCTTGTCTCCCTGCCAACCCTTTTCCTCTTCAGTGCCACTCCTTTTCACCTTTTCTCGTTTATCCCTTCTCTCTCCCCTCCACAACCCCCCCTCCCAATTCCTCCTCTCGTCTCTCCCCTCTTTTTTTTTTTTTCCTCTCCACACCTTTTATTCCTCTCCTCTGACCCCTTTTCTCCTCTCTTCTCTTTCTCCCCTCCTTTTTCCCCTCTCCCTCTGACCCCACCCCCCACATGCAGAAGGGGGGCAGGGGGAATGATGCGATTGTGGAGTAAAGTGGTTTAATTCCCGGGTAATGATGTAATTGCCAGCATTCGCCATAAATTATTTTCCAGAAACTTTTTTCTTTTTTACGCTAAAGATTTTTTTTTTTAAGTTCCTCCCCCACATTCTTAACTAGGACTTTGGATAAGATTTTTCCACAAACTTTAGTACGAATAATGTTCCTTTTCTCTGAATAAAATCGTCTGTGTGTAGCAAGATGAAGTCCCCTCACCACCAAAAAAAAAAAAAAAAAAAAAAAAAAAATGGTGTAAACACAATTAGGGATGGTAGATTGATGGGAAAAGGTAGCTTCTGCCTTTAGTTCACCGGGGTCACGTTCCTAATAAGCTTGGGTCTTCAATAACTACATCTGCCACACACTTAGGTATTCCTGGATGAATTCTTAATCTGCATAACCAAGACTCTTCACAGCCACGTTAAATTTAAGGTTCAGGAGTGGGAAATGTATCTAATCTTCGTACCCTAGGTTAAAATCTAATATACACATCCACGTACACGTTGAGGTTAACCATGGGGAAAATTAATTCTGTTCTTCCTTCACTTCTACGTCAAGATATCAGCCAGAGATTTTAATGGCGACACAGTTTGTATTAGTATGAACGGAACACGAAGAACAGCAAACAACAACAAGCCTAATCGTTCTTTCTGGGCTACTTGTTACAGAAAGACCATGACTACAATATCGAATTCTATCACTGACTAGAAAATGACCATACCAATTGTGGAAAGAAAGCAGGAAGATGTTTTAATTTAACTTCTAGTAAGTTAGCCAGTTGAATAAGGCCAACCTCAGTTCAGTACGTAAGTCGTATACATAGCGTGACTCGTGTGGCTTGTGGTGTGAGACGACCTTAAAACTGTATACGGCATTATAAAACCTGCAGTCACAAACCCCAAATCTTTATATCATTTTTTAAAGTCCATGGTGGAAAACGTGAGAAGTTTAACCTTTCTGACTCGTTGTTGATTGCCTTCTATAATATTTAAAGCAGTCTAGCCATTTCCTTCTCTCCAAGGTGTTATAAAATTGAGGGAGGTAGTCTAAGTGACCTTGGGATTTTCATAACACTTATTTCTTAGCGATTTATTCCACAGATTCCACCTCAGTGTCCTCTTGTATGTTGTTGACGGAATTTTCTTTGATATGAAAATGCTAAGGTTCAATAACAAAATAAATAACTAAGAAAAAGGTGCTACGAAGCCTCCTATTTTACCTATAATGTGGCCTAGATGTAATTAATAATAGTAATAATAATAATAATGAAAATAATAATAAATCAGGAGCTCGCCTAAACCTTCGGGTACCCAGTTTTAATAATAGGGCGGTAAGATGAGCCGTATTTCAGTCTGTGTGTCTCTTTCTCCTCGCTAAGTCGAGAAAGGTTGCAAGACAGATGGACAAACTTTGCAAGCGAGTTCAATCCTGGTCGTGCCACCCTCCTGAAAGTAACAAGAGCCGAGGAGGATTACGACGAGGAGTTAGTGAGGGAGACGGGGATTGTTGGGGAAAGTGGGGGAGAGGTGGAGAGAGGTAGGGGAGAATTGAGGGACTGGGGATTGGTGGAGAGAGTGGGGGAGGGTTGGAAAGAGGTGAGGGAGAAGCGAGGGACTTGAAGATTGGGGTACTTGGAGAGAATGGAGGAGATGGGACTGGAGATGGGTAGAAGAAAGGAGAAAAGGATGGAGAAGGATGAGGATTTTTTGAGTCTGATGAGGTGGAGATTGTTGGAGAAGAAAGGATGTGTTTCAAGGTGAGTGTGGGAGAATGCTGGAGAAATGCATGAGGGTGAGTTAAGGGGTTAGGAAGGTGGCTGAGGTGGTGAGTGGTAGAAAGATGTGAAGGAGGGGTGGTGAGGGCTGCTGGTGGAAAGGCGGTGGAGAGAAATGAGTAAGATGTGGATTGTTAGGGAAGAGGAGAGCGTGGGGTGCGGAGGTAGGGGAGTGTCGGTGAGTAATTAGAGTGAATACTGAGTGGGGGAGAGAAGGGGGGAGATGCTGAAGAGAGGCGAGTAGGGGAGGTGAGAGTAATACGGATGGGTGAAGGAATGCAGTCTGTTAAAGAGAAGTCAAGGTTTCTGTAGTAGGTATTGTTGAACAGTGATAAAGTGAGTTGGATAGAGTGTTGGAAAGAGGTGAGGTTACTAGAGATGGTGGATGCTGGAGATGAGTGAGGGAGAGGAGGGGGACTTATGTTGAAGAGTAAGGGAGTGGTGAGGGAGTGCTGGAAGGTGGTGAGGGATGCTGGGTGTGAGTTGGGAGAGAGGACGGTGAGGGAAAGAAATGAAAGTTTGTGATGGTGGGTGGTGGAGAAATGGTGGAGAACGCTGGAGAGTGGCGAGGGGTTGTAGGGAGTGAAAAGAAATGAAGAGTGTAGCTATCCGTTCCTATTAAAGTCACCTTCTTCTTCTTTTAATTCTTTTCCATTTTTACTAGTTTTTTCTTTCTTTCTTCATTTCTAATTTTATTCCATCTTTTTTTCTATCATCCTCCACCCCTTCTCCTTTTCCTAGCCTCTCACCTTTTCCTATACTCTTCCAGTTGTCTCCTTATTCTCCTCCACTCGTGTCACATCCGCCTTCCTTCTCCTCCTTTCCTTCCTTCCTCATTCCTCTCCAAAATCGTCATTCACATTCTCCTCCACCTTGCCTCGACTTTTCTACCTCACTTTCCTCTTCCTCTCTCACGCTTTGGTCTTTCTCTTTTGCATTTTCCTCTCTCTCTTTCTTCAAGTTTCTGTTCTCACTCTCATTGATCTTACGTATCTCGTCTCTTCCTTTATTTTTCTTTGTTTCTCTGTCTGTTCGCAATCATCTCCATCCTCGTTATCTCCACTTTCTTTCTAAGGTCTTTGCTACCATTCATACTTTTTTTTCCCTTCATCTTGCCTCTGTTCTCCTCCCTCACTTCTCTTTCTCCCTCTTCACCTATCCCCCCTTCCCTTTCTCCCCTCTCTCTCTTCCTTCCTTACTTTTATTCCTCCTCTCTCTTCCTCGTATCTCTTTCTTCTCTTCACTATTCATTCCACTTTCTCCCCACTTTTCTTCCTCGTTTCCTCCACTTCTCTCCACTCTCCCTTCACATTCTCCTCTTCAATACCGCTCTCCCTGCTTTACCTCCTCGCTCCCGCTCCTCCTCTCCTCCTCCAGCACTTTACTTGGCCATCTTTTACCCTTCACTTCACCTGCTCACCTCACAACTTCATCATACCTCTATATCATTTTTTTTCTTACTTTCTATCTCTTCTTTTTCTTCTTATCCCACTCCTTCCCTCCTTTTCCTTTCTTTTGTAATTTCTTGCCACACGATTCAGTATATTGTTGCTTGCTTTTTTTTTTCTTTCCAAACCTCTATCAACCATCTTTTCTGCTCCCTTTCTTTTCAGCTTCAATATATCTTTGTGTCTTTATTTTTTCCTTCTCAGTCTTATTTATTTCCCATCCTTTTTTTCTCTTCCTTTCCTCTCCCACTTCTTTCTACCTCTGTACCTTCATATCCATTTTTCTTTCTTCGTTACGTTTTATTATTAATTCCTCATTTAGTTCATTCTCTGTTCCTGTTTATGTACTGCCCTAAAACTTATGATGGAGAACAATTCAAGGACAGAAGGAAGACAGATAGGCAGACAGAGAGATAATCAGGTAGGCATGCAGGCAGGCAGATGGAGAAACTGGCAGACATATAGACGCAGAAACAGAGAGAACGAAAGGCAAGCAGATAGAACAGACGGACACAGAGACAGACAGGCAAAAAGGCGATAACCAAAGACAGGTAAAGAAAGGGAAAGACAGGTGGGGCAGGTAGGTAAAAAAAAAAAAAAGCAGTTAATGAAGAGCCCCGTATTCTCAGTCATCTCAGACAACCTATGATCTCCCCTTTAAACGCACTGTTTCCAGGCATCTCTAAATGAACGGATCTTGATTCTGTCTCTCTATTATTTTGATTTTAGTTTTTCTTGGAAGGGGCAATCTTGCGGGCTTCCGGACTTTGGTTCCTTGTTCCTCACATAAAAAAAAAAAAAAAAAAAAACTAGCCGACGTCCCTCTCTCAGCTACATCCTCGCTGAATCTCATAATACATAAACCCCAGGCGGAGGCACATGCAGCATTCACGCCTATACACCGGCCCGTCCCCAGCTGCCATGCGCGTATAGGATGTATTATGGAAGGACAGGAGCGTCATGCACGATTCAAGGGTCAGGGGACGCTTTCTGGTGGTGGTGGCTCAGGAGGCTCCCACAACCTTTTCCTGGCCGATTTATTCTGCATATTAGAGCTTGATTTTTCTTTTGTGTTTTATGGCTCTCTAGAGTTTATTTTTCTCATAGGTATGGCAGGCTCCCCACCCTTCCTTGGCGATTTATTTTGTATGTTAGGTTTTTGTTTTTTTATGAGAGAGTCCCTAGAACCTGTTCCTTGACAATATATTTTGGGTATGAGAGTATATCCTCATTTTCTTTGCTTTCTTTGACCCCCTAGCACCCCTTCCTTGGCGATTTATCAAAGAGTATTTCTCGTTTTCACATTATTTATATCTTTCTCATATTACAGAGAATTCAAACCCAAGGGGCACGTTTACTCAAGCACAGGGGCTGCCTAGTATTTCTCCCTTGACAGTTTTTTCTTCCTTCCAGAGCTTAGCATCTTCTTGTAAGCGATTTATGCATTTATATTATATCAGTAAAGTTTTCTCGCACTACTTCTTTGCTGCTTTATGTTGCAATTCTGTCGCTATAATTCTCTTGTATGTTATTTTTCCTCTTTTTATGTCAACATAAAATAATCAATATATAAGGAATATGGAAGGCTGTGTAGCACCTTTTTCTAGGCGATTTAGTTTTTTATATCAGGACCTGTTGTTATATTCTGTTATAACTTTAATCCCAATAAAAGTCGAGACATGTGTATTAAATGATGTTAGAAATCCACGTCTTTAGTGCACACGAATATGCACCCCCTCACACAAACACACATACACACACACACACATCCTCATCCACCCCCCTCCATCCCCTACCCCCACACCAACCCGATATACATGCACACGTCCTTGACCTCCACACACACACACACACACACACACACACACACACACACACACACACACACATCCTTGACATCCGCACACACGCACACATCCTAAAATTCCGCACACAAGTGCACATCTTTGACCCCCGCACACATTCTTGACCCCCGCACGCACACATACACACACGTCCTTGACCCCCCGCATACACACGCACACATCCTTGACCCCCCCACACACGTACACATCTTTGACCTCCCCGCACTTACGCACACATCCTTGACCCCCTCATGCACACACAGGTCCACCCCTCCACACATACACGCACACAGCCTCGTCCCCATAAATCCAACCCGCACCAGAACCGAGAAAGGAAGTTTTCAATTCGAACTTTTGGCCTAGAAGTCTGTACAGGGGCGCTCCGTGACCCGTTTCCCCAGCAGGGTAACTTTGTGGATTTGCTGTATTTTATGAGAGGCAGAGAGGCTGGCATGGAGTAGGGTACGGAAGGTAAGAATGCTCTGTTATGGGCTAAACATACATACATACATATATACATACATAAATACATACATACATATATACACACGGAGATACACATATGCATCCAATCACACATTTCGTTACATTCACGGTCACAGACTTTGTGGATTTGGTGTGTTTTATGAGTGGTAGAGAGGCAGGCAAGGAGTATGGTACGGAAGGCATGTTCTGTTATGTGCTAGACACACACACACACACACACACACACACACACACACACACACACACACACACACACACACACACTGCCTTTATTTCTGTTGAGCAACTTTCTTTTACTACTCTTCGACGTGGCTGTTTGTTGTGGATTTGTTAGTAATCTTTTTTTAACTTTCTTGTCGGAACTGGAGCACATTTATTGGCAGTATAGTTTTCCTTTTCTTTTTCTTTTGTTTTTCTCATTTATTTCCCCGGCGAAGCTGTTTATTCATTTGCAGTGCAGGTTAATCTTCTTGACTTCGACGGAGCTGATTATTCATTTGTTTTGCATTTTTTCGTAAGTCTGTTTGCATAGGTGGGAACGCTTACCATCCGTTCGCTTGATGTAGTGCTATCTGAAGTTGATTCTCAGAAATAATGGCTCTTCCTCACCCGAATACAGTTATCTGACGATGACTTGTTGAAAGAGAGAGAGAGAGAGAGAGAGAGAGAGAGAGAGAGAGAGACAGACAGACAGACAGACAGACAGAGACAGAGACAGACAGACAGAGACAGAGACAGACAGACAGAGGGGGGGGGTCATTGTTCCTGATTTGTTAATGACTATAAGAATGTCCTAAACACTGCTTCAGAAAAATGATATACGACAGCTGAAAAAAAAAAAAAAATAGGATAAAACGAGAACATTTTTTTTTACACATCCGGTAATGACAGAAAAGAGTGATTTTTTCTTTGTTTTTTCTTTGAATGCAAAATTATCATTCAGTCTAAACCCTGACGATCTCGTTCACCAGGGTAGAAAAAGAAAGGCTAGAGCCATGCCTATCGCCTGCACGTGCTATAGATACCATAAAGAATACATGTGTCTACTCACACTAATACTCAGACTACTATACTATTTTTTTTATCAATTTACGACGTATTTTATTTTTAAAACCTTCAGTACAATGCCTTTTTTTTTTTAATCTATTACTGCCTTCAGATTCCCTTACTCAGATTTCAAAAAAACACAAATCTATTATTGAAGGAAACAGCAAAGCTATTGTAACTATTATTTACATTAACCCTTTCCAGCTAAAAAATAAATAAACAAAAATAACCCATTATAAACTAGAGAGCACTCAGACAACGCATACGTCCATCAATGCCATTAACATCAAAAAGGATCTGGATCAGGATTCATGGGGATATTGTGTGGAATACATAGGATCCGGATTCGCCCCATAATTTAATCAATGCTTCCTTGTCCCATGGCCCACTCTTCTACAAAATTTTAGTGAAATTCATCGAGAACATTTTGAGATACTATATATAGGATCCGGAACCGGATCCGGATCCCCCCCAAAATTTAATCAATTCTTGTATGGCCCACTCTTCCACAAAATTTCATTGAAATTCATTGAGAACTTTTCGAGATATCGTGTGGACAAACAAACAAACAGACAAACGTAGGTGAATACATAACCTCCTCCAACTTCTATGGCGAAGGTGACAAACTGTCTGGAGGCTGCAAGAATAAAAAAGGAATATAATAGACGATGAAAGCGAGAGAGGCATGTAGTCAGAATTTCAATCAGCCCAGGGAAAGAGAGAGAGAGAGAGAGAGAGAGAGAGAGAGCAGCAGCAGCAGATGCGCAGCAGCAGCAGAGAAAGATGCATAAAGATAGAGTGACAGTGACAGAAAGACTGAAGTCTATAAGAGAGGGGAAAAAAAAAAAAAAAGAGAGAATCACCTACCTTCTCGCTCTAATAATTATATCGATTCACAAAACTGCCATATGAACGCTGGATTCGCGGAGCATTTTGAGGCCTCTGCAATATCCATCAGGCCAACTTTGGAATATCGCTCGGTCCGAAATAATAGTCGCCTTGCCCAGTGAATACGTCCATACACGCCACCATGCGCCGAATTTCAAAACTACGAGTATTCCTCTCGTGAACACCGATTTTTATTTTTTTTTTTACGTGCACGGTATGTATATTTCACCGTCTCTCTCTCTCTCTCTCTCTCTCTCTCTCTCTCTCTCTCTCTCTCTCTCTCTCTCCTATGGTATCTCTGTCAGGTACTGAAATAGGTGAAAAAACGAAAAAGGGGATTTATAGTTTTCGTGTTGGATTGAAACTTAATTCAGTTCGATAATGCATTTTTTCTAATGTCATTCTGCTTCCTCCAGACGATTTTATTTAAGAAAGACCTCTCGCATTACACCTTCAATCCCATGGTTTGTGTGTGTGTGTGTGTGTGTGTGTGTGTGTGTGTGTGTGTGTGTGTGTGTGTGTGTGTGTGTGTGTGTACTTTATTCTCCCTACCTTCAGACAAATTTACTCATCCAAGGGAGAGATATGATGCTGTGACGAAGTTAATGTAGATTTTTTTTTTTTTTTTTTTTTTGCATTGTCAGTACCAGTGGTCTCTACAAATCCCAAGAAAATCGTCCGAAGGGAAAAGGATTAAAATAAAAAGGGCGTCCACAGGCTGATGAGGTTTAAACGGATGAAGGAAGGCCATATCTAACCCCACCAGCTCGTCTCTGCTTCGGTTATTAAAATCGTCTGGAAATGGCAAGAATAGGAGAGAGAGAGAGAGAGAGAGAGAGAGAGAGAGATCACATCCAATCCCCCCAGTCCGAAAAATCTCTCCCAGGCTGAATAAAACCGTCTGGAAATAGGAAGAATACAAGAAAAAGGGGTCACTGAATTGAAGGCATTTCAATCTTCCATAATCGGTCTCTTTCATCCCCAGGCAATATTAATCTCTCAATTCCTTTCAAACTTTTCCCATGCATGAATTCAAGCAGCCTTCTAACTATGCTCAGAATTTCACCTTGGCATTTCTTTCTTCATCATAATATATTGGCACACACACACACACACACACACACACACACACACACACACACACACACACACACACAGGGGGGGGGTACTGTGAACCTTAACCCTTTTACTGTCATGTCACTCATATAATTCTTTCCTCCTTCAGACAACCTCTTTCAACTTAGCGAGAGAAATGAGGCAGCGAAAGGGTTAATGTAGGCATAAATCCCTTCACTGCAGACAGTTTTTGAGTTAACAATATAGACTGGTGGTGATAAGAATGTGCTAAAAAATTATTCGTCAGTGGTTTCAGGGACTTTCACAGTTTTTGGTCCCATTCACGCACAGTATATTATCATTCTCTTCTTTTCTCACCTCTTTATTAGTCATTACAGTACAAGCACACCTTTTTTAGCCTGTCTCTCTCTCTCTCTCTCTCTCTCTCTCTCTCTCTCTCTCTCTCTCTCTCTCTCTCTCTCTCTCTCTCTCTCTCTCTCTCTCTCTCTCTCTCTCTCTCTCTCTCAAGCCACGCACATCTAACCTTTCATTCTCAGTAGTTTTAATTATCTCGCTCGTTCTTCTTTTCCTCAGAAACCTTTTCATGACCGATACCAATGTTGCGCTTCATTCCAGTTAACACTAAACTATTTAATGGAACTGAGATGGAGTCATAAGAGCCTGCGTATCAATATTGTCACCATTAACCCCTTGGTGATTGGGGCAGCTCTAGGAATCTCAGTTAACGTCAGACATATTTAATTACCCAGGTGCTGACATAGTAAATAATTAATGCGTCTCGGTATGCGGATATTTTTTACCGTAGACTTTTTCGCGTGGTTCAGTGGCAGAATTAGACAATACTGTGGTTCTGCATCCTTTAAATAGCACGTCTTCGGGACTAGCACCGTATTCTCTTGTTCATCTCTTGCTACAGCTCGGAATTCAAGATGGAGAGATAACGGTTTTATACCCATTAAAGTGAACAGAGTACATCAATACATTCCAGACAGATCCATAGATGCAATGAAACCAAAAGCACCAGAAGGAGCAGCTTTAACCCCTTAAGTATGAAGGCATTTTTTTATTGTTAGTCACCCGATTTTACTCAGCATTTAAGAAAGACTGTAGTGAAAGGTTAAGAATGTCTCTATGAACCCCTTTGGTACGATTATTTCTTTTGTATATTACTCTTAAATCCAGACTTCTATTTTATTCGTGTGTATTTTATTCTTGCTAACCCCAAACGATCATATTCAAATTCAGATAAGGCTCTGTTACTGAAAGGGTTAAGGAAGGCTATGTCCGAACTTAGCCAGATTGAAAAGCCTCTCCTCAGCAAAATATAATGCGTGTGAAGGTATGAAGAATAATATAAATACACGACATCGTACTGGTTAACCCTTCCACTCTGATTCTGTGTTTGGCCTTTTCATCTTCCTACCGCCAGACGTCTTTATTTAGCTTCGGGAAGACCCCTAGCAGTCATGGAAATAATAAGTTCAAGGTGACATGAAGAAAGCAGATCGAAGTCATGCCGCGGCCCGATAATCCGCCCCCTTCCGACGCTAGCGGATGACTGAGGCGGCCCCGGTCAGCTTGGGTCTCATATTGCTCCTACGGCCTCCCTTTAACGCAGGCGCATCTTTACCCACGCAGCTCCCACGGCGATGTTGCAGAGCCGTAGTATTAAATAATGTTTAGTCCAAGTTGTAACATAGTCCCTAATTTATGACAGTCAGTTTTAAGGCACCTGTGGGGATAGGAAATGGTTAAACTGCATTCTATTGCACTGTACATTATGCAATCAGCAAGGAAGGAGAAAAGGCAACATTCCAATCATTCCGTCTGTTTCCTCAAAAATTGTGTAAACATTTTAGGGGCTCAACTTTTCGCAAAATCAAGCTTGATGATATACACTATAGAACCTTATTCTCTCTGGTATAAGACTTTCTTAGCACCATTCCCTTAGTAATATATTTTTCTGGGTCACAGGTCAACCATTCAGATACGTGAAATGGGGCAACACAAATCCGTAGAGCTTATCAACATTTACGAAAGGGTCTTTGAGCATTAGTTTTAGTTTTCGGTTTTGGTTTTGGTTTGTTTGTCGGTTTGCTTTTACGGAGAAAATCGTTCATTTCCAATCTCTAATTTTCCTCTTACTGTTGCTACAGTCAGACAATTTTATTCAGCCCAGGAGGGATGCTTCGATCTGGGGGGATTAGATTCAACCTTCAGTAACTGCTGCAAAAACAATTTACAAATAGGACTGAAGGTGTTAACGAGTCAGCAAAACATCGTCTCTCTATTATTTTCGCTAAAGCCAGACGATATTATCCAGTTTAGACGTCGCTTCTCTTCTATTTTGCCAACGCCAGACAATTTTATTCAGATTGGAACATCCTAGTAATGAAAGGGTTGATGAAGACTAGACCTTTCCAAATAAAACAAAAAATCTCACCTTATCTAAACATTTCTTGAGTGTAGCAAGAATTGGATGTATAATAAAGCCACTGGAGTGAAATCGCTGAGAGAGAGAGAGAGAGAGAGAGAGAGAGAGTGAGAGAGGGAGAGAGAGAGACTCCTTTCATATTCCGTTTTTACCACCTCCAGACGATTTTATTCAGCCTAGGAGAGCCCCCTGACAGAATAGGTGTTAAATTTACAACAGACATGCCCCACAGACAGACAGACAGACAGAAACACTGAGAGTTGTCGTTTATATTCCATTCTTATCGCACAGAACTGTTTTATTTAGCCTAGGAGAGCCCCCTGGTAGCAAAGGAGTTAAAATTACCACAGACATGCCCCACAGAAAGAACGTGCCTGGAGTCCCCACCCATGAATTATGCAATGAAGTTTTTCCAAGTGTCTAACTCGGCCACTAACTTGAGGGAAAAGTTGGCGAATAGCTGGTCCTAGAAAAATGCGAGTGTTTTCTTATTCTTTAGGCATGTCTTGAGAAATGGAAAAAAAAAGAAACGTAAAATGAAAAAAAAGAGGTCGTGCGTGTGTGATTATTGAATGTGCAGTGTTAGAGAAGAATATATGTAATTTTCTGTGGTTAGCTATTCTGTCATATTTCACAGATTTTATAGACAGATAAATATATACAAACATACATGCCCACATACAGATATATATACAATTTCATGCATACATACATACATGGATGGATGGATGAATGGATAGGTAGTTAGTCAGTGCACAAGTCTTCACAACTCTTAACCAATACATATAACTAAAGAAAAAGAGAAAGGACTGAAGCTGCTGTGAGAGTAATTAAGAACTCTAAACTCTAAGAGATGTTATTAAATTCTGTTGCTCCCATATGTACTCATGAAAACCAAAATTTTGTTTACGGAGGCCTTAAGATGTACAGAAGAACGAAAAGTAAATAAAATAAAATTAAGGACATGAGTGAGTGTACAAAAATATACCTGATTCATGACTTCCTTGACTATTCCTACATAAGTCATTTAAAAATGTATTTATTCTCACGCTTTGGAAAATACTAAAAAAAAAAACGATAAAGAACAAAGTTGAGGCGTAATTAAAAACATCCGGTCCAAAAAAAAATTGTCTGTTTAATTCTTTTCGTGATTACCTGGTTCGGCATATGCCCTGAAAAAATGAAAGTTAATTTAATTTTTATGCAAATCTTAAGGAAAAAAGACAATTGAAACCTGAGTAAAGTGTGCATATTATGTAAAAAAAAAAAAAAAATTAGACTTTATTTGAAAAATCAGAGTAAAAGTGAGTACTGTATGTGGTTAACCCATTATGTTCTGTGACGTTATTCTCATTTTATTTCTATTATTTCCACAGTTTTTTTTTCTATCTTTGGTGAGAATTTTCGGAATGAAGAGAATAAATACGGCCTTCATATAGCCCTTCACCACAACAAGTTTCCCCGAGGCTGAATAAAATCGTCTGGAGGTAGCGAGAACACGTCACCGGTTTGAAAGGGTTGAAGCTGCATACTCAGGAGAAAAAATAATTTAAAAAAAAGCGTGAATGTATGAAATAAAAAATCTACTCTCTAAATAAAACAGCAAAATAATAAAAGTGATGGGTAGTTAAAAGTTCTTCACTTGAGGGAGGGAGAGAGAGAGAGAGAGAGAGAGAGACTAAGTGCATTAAAATTAATATCCACACTGTAAAAGAAATACATAAAATTCTTCCCTTGGCATTTGATTAACTTGAAAATATATTAGCAAGTCCCAGAGGTAAGCCAATGCATAAATATTTCCTTTTGTATATTTTCATCTGTTTTAGTATTTTCCTGTATTTTTTATTTTTTTTAATCCTTGCACTCTAAATTTTTCATATACATACATTTCATTAGTTTCTTTTTTAGCTTTTTGTTTTTGCTCTGTTTGCATGTTATTGTGTTTTTGCCATTCTTTTCAATGTGTGTGTGTGTGTGTGTGTGTGTGTGTGTGTGTGTGTGTGTGTGTGTGTGTGTGTGTGTGTGTGCGTTTTGATATAGCCATGTGTATGTGAATGTGCTTTACTTCCTGTCTGCTTGTGTGTGTCAGTGTGCGTTTTTTAAAGAGGAAACGTGAGTTTATCTTTTTCATCTACCGTTTTGTGTGTGCGTCTGCTATCTATGTACGCTGGTCTGGATGGACATGATAAACTGAGCGCGTTCCTGTGCTGTGTGTGTGTGTGTGTGTGTGTGTGTGTGTGTGTGAGGGGAAAAGGTGGGAGGCTGACAATAACAGGGTGTGACAGGATTGATAACCCCACCTCTCTCTCTCTCTCTCTCTCTCTCTCTCTCTCTCTCTCTCTCTCTCTCTCTCTCTCTCTCTCTCTCTCTCTCTCTCTCTCTCTCTCATACCTATTTCCTCATACGGTCTGTAGAGTCGATGGAAAGTAACTTCTCTCACATCATTTGCTTTTCCCTCCTCCCACATCTTCCCCCTCCCCCTCCCCCTCTCCCTCCCCCTCTCTCTCACCTCCTCCCCCCTCTCCCCTCTTCCTCCCCCCTCTCCCCTCTTCCTCCCCCCACCCTCTATTACGTCCAGAATCTCGTAAATCCACCATAAATATGATCACGCGGTCCGACAGATGGCGTGGTAGTTACTAATATTGCTCGTCTTGTTATGGTAAATGACATTGGACTGATATTAGCTTTATACTCTCTCTCTCTCTCTCTCTCTCTCTCTCTCTCTCTCTCTCTCTCTCTCTCTCTCTCTCTCCCACTTCCTTTCCCTCCCTTGAGAGTGTGGTGGACGTGCAGTGATAAATAAGGCACCAAAGACCAATATACTCCCCATTTCTCGGAGTTTACATGGCAAACAGGCTTAGGAGTGTGATATAGTGACCTGACCTTCATCCCCAGGGTGTGTATAAGCGTGAGGGAATTTTCTTAGCGTGACCGATAGGGGAGGAGAGAAAAAGGCTGAATGGGGAAGAATATTGAATGGAGGAATGACGGGGAAATGAAGGAGATGTATGGAAATGAATATGGTGACGCGCCCCTCATTTCCAAGGCATACAGGCAACAAGAGGGTATAGAAAATAGCTACAGGGAAGAGTATAAATGTGAAAAATTAAAGGAGAAAAATTTAGGGATTTTCTTACAGTAGTTGGTTGGCCCGTATGGAAGACAGTAAATATTCTATCTATCTATATACCTAGGCTGCTTCCCCCAAGGAAAGGGAGGTAAATATTGGATGGGAAAAATATTAAAATGAATAATTATAGAGAAAAAGAAAAAAAAAATAAGGATTTTCTTAGTTGTGTGACCAATATGGGAGAATAGAGAAAGCCTAGAAAACAAAAAGATGGGAAGATTTTCATTGCAGCGAGACCAATGGGGAAAGGGGAAAAAATGATATGAAAAGAAATGAATATTAATTATAGGAAAGAGAAAATATGTTGTAAATCTTCCTAACAACGTAGCCAAAAGGAGCAAGAAAAATAAATATCTAAAAGGAAATCAGTATTGAATGAATTAATGGATTGACAGCGTGGCCAGTATGTGGGAAAATAGAAAATACCTGAATGAAAAAAGCATATCAAGAGGGATTATTATGAGGATAAAAAATAGAAAAAAAAACATATTGAAGGCAACATGTAATTAAAATGAATAATTAAGAACAAAGATCACTGTAGAAAAAGGAAAAGTGAAGTAAATGTAATGGAAAGAAAAATTGAAAATATTATTATGGGTAAAGGAACCGCCTGTGGGTGATCGAATACAGGGTGGTCCATATATAGCTCTCTTGTTTCACTCCTCTGGGCTATTCTCGTGTTGCGTGGACAGGTCAGTGTCTAACCTGCCTCATTTATTCTTCTTCCACTCCCACTACCACACCCACGCCCACACCAGCAGACTTAGCCTTCCCCTGAACACATATCACCAGATGAGTTTCCAGGGGAGCGCTATTTACGGATCACAGTATTTACTCTCTTGACCTTTACCCCCAAGACATACAGGCGTGAAGAGAATTTTCTTGGCAGCGGATTTTCTTTACTCGTGAGCGATAGGGGGAGGGAAAAGATATGTGTCGTAAAGAAAATTAACTCCTTCGCGGTCGAGACACCTCTAGTGCTAGACTCCAGCTAAAAGCCAGGCATTTTTATTTAAGTGATTCATAGGAGCGTGTTAAAAGGGAATATTAGTAAAAGAAAAAAAGAAAAAAATCATTGGATGGAAGACGTGTTTGGGAGAGGAACAATAGTAAGGAAAAAATTTATATTAAAGAGAAAAAATATTATCAAAGTATTAATAGGAATGAATTTACGGAGATAATATTTAAAATAATAATTAAAGGGAAAAGACATGATTGTAGGAAACAAAAAAAAAAGGTGGTAAAGAAAGAATTTTGTTGGAGAAATGGGTAAATATATGAACAGAAATATATCTAGGAAAATGAAAAAGTTGAAGGGAAAGGATAATTGAAAGGAACTTTTTGGGGAGGAAGGGGGAAGTATAGGGAAAGAAGAAAATAACGAATCTTTCCATAAAAAGCAAGTAACTATAAGGAAAAGAAAATTTTATGAAATAATTATGAAGAGAAATTAATGATAAAATGAAAACTAAAAGTCGCAAATATAACAAGAAATAATTAAAGGGAAAGGAACTTATAAACAGTGACTGGTAGTTAATGAAAAAAAAATGAAAGGAAAAAATGACAAGGTGAAAGACAGACTAGGGGAAGAAGAAAATTAAGAATATTAGAAATGATAAAAATTGAATTGATGATTAATTATGAGAAAATGCAATAATTTAGGGAGAAAAATTATTCGTTGGGAAGAGTAAAAAGACAAGGGAAGGTGTAAACTTTTAGGAGAAATATTAAATTTGGGGGAAAAACTGCTGGCAAGAAGAGAAAAAAACACACACACACACAAACTGGCAATATTGGTTTGAAGTACGGAGGCCCACGCACTCATTTCTCGCTCACTTTCTCCCTCACTCACACTCTTGCTCACTCACTCCATCAATCACTCTCACTTACGCACCGACCCTTGTTCACCCACTCACACTAGCTCAGTCACTCACTCACTCTGTCAGCCATTTTGCGAGTCCTTTACGTCCTGGTAAGGAGAAATATGGAAATAAGAAAGAAAATGCTGAAAAAATAATAAAAACAGCTAGGAATAAATTGCAGGTGGAAATGCTGAGAAAACAGAGGACCGCTTGGTGAAAAAAGAAGCTGATGGAAAAAAGAAAAAGAAAAAGGGAAGAAAATACTTGGAAAATGTTGGTAGGCAGAGAAAAAATACTAGGAAGAAAAATATTGTCAGAAAAAAAAAAAAACTGGTAGAAAGGAAAAAATACGAGGAATGAAAAAGTCCCTGGAAACTTGAAATTTTAGTAGAGAAAAAAAATTGACTAAAAAAAACTGCTGGAAAACTGGAAAATGTATAAACCGGGGCACTGGACTGAACGACGGAGATTCACTCACTCACTCGCCTGGTCATTCATTCGCCCACTTATTCACTCACTTTCGCATTCATTCTTTCACTCACTCACACATCCATTCTTTCACTCACTCACTCCTTTCATTCACTCGCCCACTTATTCATTCATTCACCGACCTATTGACTCACTCACTCACTCACTCCCTATCTGATCACTCACTCACTCGCTCACTCACTCAATCACTTCGTCTCATTCACTCGCCCTCGCACTCCTTCACTCACTCACTCATTCGCTCTAGCCCTCTCACTCACTCACTCACTTCCTCTCAATCACTCACTCTCCCACTCACTCTCTCACTCATTCGCTCTAGCCCTCTCACTCACTCAGTTACCCCCGACCATCTCTCTAGTCGTTTACATACTCGATAGAAAAATCTGACAAATAAAAGACGGAATGGATGGAAAATGGAATTAAGGTTGCTGGAGAAAAGGGGGTAAATATATAAATAAAAGAAAGAATTACTGGGGAGAGAAAAGGTTGATGAAGATGGGAAAAAAATCTCTATACTTCCGTCACTTTAACTTGGCCCAGATTTTCGTCCTTTTGCAGCCTACCTTTCGTCGCTCAGTGGCAGAATAAGATAGGGCTACGGCTCCATATCCTTTCCATAGCACTTCCTCGTGACTAGCATCTTTTTATAGTATTCAAGATAGTGATGGCACCTTCAAGCCAGGATATAACAAAAAAATATATACAGGAAGAGAAAAATTGCCCAGAAGATTAAGTTACTGGCAGAAAAAAAAATCATGAAGCAAAACTTTGGAAATAAATTGACCGTGATAAAGAAAAATATACAAGGAAGAAAAAAAATGCCAAGAATATGAAAGCAATGACAGCAATGAGAGAGAGAGAGAGAGAGAGAGAGAGAGAGAGAGAGAGAGAGAGAGAGAGAGAGAGAGAGAGATTGGTAGAAAGAAAAAAAAAAATTGAGAATATCAAAACTGTTGGGATGGCGAGATGAATCTGTCAAGGAGAAAAAACTACTGGGAAGATGAGAAAATATATAAACCTCTGACTTTGTTTGATGAATAAAAGCCCACTCACTCACTCACTCTGACATTCACACACTCACTTACTTACTCACTCACTCACTCATTCACTTCCTCTTCATCCATATCTTCATCCTGAGTACTGTGTTATGTGTAGAGATTAACACTAGAATAAAACGTTAGTAAAAAAAACAGCTTTATGAAGGATGTAATGCAACAGTATTATTGTATTATGCCTTTGAGCTAAGAGAAATCAGCTTCAGAAGAAAGGAAATCTGCACTAAGTTTAGGTAAAAGAACTGTAGCATCATAGGATATCAGTATTGAAAGACAGACAGAGAGAGAGAAAGACAGAAATATAGACAGAGGGGGAGAGAGAGAGAGAGAGAGAGAGAGAGAGAGAGAGAGAGAGAGGAGGGAATGAGAGAGAGAAAAAAAAAAAAAAAAAAAAGGAAAATCATCCATCTTGACTCCCCCCACGAAACCCGAAGAGAGATTTTTGGTTTTGCGGGAACATACATCTCGGCCAGTCACTCCTGCCCACCATTTACCGACTCTTTATATCCTGGTACCAGAGAGAAATGGACGAGGAGATGAAAAAATGCTGGGAAGTGAGGAAATAATTTATGTGCTCTTCCTGGTGTGTGTGTGTGTGTGTGTGTGTGTGTGTGTGTGTGTGTGTGTGTGTGTGTGTGTGTGAAAAGATAGATACATACATACAAACATTTCAGCTTCCCTGTGAGCAAGCGGATGTAAGTATTGTATATATCTCCATTTAGCTCTGAGTGTATATGTATGTATGCATGTAGTCCCATCACTATGTATGCCTGTGTGTGTGTGTGTGTGTGTGTGTGTGTGTGTGTGTGTGTGTGTGTGTGTGAAAGAGTATGTGTGCTCAAGCCTCCCTGTTTGCCCTCCTGACTGCAGTGAACGTTCAACAGTGACAATTCTGACGTTTGTGTGTGCCTCTGTTGCAAAGTAGTGGTTGGAATTGCACGTAGGTTTTTGCAGCATTTTGCAACACACGGTCGGATTCGGTGCAAATGATGGATGCAAAAAGCTGTTTAATACCGAGAGAGAGAGAGAGAGAGAGAGAGAGAGAGACAGACAGACAGACAGACAGACAGAGACAGAGACAGACGGAGAGATAGAGGGGGGAATGGAGGGGGAGTACGAAGAGAGCTACGTGGAAGATATACAACAAAACGAAACAAAAGAAAGAAAGAGAGAGAGGCAGGGAGAAGGAAGGAACAAGAAATTAAAAGATTGAGAGAAACAGGGCGATAGTCTGAAAGGCAGCGAGTGAGAATGAGAAAGTATGGGAAACAAACTCTCAAAGGAAAACAAAGAAATACAGTGCGAGAAAAGGCGGAAATAGTAATAATATTTCTCTCTCTCTCTCTCTCTCTCTCTCTCTCTCTCTCTCTCTCTCTCTCTCTCTCTCTCTCTCTCTCTCTCTCTCTCTATGCTTCGAATCTCAACTTTAGGCTCTCTTTTTTTTTTTTTTTCGGAATGAGAGAAGCCGAGTTAGCTTTCGGGCCTCGGCGATTTAAGAGTTGCCGAAAAAGATGATAGAGTCGGTATCTCCAATCTGGCCGAATTCTGGAGTGTTGTTTTGTTGTTTTCGGCGCTGTTTTTCCGAGACAAGACCATAGTTTTTTTCTTGTTTTTTTTTACTTATTTTCTTTTTGTTTCTTAGTCTTTGTTGATTTCATGAGTTAAAATTCTATTGTTTTTTTTCTCTTGAATAATCTGTTTTTTTTTTTTTTCTTTTTATTCCTGGTGAGTAATATTTTTTTTTTTCCCAGAGATTCTTTTTTTTATTTCTTGACTTATTTTCTGTTCTTGTTTCTTAGTCTTTGTTGATTTCCTGAGTCTATGTTCTGTTGATTTTTTTTCCCTGTGTGATCTTTTATTTTTTTCAGCTTTTTTCATCTGTTTCTTATTTTCTTGGCATGTTGTTCTTTTACTACTGCTCCTCTCATGGGTTCTATTTCTTATCGTTGTTGCTTTCCTTGACCTTTTTTTAGTTCTTTGAGTTACTGTTGATATTATTGTTCCTTTTGAATCCTGTGTTACTTAATCGTTTGACTTTTATTTTCACATCGTTTGCCAGCATTCTTAGGTTTTTGTTTTGATGATGTAAGTTATTCTTCATATATATACTGAATATAAGACACTTGTCGATACATGACATGTTGATATATAACAGGAGTGTGTATATATGGCAGAACTAAATAAATGACGCATGTGTATATATGACAGATGTGTGGCTAAGTGACAGGTGTGGATAACGTGGGAGATCGTACGGGGGGGGGGGGGAAGAAGTGAGAACTGTTCCAGTGTGTAGAGCAAAAGTGTGATTCTCTGAGGCTGGGAGAGCGACCAAAAGGGGTTAGCATGAGACTCAAGCAGTCCTCCCCCCAGCACCTTCCATGCAACCAGCCTCGTTATTCCAACGCCACTGGAGGGGGAGGAAGAGTTTATCTTGAGTTTCCTACCTCCCCGCCTTCATATCCCCAAATAGATCTGAGGACTTTATTCCTCGTATCCCCAGTTCATGTAATGTAGGAAACTGGGTTCGGATGATGATAAAACATATCACCAGCTGTTGGATATCAAATTCCCTAAACAATCTTCTTGAATAAAGTACTCTATCTATCTATTGCCAGACGCCATAATCCCGTAAGGGGTGGCCATTTGACTTTGAGGTATTTGTTTTACGGGGAGGGGCACTAACCCTCCACCAACCCACTTGTTGACACGTAGGGAGCACGTATGGTTTTATATGGTTACCACCCAGCGCTGTAAATGGTTTCCTGGCTTACAGGAAACCATTTGGTTTGTCACTCAATGTAAAGCCACCTGTAAAGGAAAGAAAAGCAATGAGAAGTGACAGGAAAGATGGGAGAAATAGGAAGAGAGGAGGACAGGCACAGAAAACGAAATTAGCGTGGGAATGGAATGATAAAGTCCTTCCTTGATATTAATGACTTCTGAACCATTGAACGGTGATTTCTTTCATTAATTAGAAAGCACTCAAAAAGTGCATAGGCCTACCATCCAATGCCGGTATAATTTATTATTTATAATCGAACAACCATCCAACATTGTTGGCGGACTTTATTAATTCTACGGTCTTAGTCTACCCTGTTACATTATCTCAGAGAAGACGTATCTCCGCCGACGGAGGAAAAATAGTATTTATTCCTGCCTCCTTATCTGGATCCATCTCAAAGCCTAATCAGGCCTTCCTTGACACATTGCCCACCAATACATGAGATTTCATTGAAATCCAACAACAACTTTTTGAGATACCTGTATACAAGTAAACAAACAAACAGACAGACAGACACGAGTGAATACATAACCTCCTCTAACATCGCTGACGGAGGTAGTTACCGTTATTTTGATTTATTTTTCCACCTGAAGTTTGGGTAAGGTAAGATTTTAAAAATGTGGCATCAGATTCGAAGGAAAAAAAAAAACGCCTTGTTGCAAAAATCAACAGCTTGACCTCTGACTTGTACCTCCCCCTCTTGCGACCTTCAGCCATCTCCTGACCCCCAAAGAAAAGTTTAAGGGGAACATTGACCCCCTGACTGTAAGACGGACACGGCACCTTTAGCGGAAGTCAAGCCGATATAGAGCATCTCACTTACCACAGACCTGCTCCTCTCATCGGGGTTTTCATTTTACCAATACTGGCACTAGCGTGGAAGTTAGCGGAGATTTCAGACACACAGATATACCACAACGAGGATGCATGTGTTTGATTGATGCTATTCAGTCTGCCAATCCATCTTATGGTCATGGTCGTGCATCTGTATATTTCACGTCTGTCTGCTTGTTTGCTTTATTGATTATTTGTTTACTTATCCGGTATGCACGGCGAGTTTTCAAGCTACAGTTTCAAACATTTGCATAGGTGTCGCCGCGGACCCGAGGAGCGTCACAAACACCATACAGAACGCTCATGACGTTAGGAGAACCTTAAAAAAAAATAATAAAACGATTTAGAAAAAAAGAAAACGATATTTTGCGTACCCGTAGACTAAGGCGAACATAATTAACCGGCACCACAGGAACTACGAGGCTTCCAGGAAGAGAGCACGGTTCCCGAACCCTAATCGCTATCGGACAGGAAAATATCCACAGTTTCCAACATAAAAGAGTATATTTTTGACTTTGTATATTCACAGGATCGTGAGTTATAGGCATTACAGGATATGCACTTGGGGGCACAGCTCCCATCCTTGTCCCGCTAGGATTATTTTCACAGTTTTTAAAATAAGGGAATGCAATTTCATCCGAGTGTAGATTCACGCCCATGAAGGTTAGGACACCAAAGAAATTAAGCATATAATTTTGGGAGACAGGAGTGTAGCCCGCGATCCCTACCCCTAAGAAAATACCCACAGCTGAATGTGATGTAATAACATGTGTTCAGTATGCGCTGACTGTTGACATGGTGGAGTGAGAGACTGAGCATAAACTGAGCATGATTGGTACACCGTCTGCTCAAGACATTGCCTAACTTTAGGTTTTAAGATTCAAAATAAAGCTTGAAGACACGTTGATCGTGATGAGGAGCTTAACCCCTTCAATTCGCTGACTTTTAATGTTAACCAGTCTTCCACCATACGCTATATCACAGCGAATGGGGCAATGAGGAATATACCTAACCCATCCATTTCGAAAATTCTTCATTAAGCTGAATAACATACTTCAGTTGCGTTAACTCCTTGAATCAGATGTCGTACTAATTTTATTCTTAAACCACCAGACTATTTTCTTAAGCTGAAGAGAGAGTTTCGAAGTAGATTTATCAGATATAGTCTCAATCTTCACAAATACCATAGATTCTTCCTAAGCTGAATAAATCGCTGGGTGATGGCAAAAAAATAAAAAATAATTAACCCCTTCAATCGATGTATTTTGTAAGTTTTTTATCTCCAGACGATTTTATTCGGCTTAAGAGAGGCTTCTTAAATATGGAGGGTTTGGTTATAACTTTCACTGAGCCCTTCACTACAAGAGATCTCCCCAAAACTGAATAAAGTCGCCTGGACACAGCAAGGAGAAACTAAAAAAGAAGAAAGTCATCGGAGTGAAGTGGCTCGAGTACATCATGTAGTAAAGGTGTTGAGAATAAAGTAAAATAGAAATAAAACACTGGCTCCAAGCGGATAATCTCCCAGGTCAATAAGGTTAATTAATCCAGGAAGAAGAAACTAAAAAAAAAAGTACTCTTAGTAAAGTGGCTGGAGTACACCGAGTAGTAAAGGAGTTGAGGATAACGTAAAATAAAAATAAAACCCTGGCTCCAAGCGGTTTATCTTCCAGGTCAATAAAGTTAATTCACCCAGCTTAATAAACATCCGGCTTTAATTCCCGCCAGGCTGAGCTACGAGTGGGTACAGCGTCGTATATATGTAACTGTAATCTCCCATGCAATGAGGATCCAGTAAGATTGTGTCATTATTTCCTTTAGTGCCATCAAGACGTATGTTTCTAAATTGAATGAACACGGAGGAGACTACCGACGTTTTCGTTATCATCATCATTAATTTCGCCATTACTATTATTATTATCATTATTATTATTATCATTATCATCATCATTTTCATAATCAGCTTCACTTTCATTATCATCATGAACATCATCATCTCTATCATCATCAGATTCACTTTCATTATCATCATCATCATCACCATCACGATCATCATCAGCTTCACTTTCATTACCATTATCAACAACATCATCATCATCATCAATCATCAGCTTCACTTTGATTATCAACATCAACATCATCATCATCATCATCATCATCATCATCACCATCATCATCATCATCATCATCATAAAATGTTTTCATCAGCAGCATGACCTTTACCATATTTCGACTCATTAATGGTGCAGACCGGATATAGAAACGAAAAGAAGGAAAAACACAAACGTAGGAGCTTTATCATTACTGTCCAGAAAAAAATCAGTCACACCTTCATTCATTATTTAATCATTTACATCTAGTCATTATAACTCAGGACATAACTTAGGTACTGTAATAAAACTAGAGTCGATTTATTTCATCTCACAAATCTTTCTACCACTTTTCAGCTCAATTGACAGCCAAACGTAGTCAGACTGGAAGGTAAATTTGACTAGTAACCAGGGAGATTTATCACTACCTCATAATAAAGGTTCATCGAATTTCATGCAACCAAGACTTAATACTCAGCTTGTAGGAGTGGCCCAGTGTCCTCAGACAGTAACAAACGGAGTATAATATTATTCAGCTGAGGGAGGTCCTTGCCCAACAAATAGGTGTGTTGGACCTTCATGATGCACAAGAACTATGGAGAAATTAAGAGTTTCCAGTACAATAGCAAAGGCGCGATACTACAACGATACATAAAACTGTTAACCTCTTCACTACAAAGACGCCTTTCCTATATTCATTTGCCATATCTTGAGAACTTTAAGCAACATAGGAAAGATCTCTCGCTTCAAAGGGCTTAATAAATCTGTATTTAATGTATCTGGCACATCCAGCTCCAAAGTCTTTCTAGAACTGAATAAAATTGCTGGAAGAATGTAGATAAAATAAAATAAAATAAAATATGTTATCTTACTGACTGAATGAAAAAGGGTGGACACTAAGTTTGCCCCCTAAATTAAAGTGTCATACGGGTCATGTAAAACACCAACAACAACATCAACAACGGCAACAACAACAATAGCAACAACAATTACAAGCAAAACAGCAGCATCAACATCAACAAAAAGGTGTCTTGAAGTGGCCTGTGCTCACTCTCCTTGGCATAAACACAGAACACATACTGGATGAGTTGCCCAAGAGCTGGATATTAACGCAACACTAATTCTGACCAACCTCTCTCATCCCACCCAGCCACAACTAACTCATCCTAACTTCTCACTGCCTCAGATGAAACTAGTAATATAAATTGTTAAGTGTCTGTATATATTCATACTTGTCCCAGCTTCTCTCTGCCTCAGATGAAACTAATAATATGCGGTACATTGCTAAGTGATATGTAAATTCTAACACATCGTATCTTCTCATTGCATCAGATGAAATTAAGAATGTAAATTATTAAGTATCTGTGTACATTCTAATTCATCCTAATTTCTCCCTGCCTCAAACAGAACTAAATATATATAAATTATTGTCTGTGTAAATTCTAACTCATGCTAACTTCTTATTGCATCAGATGAAACTACTAATATAGATTGCTAAGTGTCTGTGTAAATTCTAACTCATCCTAACTTCTCACTGCCTCGAATGAAACTAATAATGTAAATTGCTAAGCCTTCATGTATATATTAACCCATTCATCCCAAGGACATAACATATCGTAACTTCTCACTGCCTTAAACTGCTATAAGTCTTAAATTTGAACCTCTTCTAGCCGAGAACTTAGCATATCTGGCCTTTGGTTCCTTCTTCCTTGCATAATATATATATATATATATCTCACAACTTCTCATTACCATAACGAAATTAGATACAGCCTTATGGGTATGTGTAAATTTTAACTCATTCTGCCGGGAACTTAACTCATGACCATAACTTACCACTACCTCAGATAAAACTGATAATTCTAACTGTCATGTGTTATGTGTTTACGTAAACTCTAACCAGCCCAGGGAGATCATTTGTATGTTATTGTTGCAGACGATTTTATTCAGATATAGAGAGAAATTGGGAGCTGAAGGAGTTAGATACAACGACAACACAGTCACAGTACAATAATAATAAAGTACAACAACCTGCGTTACAAGGCGAGTAGTACAATCTAACCAAACCATTACACTGACCCAACAGGCGATGTACAGGCGTTAGTCCTACATGCCAACCATTTACATAAACAATAATACTGCAGCAGCACACCCGCGCCTCCGGCCTGAGTTAACGTGGACAGGGTGTGGAGTTAGGGGTCGTATTCTCAAGGAAGCTCCCTAACACCTTTTCTTTAACGATTTATTTTGCTTATTACACCTTCCCGTCCCCTTCTGTGTTACGTAAATCATTCTAATATTACCAAACTCTGCTCAGATAATGTACAAAAAGATATTAGACAGCCGTATCCAAAGAACAAATGGGTAAGGAAGAGGTGTTGTGGAGCTTCCTTAATTGCAGTGAAGACGAGTCTAGGAACCCTCAGCTGGTCGGTTAAGGAAGCTCCCTAACACCTCTTCCTCAGCGGTTTAAATTTGGATATGCCTGGTTATTATCCTTTGGTAAGTTATTTATGCAGAACCGTTTTAAGAATGATTTATGCCTCACTGATAGATTTTATGTCCCTCACACTAAAATGGAATCTACCCCCGCCCTCCACCAATTCTTTACATCATTACTGAAGCACATCGTATAGAGAATGCAAAAAAGTTCAACCTCTTTACCTCGCTGCTGATTGCGTGAAGTGCAGTGGAATGCCGTCTAGCCATTTTCTGTCCTAACTGGGGCTTTAAAACTGACTAGCATGAACTCCGGGGCTTGTCACAAAGCAGACGATTTCTGCAGCAAAATCATGACTCCTAGCAGCCAGCAGATGATTTCCAGTATTTAAAAAAAAAAAAAAAAGTCTCTTCGCAGTACAAAACAGGCAATTAATGGTACAAAATAAGTAATTAATGGAATAAAACAGGCAATTAATAGTACAAAACAGGAGATTAATGGTACAAAACATGGAATATTCAGTATCGGAAAGACGATTCTCGCAATAGAAAATAAACTACATTTTTAAAAAGTAGACGAATCCCGGTAAACAAGGGCGTATGTACCGGTAATATAAAAGTTTGACCAGCGCGGGCAATGTAGGTGAATAATAAAAACGAGGACCTAACCGCACCCCACCCACCGGCTTCACCCCCCTCACCCCATCCAGTCTAACCCCCAGCTAGCCCCCCGTAACCTCACCCAGCGCTTTCTCACTCCCCCACCTCACACCACTCCACACCTCACCTTCACCCTTATCTTCCTTACTTATCTCACCACCTCCACCACCCCTACACCCCATATCCCTTACCCACCACACCATCCGCCCAGCCTAACCCACTCACCCGTCCCCACCCTACCCCACCTAGTCTCGCAGCCTCACCCACTCCTTCCACACTCCCCCACCCCAACTTCACCCACTCTCACTCCATATCACCTAACCCAACCCCATCTCATCTAACCCCCCCACACCACCCTCTCCCATCCTCACACCACCCCACCCTAACCTAATCCACTCCTCTCTCACTCGCTCACCTCAACCTTCACCTCATCCTACTCCACACTCCACCTTCACCTCTCTCTCCCCCACCACACCACCCCTACCCCAACCCAACTCTCATCCTTACATAAACAAAACTCTTCATTGGAGTATCATGGGCCTCGCTACCAACCTACTTGTCTGTCTGTCTGTTTGCCTGCCTGCCTCTCTGCCTGCCTGCCTGCCTACCTGTCTGCGTATTTGATCTTTGTTTTTGTTTGATTGTGTTTCTGTCTGCCTGTTTGCGTGCACGTCTGGTTATTAATATATGTTCTTGTTTGTTGTGTGTGTGTGTGTGTGTGTGTGTGTGTGTGTGTGTGTGTGGGTGGGTGTGGGTGTGGGTGGGTGTGTTTGTCTGCTTGCTTGCCTATTTGTCTGCTTGCTTGTCTATCTGTATGACCAGTGTTTCCTCTGATGTGTATTTTTCCTTGCCTAACTTACTGCCACCTTGTCTGCTTCATATGCGTCCTTGCTTACCTGCCTGTGAGATTGCCTGCTTGCCTCCCTGTTTGGTCTGCCATCTTCCTTGCTTGCATGTTTGTCGTCCTGCATGATGTATATTCCAGTCTTCCTGCCTGCTCTTGTTCCTGCCTGTCTAACTGATCTACGTTCCTGCCTACCTATCATTTTGCCTGTCTCATCTTTGTCCCTGCCTGACCGCCTGCCTGCCTATCTGATCTATGTCACTGCCTGCAACCTTACTCCCCACAACCCTGCTCTGTACACCCTGCCTCTGTTGTCCTTGCTACACCACACTCCTACCACGCCTGCCTTGAACAATGCACCCCTGCCACCACCACCCCTACATCACCCACAACACCACCTCTCCCCCCACTAAACCGTGGCAACATCAATCCCTGCTACCATTAACTCATGCCAACGTCAATCCCTGCCACCATTTGCCCTGACATTAACCCATATTTATAAATATAGATAGATAGATATAGATAGATAGATAGATAGATAGATAGATAGATAGATATACCTTGCTCTCTGTTCTATGTTTTCTCTCTCTCATTTGGTATATCTTCCTAGCTTTGTTTTTGCCTCCTTTGTGTTATTTTTATTATTTCACTTTTCCTCAGCTTTCCCCTCACACCCCTCCCCTCTTCCCCTCATTTGTTCTATATTTTCCCCTCCCTCATTTCGTTTTTTTCATGCCTCTTATATCCCTTGTCATTTTAGTTTCTTCCTCTCCCCTCTGATTCTGTTTATTTCCCCTCGCTCCCTCTCCCCTTGTGTCTCCTTTCATTTCCCTCACTCCCCTACCTCCCCTCAATCGTCTTACTCTTCCCTCACCCAGGCTCTTCCCCTCCCTTTCCTCTCCCCTATCCTGCCTCTCCCTCTTCCCTCCATCTGTCCATTTTCCTCCCTTCCCTCCCCTGCTCTTGTCCCTTCCTCTCCTTTCCTCCCCTCCCCTAGCTTCTTTTTCTCCCTTCCCTTTCCTCCCCTCCCCTTGTCCCTCCCCCTTCCTTCCCTCCCCTCTCCAACCCCTTCCCCTATTTCTTTCCCTTCCATTCAAACCCTTCCTTACCCCTCTTAGTCCTCTCCCTTTTCCCCCTTCCCCCAATTTCTCTCCCCATCCTCCTTCCAATGTATCATATCTTACCTCCCCACACTCTCCTTCTTCTCCTCCCTCTCTCTTCTTCCTTCCTTCACCTACATCACGTCCCTCCGCTTCCTATCCTTTCTCCCTTTATACCCATCCTTCCCCTCTGTCATCTCTTACCTCCCCTATCTGTCTCCTACTTTCCTCTCAAACTCATCCTTTCTCTTCTTTCTTTCCTTTCTCTACCTCACCCCCACTCCCTTTTTTCGCTCTCTCCCTCTTCTTTCCATCCCTCTTTTCTGCTTTTCTGTTTTGCTATCTTTGTCTTTTAACTCATTAGCTTTGTTAGTTTAACCTTCCCTAAAACAAAAAGCCACGAAAGGACCGACAGGACTGTTGATGGTTGCTTTCTTTTGTGCTACTTTGTGCTCTTTCACTTCCTATCCATGTTTCTCTTCTCTCTTTCAAAGGAGTACAAAGGAATACAGAGGAAAGCAAACAGCAACAAACCTAATGGTCCTTTCAAGGCTATTTGTTACAGAAAAGACTATGTCCATGTTATTTAAGTCTGTCCCTCTCCCTTCCCTCCCACTCTCCACTCCCTCTCCCTCCCATTACCAGCCATCCTCACCCTATCACTGTCTCTTTTCTCTTCCCCACCTCTCTCTGTCTGTCTGTCTGTCTGTCTGTCTGTCTCTCTCTCTCTCTCTCTCTCTCTCTCTCTCTCTCTCTCTCTCTCTCTCTCTCTCTCTCTCTCTCTCTCTCTCTCCTTGTTTATTTCTCTCCCTTTCCCTTACCTGCTCCTCTTTCTTCCTTCCCCTTTCCCTCTCCCTCTCCCTCTCCCTCTCCCTCCCATGACTCTCTGATTACCTCCCTCCTCCACCCCACAACTCAGCCTCCCTTCCCCCACCCTACACTTTCCCAGGCCACCCTTCCCCCTGCCTCTCCTTTCTCTCTCCCCTCACCCTATCATTTCTTGCCTCCTTTGGCTGTATCTCCCTTCTTCTCCTCCTCCCTGTCTCTCTGATTACCTCCACTCCTTATTTTACCACTCCCTCTCCTTCTTGCCTCTTCCTTTCCTTCTCCTCTCCCTCTCTCTCCCCGTCTCCTTCCATTTCACACTCCCACTCCTTTCCCTCTCCCTCTTCTTCCTTCTCCCTCTCTGTCTCCTTCCTCCTCTTTCTCCCTCTGCTTCTTCATATCCCCTTCCTACTCTTTCATTATCACTCACCTTAACACTCCTTCTCCTTCTTCCCTTTCTTTTCCAACCCTTTCCTTTTTCCATTACCTCCTACGTCAGTCAATTTTTGTCTTTCCCGCTGTTTCCTCTCCTAATTTCCTCCCCCCCCCCTCCCACTCTCCCAGCCACTCTCCCTCTCCCTCCTCTCTGATTACCTTCCTCCCTCACCCTACCATCCCTCTACCTCTCCTTCTCCCTCTCCCTCTCCCTCTCCCTCTCCCTCTCCCTCTCCCTCTCCCTTTACTACCTCCTATCCCCCTCTCCCTCTCCCTTCACCACCACCTATCCCCTATCTCCCTTCTCTTCCCCCCTCCTCTCCGATTACCTCATCCCTCACCCAACCACTCCTTTCCCTCTCCCTCACCTCCTCGCCCTCCCACCCTACCACGCCTCTCCCTCACTCCCTTTCCCTCTCCCTCATCTCCTCGCCTCCCCTTTTAACCCGATCCCCGCCTCCTTCTCCCTCAATTATTTTCACCTCTACTTCTCGCCTCGGGTCGTGTTGCGCTTTCCACGGCAATTCTCCTATTTTGGGAGCTTCACAGTGGCAGTCAGCTTGAATTCTGGACGTCCAATGTAAATAGGTGTACTGGAGGTAGAGTAGGGGAGAGCAGGGCAGGGCAGTGCAGGGTAGGGTAGGGTAGAGTAGGGTAGGGTAGGAAAAGGTAAAGTAATGTGGGGTAAGGTATGGTAGGGTAGGGTATGGCTGGGTTGAGTCAGGAAAGGTAAGTAAGAGTAGGGCAGGATAAGATAGTGTACGGTAGGGTAGAATTAGGTAGTGTAAGGCAGGGCGAGGAAGAGTATGGTTGGATAGGGTAAAACAGGGTGGAGTAGGGTAGGGTAGGGTAAGGTAGGGTAGGGTAAGGTAGTGTAGGGTAGGGTCTGGAAGGGTTAACATAGGGTATTGTTGCTTGATGTCTGGTCCAGGTATAGAACCTTGTGAGTGAGTAAAATAAGTGAGTCGGAAGAAGATGAAGAAGAGGAAGAAGAAGAAAGAAAGAAAGAAAGAAAGAAAGAAAGAAAGAAAAAGAAGTAAAAGGAGGAGGAAGAAGAAAAGATTTATAAGCCTATTGACTGCACTAGGGTTCATAAAAACAGTATATATTTGCCAAAACCCATTTCTCTAGATTACAACACACACCAGTCCATTTTACACCCAGGTTTCTAATTGTGCTGCTAGAACAACAGTTATTAGGGGAAATAGACTGTACATGAGTCTGACTGGCCAAGGAATCGAACTCGGATCTTTCCACTTCCTAGCTGAGTGTGCTATCCAGTGCACCATCGGCTCCTCAAGGTGACACAAGAAACGCTCCAATTCCGCGGCGGTCCTGTTTCCCTCTCTCTCTCTCTCTCTCTCTCTCTCTCTCTCTCTCTCTCTCTGATCAACGAAGCTTCTCAGGCAAAAAAAAAAAAAGAAAAACCATAAATGTACCGAAACCTCCAGTGCACTCAGATTTTCACTGCCTATACATAGCACGATAAAACCCACACAGAATTAATATATCTTTCATCTTCCTCACAATGAATGATTTACTATATCCATAATACATCAGCTTAGTAATATTAGCCATTTATTTAAAGTATACCACTACTGAATTTACTTGAGTCAGCTTCGAGTATATAATCAATTACCACTCTTGTTACTAATATCCTTTCATTACTAATTAGATGAAAGGCGACGAATATAATATTGCTCCTCCTCCTCCTTCTTCTCCTCCTCCTCCTCCTCCTCCTCCTCCTCCTCCTCCTTCTCCTCCTCATCCTCATCCTCATTCTCATCCTCATCCTCATCCTCTTCCCCCTCCTCCTCCTCCTTTCATTTTATTTCCTCTTCCTCCTTATTCAACAGAGTGCACTATGAAATGGAAAATACACTCAGTCACTCATCATTCAAATCCTCCACATTTTTCATCATCTCACAGACAATAACATCCACACGCGTATATATTTATTTCATCACCCATTTGTCACTTGCAGGACAGAGTTATTCCATCGATAACAAGCCCATTGATAATAACAGTAAGGGGATTTAGTTAAATAATTGTTTTTTTAGTCCAGGAGATACAAGGACCACAGTGTAGAGCAAAAATGAACCTACTCAGCAATAGCAGTAGTAGTAGTTGTAGCGGTGATAGTAGTAGTAGCAGTACTAGTAACAACAACAACAACAACAACAAAACAACAACAACAACAACAACAGTAATAATTATAGTAATAATAATAATAATAATAATAATAATAATAATAATCGATCCATCCATCCATCACCCACTCCTTCGTTGACCCAGAACAGACTATCAGAGTTATCCGGACCATGAGAGAGTTCTTGGTGACAGTATTAACACTTATAGCTTCCCAGAATTTACTCTAAAATCATTAAATCGCCTGATGTTAGATAAAAGAGAATAGAACAGCTGTGCCGAGCATGAAGGGGGCTTATCAAGAAAAAAAAGAGAAAAAAGGAATAGCATCATTACTGAAGAAACGAATAAAAAAACGCCAAAGTATGGAAACTAAAATTATATAAAAAAAAAAAGAAAAAACGCACTAAGCGAGGAAAAGCATCATTACAGAAAATACGACATAAAACGCAAATGTAGGGAAACGATATTAAGAGAAAGGACAAAGCACTAAACTAGGAAAAATATCATTACAGAAAAAAACGCAAATGTAGGGAAATTATCATGATAAAAAAAAGGAGAAAGCACAAAAGTAGGAAGAGTATCATTACAGGAAAAAAAAAAAAAAAGAGGGGAGAACTACCTTCACAGTACCACCAAAAAATAGGCCACACATTCATTCGTATGCAAAGCTTCAAAATTTTGTTGGCTTAAACTGCTGAATGAAAAAATTTGATATATATTGAACAGAATCCAATCTTACGGTGTCTTCCTTCCTTCCTCCTACTTCTGCCCTACTTTTTTTCCTCCTCCTCTTCCCTCTGCTCCTTCATCCTCTCATTTTCTCTGCCTCATCGTTCTCCGCCTCTTTCTCCTCTACTCCTCTCCTCCTCCTTCTTTTCCTCCTTCACTTTCTCTCCCTCTCCTTCCCCTCCTCTTCCTCTTCTTTCCCCTCCTCTTATTCCTCATCCTCCTTGTCCTCATCCTCATCCTCCTCTTCCTCATCTTCATCCTCCTCTTCCTCATCCTCATCTTCCTCATCCTCATCCTCCTTATCCTCATCCTTCTCCTCTTCCTCCTTTTCCTCCTCCCTGTCCTCTTGTTCCCCGTCCTCATCCTCATCCTCATCTCCATCCTCTTCATTTTCATCTTATTTTCTCTCCTCTTCCTCCTTATTCAAGATTTTAGAATTCTATAGGCCTAACTGCTGAATAAAAAAATGGAAGATACACAAAATTAAATCGAATCACACGGGCAGCATCATCCTTATTCTCTCTCGGACACTCCCTATTTTTGAGCTCTGACAAAACATTTTTTTTTTTTTTAATTTTTCACTTTTATATCTTCCACAAAATAATGTCATCTTTTTCTTCTTCTTTTTTTATTTTCTTAGGTCACATCCATATTGTTTACTCATTTCAAGGCACCCTTTAATTATATACTTTTTTTTTTTTGCATTATTTTCCAAGACACTCCATTACTTCTTGTAGTTTTCCTGGGCATATTCAATTCCTTCACTAAGAAACGTATTTTTTTCCAAGTACTGCTGCATCAAATCGACTTCAACTTTATGCAAATTATGAGAAAAATTTTGAGCTGGAGAATTTATATAGTTTTTTTTTCATGACGTCACGACACGGAGTGATGCTGGAGAGAGACGCCTTCATGTGGTGGCACCGATATAACCATGCGGCTCCTCTGCCTGGTTATACAAACGTCCCTCAACTACCTCCCTATCCCATGCAAGCAGCGGGTGGTTCCTCTGCCTGGGTATACAAACGTCCCTCAACTACTATCCTAGCCAAGGCGAGGGTGGTGGAATGCAGGAGATGGACAGCGTAATCCTGCAGTTCACTGGGTTCACGGTTCAGATAAGCCTGACTCCACAGCAACAAGGATAGGGAGCTTTCCGTACACTGAATAAAATTTGCAGGAGGGAGCGAGAATAAGCTAATAAATCCGTCTTTGTACTAAAGGGTCAACGCTCTTCACATGGTACTTGTTTCTTTTTCTTTATTTTATTTTGAAGAATTCTATATTTTGATGTTTCCTCACAACACTCCTTTGTTTTATAGCAGTTATGTTCAAAACTTTATTTCTGCTACTTTTCAAGACACTTTTTCTCGTAGCCCTTTCAAAGCTGCAACATCTCCAGTATTTTTTTCCGGCTAACTTCAGATGATTTCAATCAGTTAAGAGTGAGTCATAGGAGCTGAATGTGCTTGGAAAACCATCTTAGGGAATTTTCTCTTTAAACGTTTTAGTTTACAGCAGTTTTGTTTCAAATAATGAATATGTATTATTTAATTCTTCATGATTATTGAATAATTGCAATATTTTCATGACACTTTCCAATATTATTGTTTTTTTTTAGAATATTTTTATTTTTGCAACATTTTCAGGCTTCATTTTCGAATATTCGGAAGCTTTATATATCTGCAGTTTTTAAAAGACACTCACCTTTATCTTTTGCAAAACACTCTGATAGAATTTAGATGGGACGTCAGGTAACGCGCAAGGCCTCATCAAAATGCAAAGTGTGTTCTTATATTTTTACTCTTTCTAGGGCCGCCGATAATATTAAAACTCTCAGGCTCCAATAACTCTCAGCCGAATGAAATAGCCTGGCTAGAATAGACTACAAGACTTATCCTGACCGTGAGAGGGTTAATAGCATTGGTATTAACACTTTCTGATTTCTTTGACTCATTATCAGGTGAATAAAATTGCTTGGCGTTAGCTAGAACAGAATATTTTAAGAATTGGCCTGACCACGAGAAGTTTAAGTAAATTTTAAGAGCTGGCCTGACCATCGAGAAGTATAAGTAAATTCAAAGAGTTGGCCTGACCGTGAGAAGTTTAAGTAAATTTTAAGAGCCGACCTGACCATGAGAAGTTTAAGTAAATTTTAAGAGTTGGCCTGACCACGAGAAGTGTAAGTAAATTTTAAGAGCCGACCTGACCACGAGAAGTTTAAGTAAATTTTAAGAGCCGACCTGACCATGAGAAGTTTAAGTAAATTTTAGGAGCTGACCTGACCATGAGAAGTTTAAGCAAGTTTTAAGAGCTGACCTGACCACGAGAAGTTTAAGTAAGTTTTAAGAGTTGACCAGACCATAAGAAGTTTAAGAAAATTTGAAGAGCCGACCTGACCATAAGAAGTTTAAGTAAATTTTAAGAGTTGGCCTGACCACGAGAAGTTTAGGTAAATTTTAAGAGATGGCCTGACCATGAGAAGTTTAAGTAAATTTTAAGAGCTGACCTGACCACGAGAAGTTTAAGCAACTCGTGTAATCTTGGAGAACTCACTTTGGTATGATCAGAAAAGCAACAATTATGGATGTCTAGATTAACCCCTACAGGGAGGTGGTGGACAAGTGGTTAGAGAAGAGGTCTGCTGTCTGAAAGGAGCCGTGTTCGATTCCAGGCTGCGGCAGGGAAGTCTATGTGTTTGAAATTCGTTAAAACTGAATTCACTGATCTTCCTCGAGACCCACCGACATGTCATAAAAACCACCCACACTACTATCATTATACCTATCCTGAATGAGATCCTCCCACCATGTATTCGTTATGGACGGTGGGTATTAGCGCCAAGGAGGTGACATGAGGGGGAATGGCAGGCCTCAGGGAACGGATTGTTAAATCTATACCCAGATTCTAACACACAAAAACATACAAGGAAGCCTTTCTTCTGTCTACTCAAATTATCCATGTTTTTATCTATCACTCAACTTCGATGCTCAGATTAGTTTATCTAATTCTACTAACTTCAAGCGATGTAATTCAGCGGAGAAGGCCCCTACTTAATGGATAAATAGGATTCTAAATAAATCCTCACAAAAGTGCTCAGACTTAAACATTATATTCACACTGATTCAGACGATTCTGTTCAAGAGACAGAAAACGTTACTTGGGACGACTTCACTCAGCAGACACAAATTAACTTCAGACGATTTTATTCAGCAGACAGAAAGGGTAGGCGGCGGAGAGGTAAATCTGCCGGGTGAAAATCCTGGGTAACTGCGCAAAGGGTTTTATCGAGCCTGCAGTATTAACACGAGACTTTTCCAGTGTAGCTGCGCCATCTCGCTTGCATGTCGCCCTGGATGCCAACACTCACCTAACCTGACCTCACCTCCCTTCCCCTCACCTCACCTCACCTAACCCCACACCCACCTAACTTCACCTCACCTCCCACAGTATCACCTCACATCCTTTCCTCTGCCTTGCCACGTTTTCCATCTTCTTTCCTCTCTTCCTTCTCCTCTCTCATCACACCTTACCACTTCTTTCCTCTCCTTCATCAGATCTCACCACATCTTACCTTCCTCACTTCACCTCACCTCACTTAACCCGACAGCCCTCACCTCTTCTCCCCCATCTCCACCTCACCTGACCTTACAGTACATGAGTTCTCACATCACCACACTTCACATTGCTTCCATTCACTTCACCTCACCTTACATCATTTCCTCTTCCTCCCCTCGCTTTCCCATCCCTTTCTTCTCCTATCTTCAACTCATGTTCCACTATAATAGCCATCTTTGTCACTAATAGCCTTGACAAGACCATTAGATCCATATTGTTTTCTATCCTTCTTACTCCTTTGTACTCACCTCATCTCACCTGCCCTAACCTTCCCTCCTCATCCCTGCCCTTCTCTTCGTCATTGTCACCTAACCTACCAGTCCACTTCCTCACCTTCTCTTCCCCTCCTCACCTCCTCTCCCCCTTCTCACCTCCTCTCTCCCTCCTCACCTTCTTTCCCCCACCTCACCTCTCCGCCTCATCTACCTCACCTAACTCTATCACAAATTTCTCTTCCATCAACCAGAGAAATACCCTATACCTCCGCTAAGCTTCCCTCCCGTCAATTCCGTGTGTTTCTCTTCTGTTAACCAAAGATCTATTATGTCTTGCTCATGAGTTCCCTTCCGTCCATTCAGGTTATGCTATATTCTGTCAGCCCAGGATTAATGACCGTACTGCCGCCAAGGGGAAGGAAAGTCCCTGAGTTTTGAATGATATTAATGGGATGTTTATATGGTTGTCGAATCAGCATGCATCCCACGTTACCGAGTGAAGTCAGCAACGATACACAAAAAATCAGTCACACTATCCTTGCCACGTTCTCTAGAAATCATCGTAAAAATTTTGGGCTTCTCTACTGTACAGCTTCGCAATTTAGACCATTGTTTTCAGTAACTTGATATTTTAAGTTTGATCATGTTATTATCGGGCGTATTTAGCTCAACTTGGGAAGGATCTCTAGTAGTGAAGGAGTTAATTAAGGCTTTATTTAGCCCCCAAATTTCGAAAAAGCTCTCCGGTGCTTAATGTGATCGTCTGTAAATAGGGTGATTAAATAAAAGTATGTCATTGTGGTGAAGTAACCGTAGCCTATTTCTCTTCCGTCAAAGCTATTCCTCTGCTTAGATCTATTCCGCCAGACTTCTAGGCCAAGTCTATTTCCTTGGTAAAACCCATTTCGCGAAGCTAATCCGTCAAATCTAATTCTCCACTAAAATCCGCAAAACTTCTATTCCGTCAAATCTATTATCCCGCCAAGGTCTATTCAGCAGATCTATTTCGCTGCTAAGATCGGCTCCATTTAGCCTCCATCCCGTCAAATCTACCTTCTTTCAAAATCTGGTTCGTCAGATCTGTTTTCCTGCTCGGCTCTGTTCCGTCAAACTTCTCTTCCGGCAAAACAATTCTCTCTCACATTTCACTCCATCCCCTTCCCTCTCAGGTTCTATCCCAGCAAGCATCAGTTCCATCAAATTCCTCTTCCCCGCTGATTCCTATTCCGCCAGCCTCCCATTCCGTCAACACCCAGGCTTTCGCTAAGTTTGTATTCAGGGGGCGTAAGTTTAATCCCCCTGCGTGTCGAAAGCAGTGTCGGCGAGGGAGGAAACTTTTATCGCGGGCTGAGACGCGCGTAACTCGGTAATCAATAATCTCCCGCTGTGGTGGTAGTGCTAAAAGACGGTGGGATAGGAGGACGAAAAGCAGAGGCGTGGATAGGGACACGAAGGGGTGGACAGAGAGAGAGAGAGAGAGAGAGAGAGGGGGGGAGGGGGAGTGGGAGCGAGGGGAAAAGCAGCGAAGGCAAAAAGTAATTATAAATAGGTAGATAGACAGACAGATAGATAGACAGATAGATAGATAAACAGATAGACTAATAGATGGATGGATAAGTAGATAGACAGATAGACTGATAGATAGATAGATAGATAGAGAGATTGATGGATGGATAGGTAAACAGATATATAAATATTGGAGAGAGTGAGAGAGAGAGAGAGAGAGAGAGAAAGAAAGAAGGAGAGAGAGAGAGAGAAATTAGCGACCAGGGGTAAAACAGGCTGAGAAAGGACTGACGAAGAAAACAGAACCAACAGGGAAAAACAGAGAGAAGAGGAGGGACGGGAAAACCTCGAACGGATTACCGCTAAATTCGGCGAAGCTCTGGAGAGTCTCTCAGCGTCAGAGCCGAATAAGATTTCAAAACTAAGTTGCCGGAGACTTTGAGAGTTTTGTCTTCATCAAACCGCAGCACTTTCGTTGGCAAAAAAAAAAAAAAAAAAAAAAAAACTGAGCCACACTGCCGTTTTGTCGCGCGAGAAGTGGTTTGAAAGTTCCTGAGTTTTTTTTCTGAAGGGGATTTTTTCACGACTCTGGCTGAGCTGTTTGGACAGTTAGTACTTGTGAATATGTTTTATGGTATTTGTGTCACTGAACAGTATTTTCATATCTTTCTGTTCAGTTCTCCAGTACAAGCGTTAATCGATACTCTCAGTCACTCATATATGCCAACTTTAAAATTGTCCTTGTCAGTCTATATTTTCTTCTGGCTATGACCTCCACTCTTTTCAGGATCTCGACGAGAACGGATCTTGATTTTTGTCCCCTTATTGACAGTTCTCTCATATATGACTTCTTTTCGCAGGCTTGCGGCCTTTGTCTCCTTGTGTGTATAAGAAAAAACTCCCTGTTGTCATGTGTATTTATGGAAAGATCTATTGTAAGAGAGGGGTCAGAACTTTTTTTTTTCCTTGCGCATAGACTAGACAGCCCATTCTCTGAGGCCCAGCAGCCTTTCTACATGCCAGACTAGACAGCCCTTTCTCTGAGGCCCAGCAGCCTTTCTACATGCCAGACTAGACAGCCCATTCTCTGAGGCCCAGCAGCCTTTCTACATGCCACGCCTTCATGTCACCGTTTCAGCACTAAAACCTAGCGTCCCTGTTGAATACATGATAAGGATGTCTCATTCAGAATTGAAGCGATGATATAGGGGGGTGTTTTTATGACATGTCAGTGAGTCGCGTGGAAGATTGATTGATTGATGAAGACTTGCATTCTTGATGATGGCAACCCACTGTTCTATCCACTCTACCACATCTACCCTTACTTCGGCTAATATACTTATCTAAAGCTACTTCAGTACCGCTCGTCAAGGCACATAAAATATTTTGTGGGCTAGTGTTGCGTTCTATTTTGGTGGTTACAACTCTCGTCAACTGGGACACAAAGAGCTTCCTGCAGAAAACTTGTCTAAGCCACACACGTCACGTTTGGGGGAAGTTAGGCCAAGGATCTCAGCGCCCCCCACCCACCGCCTGCCCTCCTCCCATCCCCAACCGCCCCCACCACTCTCCTCCCCTCCCCTTACCACCCCCTCCACTCTCACTGAATCCCTCCTTCCTGCCCCCTTCCGTCTCTTCTCGCCTCCCTTCTCTTCGTTCCTTCCCTCCTCTCTCCTTTTCCTCCCACTATACATCCTACTTCTCTCCCCTCTCCTTTCCTCAACTCCCCCATCCCCCTTCTGCTGCCCTTTCTCTCTCCTCTTCACTCCTCCTTGCTTTAACCTCCACTTCTCTCCCTTTCCCCTCCCACTCACAGCCCAGCACCCTCCCACCTTGCATTCTAGTTTCATTCCTCTTCGTACCTCCTTTCCCCCACCCTCACCTCTCCCCTCGTCCCTCTTCCCCTTCTGTCTCTTCCCTGTCTCTCTTTCACTTCGTTTTCCACTACTCTCTGCCCTCCCCACCCTCCCTTCCTGGATTGCACCCTCCTTCCCTTTCTCTTTCCTACGCGCCCCCCTCTCTCCTTTCCTCCATTCACCCTCTCTTCAACCCTCCTCCCCTCTCCATTCCTACATATCGTTCCTCCACTTCTACCCTCCTCCCCTCTCCCTTCTTCCACATCTCCCCTCCTGTATTACACCCCTTCCTTCTCTCTCTCCCTTCCCTATCCCCATCTCTCCTCCGCCCTCTTCTTTCTCCCTTCTCCCCTCTTGTTCCCTTTTCCTCTCTCCCCTTAGCTCCCCTTCCCATCCTCTCCCCTCACCTTCCTTCCTTCTCTCTTCTCCCTTTCCCTTCATCCCTCCCTACTCTCTTGCCGTAAAAGCTATTCTCCCTATCCCCAATTCAACCTTTCTTCTCCCCCCATCATCCCCCTTCGACCCTTTCCACACCTCTTCCAACCTCTCCCTGCCTCTGTCTTCTACCTCCCTCGTCTCTCCCTTCCTCCCTCCAATCTCCTCGCCGAATATCTTAACACCTCCCCCCACTTACTGAGGGTTAACCTATTACAGTGAGGTTCAGAGGAGATAAATTCTGTCTAACTTACCAAAGAGTAGACCACGAGGGGATCTGATCTAGGTAGACCTATACAAAATTTTTAAAAGGCATACTACTATGACGCTTAATATATATTTAGCAATAAACCAGTCATATTACAGCTAAGAAAAAGCGATTAAAGATTACTGACAAACTTTTTCCCCAGCAAAGCAACGGATATGATAATCGAAGTTGATATTTATAGTTTCCTGGAATAGTATCAAGCCTCCAGTTCCCAGCTAAACATGATCGTGGCTGAATATCATGTAATTTCACTGAGTGTTTTTCTCTCATGCAGATCATATTAAGTATAGTAACAGCGCAATATCGTTATGTATTTAATATTGCTGCTCTCGTTCAGATTAAAGTGTGTAGTAAATTGTTTTCCATTCAGTTACTCCTTCATCATACGGTATATCGCCACAGCCATAATCACCGCCCCCCACCTTCCCCTCCAACTCCCACCACCACCACCATCATCACCACCACTACAGGTACAACCACCCTCCTCACCTCCTCAGCCTCCCTCACCACCACCACCATCACACACACACACACACACACACACACACACCTTTTTCCTTTCCAAACTACTAAACAATCACAATTCTGTCATCATCACCACCACCATCACCACCAATACCATCACTGCCACCACCACCACCACCATCACGACTACCATCACCACAAATCCCCTCCCCTTCCCTCCATAACCACCACTATCGCCACTTCTCTCACAAACATCTCTTGACCTCTAGCATCACTACCATTAACTACAACCACAGCTACAGCCCCCCCCCCCGGCCTACCACTACCATTATTACTCTCAGTGTCACCACAACAACGACCATCACCACCACCAGCACGACATCTCCAACTCTTCGCCCCGACCACCATCACTACCATTTCCTTCAGTCATCAATCCACCACTACCACTGTAACTACTACCAACACGACCCCTCTCCCTTTCCCTCAGCCCCACGACCCTTCCTCCCTTTACCCAACCTCCACGACCCCCTCTCCCCTGACCTCACCTCCACGACCCCCTCTCCTCTCCCCCTTCTCCATGACCCCCTCCACGACCCCCTCTCCCTCTCCCTCACCCTCCACCACCACCTAGCAACCTCCAAAGTCCCCCTGCCCTTCCACCACAGCCAACGACTCAGCTTTACGACCCTGACGAGCTCCCAAAATGCATTTAGAGAACATCAAGGAACATAATACGACTTTCGGGCGATACACGAAGAAGACTCAAAATTTACAACCAGCCTCACGATCGATATTCTGCCCTAGCTCGGATTTGTATTTGAAGGAGGACCAAGCATGTATTTCATATGGACGGTGGGTGTTAGCGCAGAAGTGGTGACATGTGAAGGTGTATGGTATGTTGGAGAAGTGCTGGGCCTCAGGAAACTGGCTGTTAAGGCTTATGCCCAGAGTCGGACGTGTAAGAGACAGACAGACAGACAGACAGACAGACAGACAGACAGACAGACAGAGATTGTGACTAGCCTTTTCTCGTTTTCTTGCGATACAAAATGACTTACCAAAATGTTTTTCTCGTAAATAAGATCTGGTCTGTAAAGAAAAAATACTCTCTGAAGATTTTATACAGTCCCTGTCTTTCTTTCCAAAATAAGAAACAGTGATGGCAGCAGTAGCAGAAGTAGTAATAGTAGTAGTAGTAGTAGCTGTGGTAGTAATAGTAGTAGTTGTTGTTGTTGTTGCTGTTGTTGTCCTAAGCTTATCTGAACGTGAACCCTGTGGACTGCAAGTTTATGGTGCCCTTCAACTCCAGTCCACCATCCCGTTTTAGGAGGATAGAGGGAAGGGAGTTGAGGGACGTTTGTATAACAGGCCGGCGGAGCTACCCTGTTGTATCTGTGCCACCACGGGAAGGCGTCCCTCTCCACAACCTCTAGTCAAAGGTACGATTGAACGCTTGAATATTGATTAAAAGTTTGGGGATCTGTATATTATTTAGTTACTTTTATTTTGTCTTTCTTTTTTTTTTTCTTATTTTCTTCTATTTCCTGAGAGTTTTTTGGAGTGGTGCCGACAAAAGGACTTCGTAAGATCTTATCCTGGCCTCCTACCATGCATTCTAAGCCGCCTCTTACTGACCCCCTTTCATTTTATCCTTAACCAACTCACGGCACGTATCCTTACATCCTTTAGTCTTCCATTCATTCTAAGGCAACTATGTATACTCCTCTAAATTATCCTAGCTCCTGCAATCCTTCATTATCTTCAAATCCAACTCAAAACATATATGATGCATCTTCCAGTCTCTCATTTAATCTAGGCCAGAATATATTACTTATCTAATAAAACCTAACTCCTGCATCCCTTCATTCTAAGCTAACTCAGTGTATTCTTACGTTCTTCAGTCCATCATTTATTCTAAGTTTATTCATAATACCCTTCTGGCTTAATTCATTTCCATCCTTTCATTATATTCTAAGCAAATTCTGAGTATTCTAAATTATCCTGGTTACTTCACTCTCTTAATATACTCTAGGCCAATTTTCAGCATATAGCTGATTCTTCTAACAAAACGCTAAGGAAGTGATGTTACGAAAGCTTCCGCCCTACCTAGCTTGCGGTTCTAAATTCGTAAAATATGGCGGTATTAAATCGAAATGAATAATATACGGATCATTAAGGTGTCATATGCAGAGTGAGGTAATACGAAGCCTCCTGTGCCACTTAGTCCTTACACACACACACACACACACACACACACACACACACACACACACACACACACACACACACACACACACACACACACACACACACACACACACACACACACACACACACACACACACACACACACACACACACACACACACACACACACACACACACACACACACACACACACACACACACACACACACACACACACACACACACACACACACACACACACACACACACACACACACACACACACACACACACACACACACACACACACACACACACACACACACACACACACACACACACACACACACACACACACACACACACACACACACACACACACACACACACACACACACACACACACACACACACACACACACACACACACACACACACACACACACACACACACACACACACACACACACACACACACACACACACACACACACACACACACACACACACACACACACACACACACACACACACACACACACACACACACACACACACACACACACACACACACACACACACACACACACACACACACACACACACACACACACACACACACACACACACACACACACACACACACACACACACACACACACACACACACACACACACACACACACACACACACACACACACACACACACACACACACACACACACACACACACACACACACACACACACACACACACACACACACACACACACACACACACACACACACACACACACACACACACACACACACACACACACACACACACACACACACACACACACACACACACACACACACACACACACACACACACACACACACACACACACACACACATACAAACACACACACACAATCAGATTCCAGGACGCTGTGGGCTCAAGTGATTGGCGGCTTAGTTTGGGGGATTAAATATTCACAATTTTTTTTAGCCCCCCCTCCAGCTACCACCAACACCACCCATTTTCTTCTTCATTTTTCTTTCCTTCTTTTTTAGAGTGACGGTGGCAAGGATTTTTCTGACACTTCCTTTTTTTGCTGAAGGTTCTTGGCTGTTTTTTATTTTTTTCTTGACATTTTTCGACAGTGGTTTTCTTTAGGACTTTTGCTGGAAGGGATTTTTTCTAAACTATAGCTTTTTTTATCTATGGTAGTGGTGGATTTTTTCTTCTTTATATTTTTCCGAAGGTGATTTTTGAAGAGTTTCTGGTGACGGATTATTTTCTAATCTAACGTATTTTGTTTTTTTTTTCTTTTTTTTATATTTGCGGTGTTTGTGGTGTTTCTTTAATAATTTTTGCAGTTTTTATTTTTACCTTTTTCGTAAATCGTTTTGAAGGTGATTTTTTTTATTCCTCTCAATAGCTGTTTCGTCGGTGATCTTTTTTCTCTATAAAATTTTTCAAGAACAATTTTAGTCAATCTGGGGGCAATTCTCCTTTTTTTTGGGGGGGGGGTTAGGAGAATGAGATTTGCATATTTCATTCCTTTCAGCTTGGATCATGAAAATTAGTTTGTGAGACGTAAGAAAAAAAAATGTGAGGTCAGTGCTCTTGGGTCAAATGAAAAAGTAATTAATTGACCTGTAGCTGTACAGTTGAATTTCCTCCTGGGTAATACTAATATGAGAGAGAGAGAGAGAGAGAGAGAGAGCGAGAGAGAGAGAGAGAGAATATCTGGCCCGACGGACAGACAAATAGATGGATGTGTGGACAGATAGATATATTGATAGACAAATAGATAGATATAGACAAGCTGATTGTTTGACTAAGTAATTGACTGATAGACGGATAGGTACACTGTTGCTTAAATAAAGGTCACAAATATCGGAGAAATGAGGCAAAATCAGTGAAAAAAATAATAATAAGGTTAGGGGGATTTTCGGAACGTTCAACCGACCTCAGCCTTCGCATGATAGGTCAAAATTTGCGCAATGGATTAGGTTCGCAGCTTTTTTTCACCGCGTATAACAGATTCGCAAATGACCAATCTGCGGAAACCGGAGGAAAGCTAAATAGACAGACAGACAAATGAATGTACTGAAATACAGACTGATAGATAGATGGACAGACAAACAGTGATAGCACATTCAGACGGATGAACATATTCGAAGAAAGACAAATTCATAAACAAGCAAGCAGACTTAAAAGGGAATATTAGACAGACAGACAGAGTGACAGATACGACCAAACAGAGAAGAAGATAAGCGCTGACACAGGCAAACAGATTTAGGCAGATATACTTGCCGAAAGAAAACGAGACAAAAACACAAAACAAAGACAAACAGATAATTCAGACAAACGCAGACCAATGGATAAATTCAGACAGACACAGGAGGAAAATTGACAGACTCAGACAGACACAAGTATACATATAAATTCAGACAGACACAAGGAAATAGATCGATTCAGACAGACACACCAGGTAATAGATAAATTCAGACAGACACTAGTAAATAGACAGATTAAGACACACACTAGTAAATAGACAGATTAAGACAGACACCAGGAAATAGATAGCTTCAGGCGAACACACAGCCAGAAAATTCAGATAGAACACTGACGGACAGATTGACAGCTTCACACCCTTTTTCTAACCAAATTTTTAATGGAGGAGTTTACGAGAATTATCTTTCATTCAGGTGTCTGGTCGTCTCTAGAAATTACTTCCTCAATTTCTCTTTCCCACTTCCTATGATGTCCATTTTTTTTTTTTTTTTATGCAGTATGTAGTGTATGTAGGTACCTCGAAATGAACGGATCTTGAACCTGACTTTATTTTTATTCACATCTCTTTAGGAACGATTTAATTTTTCAGACTTTAGGCTTTGGACTCCTTCTTTGACATAATCATAAGAAAAGGTGGAAACGGACAGACATAAACAGAAAAACAGAGGAGGCAGCCCAAAAGAAAAGCTAAAAGAAAGCGTATAATCTCGCCTTGCCTCTCTCTCTTCATCGTATCTTGAAATGGGAAAAGCTGAGTATGAAATGTGTGTGCCATTCTCAGCTTACATGTCAGAAGGAGTGCAAAGGAGTGAGAGATGCAGGGCGAGAATGGAACCAGGCACAACAAGCTTAAATATGATCCCTTCAGTGAGATGATGATGAGATGATGAGTTTATTATCTTTTATTCCAGATTCCTTATCATCATCATCTTCTTTTTCTTTTACTTCTTCTCCGTCTTCTTCTTATTATCATTATTATCATTATTTTAATAATTTGTTCTCCTCCTCCTCCTCTTCTATCTTTTTCTTCTTCTTCTTCTTCCTCTCCTCCTCCTCCTCCTCCTTCCCCTCTTCTCTTCCCGGTTTGTATAACCGGGCAGCTCCACCGCCTGGTCATATCGATGCCACCACGTGAAGGCGTCCCTCTATAACACTAGGGGGAATAAAAATGCAATTAACCCATACCTACAAGACATTCATAAGTTCAGTAAAAGTCTGTTGTTAGCAAGAAAGAAATAATTATGACGTTCCTATTTAAAAAAAAAAAAAAAAAGTTAATAGTCTGAGATTGAAGTAATTTCGTGGCTGTAATTGACTTCCTGAAAAAATAAAGTCCTTGAAATTTTCGTCATTATAAAACACATTCATTAGAAGTCAATTATTTCACCTCAGAGAACATCCATGTGAGATGACGAGACGAGCCATTAAGAGGTTATTGTTAGTTTTTATAGATATTTGTATTATTATTATCATTACGATTATTATTATTATTATTATTATTATTATTATTATTATTATTGTTGTCCCTATTATCATTACCATTATCGACATCATTATCATCGCCATCATCATCATCATCAAGACAGTTGTTGTTGTTGTTGTTGTTATTAGTAGTAGTAGTAGTCGTAGTAGCGGTAGTAGTAGTAGAAGTAGTAGTAGTAGTAGTAGTAGCAGTAGTAGTAGCAGTGTCAGCAAAATTTTCACTACAGGGTATTAGTATTAATAGTAGTGGTAGTATTAGTATCAGTACAATTTTTATAACTCTTACTATATTAGGTCAGTCATCAATTTTTTTCTCAGTGCCATTGTTGTTATTGTTTTTGTGCATATTTCTGTTGTTCTAGACACCCCAAGAACGCAAAGTTTCCTTTTAATTCCAAGAAACCCAAAGAATATTTCTCAAAAGGTTAATAAAAAAGGGGAAGAAATAGCAGCACAATGTGGAACAAGAGATGAGTCAGAGAAAAGAATATATTTACACCCGGGAGATTTCCATAGACACACAAGCGCCAGAGATCCGGTAAAATATGTAAATGGAAATGTGTATTCATACCTGTCCCTCTATTTACCAGTTGGCCTGTTTGTTAGTATTACAGTACCTTTTTTTCTTTATTTCAGATTCTCTCTCTCTCTCTCTGTCTCTCTCTCTCTCTCTCTCTCTCTCTCTCTCTCCCTCTCTCAGCACAGTCACGTAGTCTCCAGACGAAAATAATGCCAATTTACCCCATGAACCTTGGGACGAGCTCTCATACTTTCAGAGTTAATACACATTTAAAGTTATCGATAAAATAAGATAAAGCCAAATGACGCTACTTGAACACTGATACCCACCGTCCATACTGAATACATGGTTGGCCTATCTTATTACTGAGTGGTATTTTAGTGTTATCTTTTTTTTTTTTTTTTTTTACATACCTGAGTTTTGTGACAGATTATTTGGGACTGTAGCAAAAGTCAGATTCATAGGTTATTTCTTGCTCCAGCGTGGGAACGGTCTCGCGTCCTTTCCATCATCAGTCCTTTACTCGACCACTACACCTTCACTTCATAATACGAAATGACTAAAAAATATATATACATTCCCTTTCCTAAAGTTCACTTCCTAGTTTTGATCATATTCCTCTCTCTTTCCTGTTTTTTTTTTTTTTAATTCAGCCATGCATTAACCACTTCGGTACCATTTACAATTCAGTGTTTTATTCTTGCTTCCGCCAGATGATTTTATTCAGGTTATAAGAGACTATCCGCTGTGAAGGGTAAGGAAGGAACTCAGTTAACTACATCCGTGCGCAAGGTGTTTCTTCAATTGACTAACCTCATCTGAAGGTAGCAAGAATAAATTAAAAATAGAGACATCATAGTTCTGGAAAGATTAAATTATGTTTAAATTCAGCCTAACCCCTTCAGTATGATGACATCGTCTACTTGAAATATCCGTGAAATAAATGCGCCAGCTGTACGAACATAACTCTCGGGCACCTGTAAAAATCAGACTCATGATTTAAAAATCACTTCCAGAATGTCAAGATAAGAGGAAATAAGAACATGGATATGTTTTCTTTATTTCCCTGTACATTATATATAATAGTTAGATAGATAGATAGATATGTATTTCTATATGTATATACCGTACAGTAGACAGAGAGACAGAGAAAAACGTATCACATCAGAGAGAGAGAGAGAGAGAAAGAGAGAAACACATCCCATCTACTTACCTCTGGGTGTGAGGAGCAGGAGGGTGAGCAGAGAGAGGCACACAGAGCTCTCCATCTTTCCGGCAGCACCACGTTTCGCTCACTTCTCAGTTTCACAATTTTCTCAGTTCCACACTTTTTCTCAGTTCCAGCGCCCACACCACGCTGGAGAGGAGGAGGAGGAGGAGGGAAGGAGGTGTGGGGAGTCCATACACACACTCAGACACACCCTCCCACTCACACACACACACACTCACACACGCACACACACTCTCACCCTCTCCTCCTTCTCACTAACATTTTCTCTCTTGTGTTTTGGTTTGCGCTTTTTTACGTGCGTGTGCTTGAATGGAGGTTGTTCTTCTGCTTTCTGTCTTTGTTCAGGCTGTTCACTGTATTTATTTTTATTATTAACTGTCTTCGTTGCTGAACACTATCTTTCCCTTGGTCTCAGCTGGTTCCTCGTGTAACAAATTTTCCTTATGTGTATTTAGTCCAATAGCTTCCAGTCTCTTTTAAACCTTATATTCTCTTTTTTTCCTGGCAAAATATTCTTCGGTCTGCCACTTCACTTAGCTTGAGATTATATTATTGCTGTAATCAGGAAATTGATATTAATTACATATTGTGTGCTACTGATATTACATACATATTTCCAGGAGAAGTGCGAGATAGTGCAATATTTTTTCCTCGTGCATATTAATAATCAAGGTTAATTCTTGTTAATGTATTTTTATCTCCTAAATGTAATTATACAGACATTAATTATGTCATGTGTTTATAAAATACATTTTTGCTTTTGCTGCAACGTAAAATATTTTCTAGATTTCCATTGTCAATAAATAAAAAAGAAAAATAACAATTCCCTGTCATTCTTTTCAATATGAATGGACAGATACACAGACATATTTGTAGATAGACAAATAAGATATATAAATATAGACAGGTAAATACTTATATACATGTATAAATAGATATTATCAGCTGTGGTATTTCTTGCCATCTTCTAACTATTATATTTAGCATAAGATGTATTTTTTCTAACCAGAGTAGCTAGACAGATAGTGAAGAAACCCATCACTACAGGAGGTCTTTACTTACTTTAAAATCATATGGAGATCAGTAAGAATACATACATATATACTGTATATATACAATATAGATAGATAGATAGATAGATAAAATAAAAGCGTCATCTGGCTTGAATGCATTGAAAAATTACTCTGGGTAATGTTGTTGCTAAAGGTCAAACAGGAATGGGTACAAGGAGTCAAAGGGAGATAAGCTATAGAATAATGGGCCGTTGTTTGTCTGTATATGGGTTTGTCCAGTTACTCCTAGACCTATAGCCCAATTTTGATGAAACTTTTCAGAAACACTCCCTAGGACCCCAGATGTTGCATAAACTATTTTATTCAAAATTCCGAAAGTATAGTATACCCGCAAAAGTATTATTGTTACCCCTCAGTAGTTTGTTTTCTGTAATGGAGCCAACGAATCCATTTTCTTCGAGCCTTACCACATATTAATTTATTCATAAATATTTGGTTTATTTCAAAGTTTCAAAAAGTGAACAAAGGATGAAGGATCAAACAAGAAAAGTTACCTTGGGCGGCCTTACGCAAGTAATACACAATGATCCAGTCTCCCTTTTATCCAGTCTTCCATTTTCTATACAGGAACGAGAACTCAATCTTTCCACTGCAGATTTTTAAAATACCGAATCGGATGACTCTTCCACGTAATTCCTGCACAATGGCCAGATTTTGCGGGAGATAACGAAGGCTCAGCAGTAGTTTCTTCTGTCAAGGTTACAAAATACAAACCCACGTTGGGGCGATACAGAATGGGAGGGTCAGCATCGGTGGATTTGTAAAGCTAAAACCTGATAGTGGATGTGTGTGTGAGGGGGAGAGAGTCCGAGGGTAGATGGATGGATAGAAGGACTGATCATAGATGAATGGATGGGTGAGTTGGAGTACAAGAGAGAGAGAGAGAGAGAGAGAGAGAGAGAACCTGGGTGTATATGTGATGGTCTGTGTGTGCATATTGAGCAGGTGATGACTGTAGATGCATACGTGTGAATGCTTGCCTGCCGTTCGATGTGTGTGTGTGTGTGTGTGTGTGTGTGTGTGTGTGTGTGTGTGTGTGTGTGTGTGTGTGTGTGTGAGAGAGAGAGAGAGAGAGAGAGAGAGAGAGAATGACGTCCCTTTCAGTGGATAAACGAATGGACTTCAGTTCAATAAAACGCGGGTACGAGCCTCTGCTATTGTAGGGTACAGTTTGATCAGGATGATTTTTTTTTGGCAGCCACCCGGAATGGCCTGTGGAAATAGGAGTCTGGCAACAGATAAATAACCTTTGTCTGTCAACATCTTTACTAATAAGAGGGAAATCCGAAGCAAAGTAAAATCCTCTACGTCACACCAATAAAGCAGTAAATATGTTATCGTACTGAGGAGGCTAATATTCAATAGTCAAATGATCTAGCCTTTATCTACACCATTACTAATGGGGATGGTGGTAGGTGATGATGACAACCATCCACTCACTTGATGCAGTGCTGCCTACTTCTTCCTTCACCTTTATCATTCTTTTTCTGTGTCTGCCCTAATCTCTTCCTAGTTTACCCATTTTTCCTATCACGTTTACTGCGCTTCATTTCACTTCATGTGGGTATTAAGTGACAAGCTTAATGGTTTCCTGTAACCCAGGACACCATTACACCGCCGGGTGGTAACCATATAACAGGGTGATGTGGAGCCCACTGTGGTGCCCTTGTTAACTGGGTGGGGAGACTCAGAAGCAGAGTCCATCCAAGGATCAAACCTCCACATTCTTCCCTGTCCATCGCAATGGAACATCGATTCACCGCACGGGACGGCCCTGCAGGAGCAGTTGCTTGTTTGTGGTTGATGGGTCTGCTTAACCAGACACACTAGAGTTAATCACCAACAACACGAACTAATAAGGAGGTTCTCTCAAGCAAAATAAAATCGACCACAAGTATCATTAATAAAGCAGTAAGGATGTCTGGCCTGAAATCTTTAATATTTAAGTCAGAAAAATTAACTCTTTTACAAATTAAGTGCATCTGCCAAGCTGAAAATCTGAAGACAATAAAGAATTCGTCAGTAAATACACCAATGCTCTGAGAATATTATTATTCTAACCCCTTAGTTCAAAAGCCTCCCCTAAGCTGAATCAAATCGTCTGAAGACAGCATAAAAATAAAGTAGTAAATCCAGCGTGAATCTGAGAGAGTTAATATTCGAGTCAAAAGTTACACGAACGCTCCTCGCACTCCGTTGGTGGATACGGATGAATATTTAAATGCTGTTCGATCGACGGATTTGACGTGGAGGAAGAAGGCGAGGAAGAGTATAGAGGGGGTCGTGTCCTCGTAGTCCTAGGAGGCTCGCTTGCACCTCCCCCTTACCGATTTATTCCTGAGTTCGTGCGTTGATTTTTTTTTTTTTTTTTTTGTAGTTTATGCAACTTACTGGACGTTGATAATGTAGTTGTAGTGGTAGTAGTTGTACTAGTAGTAGTAGTAACGGTAGTAGGAGTGGAGGTGGTAGTAGTAGTAGTAATAGTAGTAGTAGTAGTGGTGGTTGTGGAAGTAATAATAATAACAGCGGCAGCAGCAGCAGTATCATTAGGTGTAGTAGTTGTGGCCCTTGAGTCATCTCAGTGTGAACTCAGTGGACTGCAGGTTGAAGTTGCCCCCCTCCTGCAGTCCACCATGCTCTTTTCGGGGGATAGGGAAGGAGCTGAGGGAAGTTTGGATAACCAGGGAATTTCCACAGCCCAGTTATATCAGTGCCACCACATGAAGGCGTCCCTCTCCAGAATCAGATATACACTAACCTAAGGAGATATACAAGATGCTAAAGGTTAAGCCTCATCTCCTTAAGGCTTTTCTCATATGTATTGCTGATTAATACTAGTTACAAGGTTTACGCTGATCTAGTCTCTCTCTCTCTCTCTCTCTCTCTCTCTCTCTCTCTCTCTCTCTCTCTCTCTCTCTCTCTCTCTCTCTCTCTCTCTCTCTCTCTCTCTCTCTCTCTCTCTCTCTCTCTCTCTATCTATCTATCTATCTATCTATCTATCTATCTATCTATCTATCTATCTATCTATCTATCTATCTACCTTTTCAAATATTGATTACGGTGGAAACAACAGGTAGTTTGACCCTTTCACTTCGAGGTCATTCCCAATCTCAGTGAAATCATCAACTGCTATTCGTCGTCATTGCTACAGTGAAATTTTATTATTATTATTATTATTATTATTATTATTATTATTATTATTATTATTATTATTTTTATTATTTAGGTTTCAGACGTACAGCAATATGCAAAAAAATCGCCGACTATCCTCTAGAAGAACTGTGTCCTGCTTCCATATTTCTCATCACTCCATAATGACAGTATCTCTCTCATGATGTCATTCTTGTGCGTGTGTGTGTGTGTGTGTGTGTGTGTGTGTGTGTGTGTGTGTGTGTGTGCGTGCGTGCGTGCGTGCGTGCGTGCGTGCGTGCGTGCGTGCGTGCGTGTGTGTGTGTGTGTGTGTGTGTGTGTGTGTGTGTGTGTGTGTGTGTGTGTGTGTGTGTGTGTGTGTGTGTGTGTGTGTGTGTGTGTGTGTAGGTCATATAACACTTTCCACTACCACACTTGGAAGAAAAGCATAGGCGACCTTTTGCTCACTACTCTCTTTGACGAAACCGATGGCAATAACGATGACGACGACGACGACGATGATGATGATGATGATGATGACGATACTGATGGTGATGATGATGATGACGATGATGATAGCGAATAAAACCTGTCCCACTTGATAAATTCCCTCTTTTATATAGTTTGGTACGAGTGTCTATCTATATATCGATCTCTCCGTGAAGGGGGTTGTTAACAAAAGAACTCTCAGACATTAATTCTCTCCCTACTTAGCAACGCCTCCTCCTTCCTCTTCTCCTCCTCCTCCTCCTCCTCCTCCTCCTCCTCCTCCTCCTCGACACATTCTCTCACACATTCCCTTGCATTGCCCCCTTCCCTCAAATACTTCCATCCTCCCCAGACATACTTCCACCTCTCTCACATACTCCTTCACCTTGCCTCCTCTTCCACATGCTTTCCCACATTGCCCCGTCTCTCACATACATCCCTCTCCTTCACATACTCTCCACATTGTACCCTCCCTTACATACTCCACACTGCTCAGTTTTTCACCTATGCCCTCACATTTCCTTCTCCCTCACATACTTCCCCACACTGCCCCTCCCTCACATAGCTCCACACTGCCCCTCCTTCACATACTCCCTCCACTCTTAAATACTCCTTCACATTGCCCCCCACTCATATACTCCCCACATAGTTCACTCCTTCATATACTTCCTCACACACTCCACACATTGCCCCCTCTCTCACATACCCCTCACATACTTTTCCACATTCCCTCTCCATCACATACCCCATCACATACTCCCAACATTGCCCCATCTTTCACATACTCCCTAACATTACCCCGTCCATCACATACTCCTTCACATACGCCCCCGCAATACCCCTCCACCCTCATTCTTTTCCAGTCTTCTTTTCCCTCTTTATTGCTTTCTTTATATTTATTGATTTGCTTCACCCATTACCTTAATCATAGAACCGCATTCTCGTACATTAAGCAAGTTCCCTAACACCTCTTCCTAAGCGATTTGTTTTGATTATTACCCCTTACCGTCCTCTTCTGTCGTACTTAAATCATTCTACTGTCTCCTTCCTCTGCATAATTAACGCGCAAAACTACATTAGCTAGCCGTATCCAAAAATAAATCGGTAAGGGAGAGGTGTTAGGGAGCTTCCGATAATACCAGCCATAGTCTCACATCATTATCAGTAGCCTAACAAAATTCTTATCTTTTTGTAGTCTTAACTTTATATATAGCCTGCTGTTATGTACATCAGTTTATCTCTTTGTCTGTCTGTATCTACCTATCTATCTATCTGCCTATCTCTCTATCTTTCTATCTGTCTATCTATCTATCATTTTATCTATCTGTCTGCCTGTTTATCTATCTCTCTATCTATCTTTCTAATCCTTTTCTGCTCGGTACTAAGCCTCTCAGTCCTGATATTACTATAAAGCATCTAATATTACTTATTTTTATCTGTTTTAGTTTTATATTTATTCCCTCTTTAATCTGTCGGCCCCTCCTGGCTAACTATGGAGATTTTTCACGGCTAACTAAAGATAATATTATTCATCTGAGGAATCCTTCTTTTTAATAAGTAATTTAAAAGGGTCTCATTATAATCATTCCTATATTTTCTTCATACTTTAAATTGCTCCTTATTATTAGGGATGCTATGGTAATCACTGCCTATTTATTTCATACCCGTCTAATGACCACAAGATTAAAAATGATCCCAATAAATAAATAATCGTGAATATCTTTATTTCCCTTAACTTTATTTGCTTTACTTTTAGAGGATCTTTTGTAATCGTGGCTAATGAACTCATTCGACTTCATTAACTTCAAGATTAAAATTTATGCTTTTTTTCATGGATTTCTTTTGCTATTTTCTTCATTCTCCCTTTTTCTTAGCGTTCGGGGGGAACTTTGGTAATTATATCTAGTTACTTTAACCCAAGATTCACTTTTTTTCATTCTCTTTTTATCATTGTCTTTACTTTTAGGTGAAGCGAAGGTAATCATATCTAGTTACCTCACCCTGCCTTATTAACGTCATGATCAATTATATTTCCCATTCACTCATTTTCTTTGTCTTTATTTTTAGGGGAAGCTTTAGTGATCATTGCTACTTACCTCATCAAAGCCCATTAACTTCCAAATCCAATTATTTTCTTCATTCTCTAATTTTCTCTCTCTCTCTTTACTTTTAGGGGGAGCTTTGGTAATCATATCTAGTTACCTCATCTCTCCCCCCACTGTCGTAGAGAGAGGGGAGAGGGAAGGGGGCAGCGTGGGGAGGGTGTGGTCTGTTTTGAATACTCTGATTACCCCCATGATCTCACGAACTCTCCCCTCCCCCTCCTTCCATCTGCCCTTTTTCTCTCCTCCCCTCCTTTTAGCCCTAACCTCTCTCCCCTTCTCTCTCCCTTGTTTTTCCTCCCCTTACATTCCTTTCCTTTGCCCCTTTCTTCCCTTTTTCTCTATTGCTTTTCTATTCTTCCTCCTCTAGCCCGCCCTAAACTCTCACCTCCTTCCTCCTTCGTTTTTCTTCTCCCTTTTATTTTTCCCCGTCACCTCGTTTCCTGCATTCCTTACTTCCCTTATTCTTCCCTATTGCTTCTGTCTTCCTTTTCTTTTCTCCCCTCCTCCTTTTTTCTTCCTCTTCCTCTTTTTCCTACTTGGTTTTTTCTTCTCTTCCCTCTTTCTTCCTTTTTCTCCTTCCTCTTCCCCTAATTCCATCCTTATACTCTTCGTCTTCCATCCTCCCTCCTCTCCCCTCTTCCTCTGTTCCTTCCTCTCTCCTCTGCACCTCTTTCCTCCTTTCCATATCCCAAATCCCAAGCCCCTTTCTCTCCCTTCCTCTCCCCCTTTGCCTTCCTCACCCGCACCAACCCCTCTCCCCCTCTCGTACCACCTCTTCCCTTCTCCAATCTGCCCCAGCCTCCCCCTTTATCCTTCCCCACCAACCCTCTGTATCCTTTCTCTCCCCTTCCCCCAACAGTCCCCTCTTCCCCTCACCAATTCCCTTTCCCCACCTCTTGTCTTATCCCCCACTAACTTCTCTCCCCTTCTTGCTAACCTATTTCATTCTTCTCACCCCTTCTCCCACTACTCTCTTTTCACCCCTCCACAATCTTCCCTCCCCTCCACAAACCTAATCTCCCCTTCTCGCTCCTCACCACTCTCCCTCTCTCCTCTCCCCCTTCCCCTCACCAGCTATTTCCCCCCTCTCTCTCCCCTCTCCCCTCTCCTCTCTACTCCTCCACCCACCAGCCCATGCCCTGTCCTCTCACTCATTTCCTCTCTCCCTTCTCGTCGCTCATGAACGCACTCCCCCTCCTCACCCTTCTCCCCTCCCCCATCTCTCATCTCCTGTCCCTCCCCCTCCCCCACCTGCTTAACCTGATCCTCTTTTAAAGTGTAGGATCACGTGTGGCGGCGGATTAGCTCCCCGGCTCCATTTTAGGTCCTGATGATCACAACTAAACCCGCAATGTATGTTTTAAAAATTCACTTCCTTCTGCCTTTAGCTCTCTTAATCCTTTTATAACGATGGCGATTTATTTATTCAATTATTATTTTGCTTACCTATATATTTACCTGTTTATTTATATTTATTTTCCATTACCAGGAACTTGCAGCTGAGTCCACGGTGTGTGTTTAAAGATTCACCTTCTCTAAATGGACCTGCCTTATACCTTTCTTAATTCTTGCAGTACGATTGCGCTTCCTTTATCAGAATATTTATCTATCACTCCGTCTATCCATCTATATGTCTGTCTGTCTGTCTATCTACCTACCTATCTATCCATGTGTCTGTCTATCTATCTACTTAACTACCAGGAGATCACAGCTAAAAAAAAAAAAAAAAAAATCCTCTCTATCCTCTCTGTCCGTCTCTCTGTATTTTCCTGCCAGTGCCATGACGATTTATTTATTAATTAATTAATTTGTTTATCTGTCTCTATATATTAATTTACCTACTTTATGCGGTAGGTGGGGGCGTTCACCATCCACTCACTCGATGTAGTGCTGCTCTCAGGTGTCTGCCCTTTCCTCTCCATCCTTCTTTCATTCCATTGTCTTCTGTCATTCTTTCCTTCATTCTTTCCTTGTCCTTCTGCCTACGGGTGACTTTACATTCCCTCTTCTGTCTTTTTTTCCTTCATTCTTTCCTCTTCCTTCTGCCTGTGGGTGACTCTACACTGAGTGACAAGTCATATGGTTTCCTGTACACCAGGAAAGCATTTGCTGCGCTGGGTGGTAACCATATAACCAGATTTTGGCGCCTGGTGGTTTGTTGGGTAATTATTGCGCTCCAGTCGGATTGAGCCGGTGAAGGTTTATATCCAAGGGGTGGTTAGGGTTGATTGCTCATGTAATACCACTCAGGGATGAGTGACGCTGGTCACTCTCATCCTAAATGTCTGGGCCAACTGCCTAGCCCCGGCCTCCTACGCTCCTCATGGCGCAATGTAGGATTGGATGATGGATGGATGGATATTACCAGGAGGTTGCAGCTACTTCGTAAATCCACGGTGTCCGGAAAAAAAAAAAAAATCTCATCTAAATGTCTTTGCCCACAGCTATCTTAACCCCTTCGATGGCTATTTATTTATCGTTTTTTCCCATCATCACTCCATTATATTTTCATGCTGCCCCTTAGCACTTCTTCCTTACTATTTTTTTCTCCATATCTCCAGTAAATATTCTCCTCTGTGTCAGATATGCAGATTTTATTATGACTTTGGTCCATATCCTGCAGTTCGTTCACTTTAACTTGGCCTAAATTTTCATACTTTTACATATTATTTGATAGAAGATAATACTGTGGCTCTACCTTCTCTCTGTAGCTCTTCTTCGTGACTAGCGCCATATTCTAGTGTTGGTCTATCGTTACAGTTTGGCAGTCAAGATGGAGAGATGGCAAATTTAGGCGAAGTCAAAGTGAATAGAGTATAAGGAGGTTGTGACATTTCTCCCTCTTTCCTGCATTCTCTTTGATCGTATCTGGATCCTGCCTCACATCGGGAAAAATAATAATAATAATAAAAAGAAGAAGTGGAAGAAGAAGAAGAAGAAGAAGAAGAAACGAAGAAAAAGAAGAAGAAGAATGCAAATAACAATAATAATAATAGTAATGATGATAATAATAATAATAATAATAATAATAATAATAATAGTAATAATAATAATAATAATAATAATAGTAATAATAATAATAATAATAATAATAATAATAGTAATGATAATAATAAGGACCCCGTCTTTTCCCCCTCAAAAACACCAGTTCCAAAGCAATTCACTGACGCTTGAAACACATGTGCACCTTTACAGTTACAAGAACTACTAACATTATTCATATACAATGCAAACTTCATCATTACTACACCAGTGAAAGGCTGTATATATTATGCGAATAATGTATCGAATTTTTTTACGATGCATTCTCCAGAGCGTTATCAGAATTCTATATCATTTATCAGTATTGCACTCATGAATATATCTTTACGGTGGAGGGATAGATAGATAGATTGATAGATTAATAAATTTGCGCGATTTATATTAAGTAACTATTCTATACTGGTGAGGGAAGCCTTCTTAAGAGCGAGTTATTTGACTCCGATGAAGTGTGTCTCAAAAGTAAAAGCTTATTTAATATGTATGAAAAATTGTGATGCCAGAAAAATAAAGACGTGATTGGTTGATAGGCGCTGCTGTTCAATGCGTCTCATATACATAAAGTTAACTAGGCATAGTCATGAAGAGATAGATGGATAGATAGACAGATAGATAGACAAATAGACTGATTGATTGATTGATTGGTAAATTTATATTCAAATATATGAATACATATGTGTATGTATAGGCTGTTTATAAAGGACCTAGTTCATTGGGCAAGCACCTTCATGTATCCAATATAAATAGATAGATACATATATATAGATAGACTAATAAATAGATTACCAGATAGGTATACATGAAGGTAACTTTCCCCATCCATGAAAAATTATATAAGCTAACCCTTCACAGCAATAAATATATATGTGTGACCCATAACATTATATTATTACATTATCCAAGAACGCATACATTACAACACATCCATACCACATCAATGAACATGCTTATATTGATGTACGTTCACCTTGTTCATTGTCCATCATTACAAAGGAATATTTATACGTTATGCCAACTTCTATTCCGTTCACGAATTACATTATGGTAACTATGTATCAAATTTAGTGTACATTAAAGTGATGAACATTTACGAATTTTGTGTATAAATTAATTTTGTATGATGACGTCTTATGTCTATATTTATCTATTTGCCTGTCTGTCTATATATCTATTTATCCGTTTGTCTGTCTATCTGTCCAACTATCTGTCTATCTATCTATCTATCTATCTATCTGTCTCTGTCTGTCAGTCTGTCTGTCTGTTTGTCTGTCTACAACTGTATATCACTCACTCCATCAAAAATTAGTCAAAAGATCAAAAACATAACATGACATTAATGATGATGATAATGATGATGAGGATGAGGATGATGATAATAATAATAATGATGATGATTAGCGAACTCCATGCAACATCCATTTAATATATACAACACACACATACATAATGCAATCGAGTCCACCCTCATCAATATATACATACTGAATACATCACGCCAAGCCCACCTCATTCATCTGTATCATTTATCTAATATTGACGTTGTGTGTGTGTGTGTGTGTGTGTGTGTGTGTGTGTGTGTGTGTGTGTGTGTGTGTGTGTGTGTGTGTGTGTGTGTGTGTGTGTGTGTGTGTGTGTGTGTGTGTGTGTGTGTGTGTGTGTGTGTGTGTGTGTGTGTGTGTGTGTGTGTGTGTGTGTGTGTGTGTGTGTGTGTGTGTGTGTGTGTGTGTGTGTGTGTGTGTGTGTGTGTGTGTGTGTGTGTGTGTGTGTGTGTGTGTGTGTGTGTGTGTGTGTGAAGGCGTGACATATATCAGGCATGCCGTTAGCGAATGTCGTATTGGCAGCTAGCGTCTCTTCAGTGACACATAGCCACCATCCTCTCCTCCCCATCCCACACGTAATTAGGGGACACATAATGTATTAATCGTATTGCGGGCGTCGGGGGCTTAGTCGAGGGGGGGAGGGAGCAAATTGTCCCCCCTCCCCCCCCCTTTTTTTTTTTTTGAAGGATAAACTGCACCTGAAGACACTCATTTAGTTATTTATTTTTGTTTCTTATCCTTTCAAGTATTAATGTTATTTCCTGGTTTGTTTCCTTTCTGTCTAAAACTATAGTCCTTTTACGTTAACTTGGCCTTGATTTATGTCCCTTCAGAGCTAATTTCACATAACTCAGTGGTAGAATAAGGCTGTGACTCTGCATTCTCTCCCTAGCATTTCTTCATGACTAGCATCGTATCCTGGTGTTGATATCGTTATAATTCAGCATTAAAAATGGAAAAATGACAAGTTTAGGCCAAGTTAGAGTGAAAAAGGTAGAGGTACATTTTTATTAATCTAGATCATATAAAACTTTCTAAACAGGTGTACCTCAGGAATAATGGCAACCAAATCAGCCTCCCCCCTCAAAAAAAGAAAAAATCTTAGCTACCCCACTGGTTTGGGTATAAGTGATCAGTTAGAATTCGATTTTTTTTCTTTCCTTGCTTGATAGGCATTTGTTTTTGTTTTCTTCTGTTTCATTTTCTAGTTGTGGATTATGCCTACCCCTCTAAGAGTGATAAAACCTATGATGATGATGATGATGATGATGGTTGTGGTGGTGGTTGTGGTTATGGTCAGGACGATGGTGATAGATGGCATTTATTTAATGCCATAACCATATTCTCTCTCTCTCTCTCTCTCTCTCTCTCTCTCTCTCTCTCTCTCTCTCTCTCTCTCTCTCTCTCTCTCTCTCTCTCTCTCTCTCTCTCTCTCTCTTCCACCCCACCTACACGTATCTGCAGGACACATAATGTAATAACTGTACAATGGGCTTCGTAATGGTCAAACTTCGAGGGATCCCACTTGAGTACTTTTCCCTTGATGGAATAATTCGCTGATGTACATACGCGGGAGGATCATGGGTGGGCCTTTGTGTTGTGTAATGGAGTAGTGCATCAGCATCGTTGTTCTGGTACAATTTTAAACGCGTGGTGGTCTAGTTAGTCAAGGCGTCCCAGCTTGATCTGGCCCATAAGGGTCTAATTTCGAGAGTTTGTTGGAGTTTATAGATCACGTAATGCCGTTAAAGGAAGAGGGACTGGTCACCCTCACATTAATTGCCTGGACTAAATATCTTTATCACGGGGCCTTACACTCCTGATAGGGACGTACTGAACCGGATAAAGATGACTAGAGACACTAAGCACAAGAAGTATCGAAACACTTTAAGCGCTTCACAGTTTAACTCAAAGAAAGAAGTATGTAAAAGTTGTCCCGTGTATCGGCAGCTTTACGTAATTATGGTCGAGCACCAAATACCACTGTGAAATTATGTAAAAACACACCTCGCAGCCATATATACCAACCACGCCGAGATGGTGGAAGCTATAGTGTTCATTCAGAAAGCCATTGTAAACAGTAAGATCCCTAGGTGTCAGCAAGTGGGTTGGTGGAGGGTTAGTGCCCCTTCCCGTGAAACAAATAACTCAGAATCAATTGGCCACCTCTTGCGGGATTATGGCTTCTGGCAATAGATAGATAGATAGATATTAATCCTATGCGTTCCTAGGAATCAGATTGCATCGAGAATATTATTAAAACTTTGAAACTACTTTATTTATTCAGCTATTTATTTTTTGTGCTACACTCAGTAATGCATCTCATTGAAAGGTGTGTCATGCGGTATACCTTTCTCTTAGGAGCTGCGCTAGAAAAATGCTTTATATTATATTAGCATTATTTATCAGGATGTTTAACTTTACATCTATACTTGTTTCTGAATCCTTCTTTTTGCCATATGTTAGTGAGAATTATATGATGACGCTTTACTGTTGTCGACACTATATCGATCCACTTCATGTCGATAAATAATGGGAGAGTGAACAATAACTTTTGAAACCCAGTGATGTGCTCTACGGAATCCAGTACATTCTTTAGGATAATGTGTAAAAGTTTCATGACGGTTCGCCTTAAAAGTAGCACGATATTTATGACCGCACCGGTACCTGTAACTTACTAAAAAAAATCACAAGGTAGCAGTTCATATCATACCCTGTCATGATCGGGACTAATCTATTTAATTCTAGCTAACGAAGGACGATTTTGTTCAGGTGAGTGACGATTTCGTTCAGGTGAGAGTGGCAATTTTGTTCAGGTGAGAGGGAGCATAGGAAACAATAACCCTCTCACGGCCCAGACAACTCTAGCCATCCACTCCAGCTAAGGCCAGGCGATTATTTCAGCTGAGAGGGAGATTCAGGTGCCCGAGAATCCCTATCATTCCATATAATACTCGGAACACAGAGCTGCGTTACTATCCCTCCTTCACACTGAATACCCCTCACACTGAATACCCCTCACACTGAATACCCCTCACACTAAATACCCCTCACACTGAATACTCCTAACACTAAATACCCCTCACACTAAATACCCCTCACACTAAATACCCCTCACATTGAATACCCCACCCGCTAAATACCTTCTCCACTAAATACCCCTCACACTCAATACCCCTCACATTGAATACCCCTCCCTATAAGTACCCTTCACGCTAAATACCCCTCCCACTAAATACCCCTCACATTGAATACCCCTCCCGCTAAATACCTTCTCCACTAAATACCCCTCACACTAAATACCCCTCACATTGAATACCCCTCCCGCTAAATACCTTCTCCACTAAATACCCCTCACACTAAATACCCCTCACATTGAATACCCCTCCCGCTAAATACCTTCTCCACTAAATACCCCTCACACTGAATAACTCTCCCGCTAAATACCTTCTCCACTAAATACCCCTCACACTGAATACCCCTCCCTCTAAATACCCCTCTCACTAAATACCCCTTCCCACTAAATACCCCTCCCCACCATCACATACCAGGGCTAAATTCTGTATCTTCCTCAATAGCTAAGTGCGCTGAGAATATTTTGCAATTTAATAGTTACCAATAATTAATAGTGTTTGTTAGCCTTTCTCAAGCTACCACGTTCATTGAACTCCTGTAACCTGAGGATGTGTGAATTCTTTTATTTATTTTTTTTTACTTATTTTATTTTTGTATTGATGGTACAAGGCGATTTTAGTCATCTTGGGGAGATTTGGGGGGTTTGATAGTATAACCACTCGCCCCGAACGTTGAGAGAGAGAGAGAGAGAGAGAGAGAGAGAGAGAGAGAGAGAGAGAGAATTAAACCTTGTCAGACTATTTCACTTTTGGAAAATTTCTGGTTTTAAACAATATAGCTGAAGACGGATAGAAAGATACATAAACATACCCGTATATACACAGAGAGACAGAGAGACAGACATACCACAGACAGAGACAAAGACAGACACAGACAGACAGAAAGACAGAGACACAGACAGACAGAAAGACAGACAAACCGAGAGACCGGAAAAAAAGGGCGAGAGAGCATTTGAACCAAACTCTCACCAACATTTTTTTTTTTCTTTTCTCCTCCCCCGACCGTCTTACCTCCAGGATTAAGGCCTAGATTTCCATAAAGTTGGATTAGTGATTCATTCCTGAAAAAGTTTAAACGCGATTCACTGCAGTTTAATCCCGCGAATGGCATTAGTGTTCGCCTTATCTCCTGTTTGGATGAAATTTTGCGAGAAAACATATTAGGAAAAGCAAACACTTGGATGTTTTGGGCGAAGGAGAGTTGATGGATTAATTACTCAGTGTTTCCTTATCTTGTTGACTTTCTTTTATATCTCCGCCAACGAAATCAGACGAAGGTTATGCATTCAACCTTGTCTGTCTGTCTGATCGTGTGCAAGATATCTAAAAGTTTTTGTTGGATTTCAATGAAATTTAGTGAAAATGTGGGGAGTAAGTCAAGAAAGAGTTGATTAGATTTTAAGGTGGATACCGTTCCAATTGAGGGAATATTTTTTTTGGGGGGTGGAGGTATGTGTTCTCTGTGAGTATGTAACAAGTTATACTAACACCAAAGGATTAAATGAATATGTGAAACCATAAAAGTGTTCATCTGGTAGGAAAGAGGAATTATAGCATTAAATCACACATTTTATTAACGTTGGCGGGGCATGCGCTCTCTACGTTCAAGTTCGATGATGTGGTTAGCTGAGTGAATTATTTATAATGTTATGTTGTGATGAGGGCGATGGGGATGATGATGATAATGATAATACATAGTCCATGCTGCTGATGATGATGTTGATAATCATAATGATGATCATAATCATGATGATAATGATCATACTGAAGATAATTTTCGTGATGATGATGATGATAATGGTTAACACCTCATTCTCACCGATATATTTTGCACATTGCACCTTGACATCCTCTGTACTGTATTCGCGTTAACTAAACATAAAATTACCATCTCTCTCTCTCTGTCTTGAATGCTCAGCAGTAACAAGAGATTGGTACTAGAGGATGATGATGTGGTGCTGTGGAAAGGCTGCAGAGCCGTAGTATTGTCTACTCTGCCACTGAGCTGTGGGGAAAAAAAAACTTCAAAGGGACAACAATTTCCATCTAGTTTAAATGAAGGAGTTATTGTATATTATAGATGATGTAAAGTATATCGATGGAAAGGCACAAATGACATACAGAAAAATATTACGATTTAATGCAAAAAATAGTAGTAGTAGTTGCATCCCTTGGCTCATCCGAGAACCCAGTGGACTGCTCATTTAAATTGTCTTTTTTCTGCAGTCCACTATTCTTTTGGGGAATAGGGAAGTGACTGAGGCACGTTTGATAAGCCACCTGTTTGTATCTGAGCCACCACATGAAGGCGACCCTCTCCAGCACCTATGCAAAGTAAATCTCGAAATTCTTTTAATCAATTCTAAACCCAGGACAGAAAAAACAAAAACTTTGACCTTTCTTCTTCGTTGCAAATTAAGTTACGTAAAGCGCAATGCAGTTCCACCATACTCTCACATTAATTTTTGGTGATGGAGAGGGACGCCTTCATGTGGTGGCACTGATACGAGTATAACAGGGCGGCTCACCTGCCTGGTTATATAAACATCCTTCAGCTACCTCCGAAAGGTCGATGGTGGACTACAGGAGGAGGGAAAGTAAAGCCTGCAGTCCACAAGGTTTACGTTTTAAATGAGCCTGGGGTTGCAACTACTACTTATACTGCTGCTGCTACTACTACTACTGCTATTACTACTATTACTACTACTACTACTACTACCACCACCCAACTACTACGACAGTTTTAAAATGGGCCCTAATAAATCAAAGGCCTGGCTTCACCTTCGCGCACTCACTTTTAATAACAAAACCCATTAACACTAGAGAACTGATTTGACTTGACACCATAATATTTCCAGTGGTCGGGATAACTCTAGTACTCAAACCCCTGGGGATTTTAGTCAGCTGAGAGTGAGTCATTGAAGGCTGAGAATTTTAATACGATCATCATTTAACCCTCTCATGGTCAGGATAGCTCTGCTATTCTCTTCCAGCCAATGCCAGACGATTTTATTCAGCTGAAGATGAGTCATAGGAGCCTGAATATTAATCGATTAACTAAAAGACTTGTAAGTATGATCTAGCAGCATTTTTTTCTCTCTCTTGGTGACTTTATTCAACTTAGGACGACTCTCCGATAGTTGAAGGGGTTAATGAAGTCTGTATCTAACCACTCCAGTTTGATCTGAGCTTAATAAAATCGTCTAGAGGATGCAAGGATGTAATGAGAAAATACGTCCTCTCACTAAAGGGTATAACTCCTTCACTGCGATGATGTCTTAATGTCACCTACTTCCAGACGATTTTCCTTATCATGAAAAAAAAAAACTTCACAGTAAACTGGTAAACAGGTAAAAAAAAAAAAAAGCCTTCATAATCCCCTTCATTATGCAGGCTTCTCCTAAACTGAACAAAATCGTCTGGTGGCAGCACGAATAAAAAAAATAAATAAGCTTGAGAGGATTCTTTGGACTTTTAAAGAGGACTGTGATGTAGCGACCGGACTTTTTGTGTGTGTGTGTGTGTGTGTGTGTGTGTGTGTGTGTGTGTGTGTGTGTGTGTGTGTGTGTGTGTGTGTGTGACCGACTCTGGGCATAGGCTTCATTGCCTGCTTTCAAGGCCCAGTAGTCCTCCTACGCACACCTCTACATGTCACCACTTCGGCGCTAACACCCACCTTCCATACTGAATACATGCTAGGGCTGTCTCATACAGGACTGGTGTACTGGTATTAGCGGGGGTATTTTTACGACATGTCGGCGGGTCTTCTGTTAGATCAGGAAAGTCTGATTTTATGAAATTCAAATCCTTAAACTGTTCCCTGCCCCAGCGGGATTTGAACCCGGGTCCCTTAGGACTGCAGGCCAACTCTCTACCGATTGGCCCTTGACCTTGAACTTTGATGTGCACCAGAATGAAATAGCTTCTTCACACACACACACACACACACACACACACACACTATAGGTACCAAGTTTGATTCAGATCGGATCAGGTATTTGTGAGACATTTTCCACACACTGAAGTTTCACCTTGACCCTGACCTTGACCCCTAACCTTGGTCTTGACCTGTGAAGCTGACCTTTGATCTGCAGTAAAAAAAAAAAAAAAATCACTTTTTCCTAGGCCTTTTCAAAACGCATGTACCAATTTATTTTATTTTTTTCAGAATCGAACCAGGCATTTTCTATATATTTTTTTAACACCGATACATACACTGAAACAGATTTAATTGTAATAACTGCGATTTATGTTAGGTCAATGATGTCGTTGTATGAAGGGGTTAACATCATATTTTTTTTAGATGTGATAGATAATTTAACTCTTTCATTCTGAGGACGTAATCTTCTACTTTATTTACCTCCGCCAGCAGGTATATATTTTACCCCGCTTTGGTTTATTGGTTTGTCTGTCTGTCTGTCTGTCTGTTTGTTAGAAGGATTATTCGAAAAGTTATGAACGGATTTTCGTGAATCTTTTGGAGGGGTAGGGTATGCCTCAGTGAACAATCAGTTGGATTTGGGGTGTGATCCGGAATTATTTGTTTGTTTGTTCACACCATATCCCCAAAATTTCTCAATGAATTTAATGAAATTTAGTGGAAGGGTGGGTCATGGGACAAGAAAGAATTCTCTAAATTTTTGGGGTGGATCCGGATTCGGATCCGGATCCTACTGCACAGTATCTCCAAAAGTTCTCAATGACTTTCAATCAAATTTGGTGGAAGGGTGGGCCATGGGCCAATAAAGAATCTATTAATTTTTTTTGGGGGGAGGATCCGGATCTGGCATTGGTGGAGGTATGATCTCTCTGAGTGCTGCTCTAGTTCATGCTGTAACCTGGCGCTTTAATTCACCCTAAAACAAACTTTTGAAATGGAGGGGTTGCAAGGCTTGATGAACAAGCCTGAAATTTTGTTCAAGAAAGGAAATTTGGAGGAGAATGCCACAAGAAATTATGGTCTTGAGAGATGAAGTAACGCAGGTGAATGGTCAGGAAATGGAGACTGTAACATTAGTGCTTTTAAATATTTTAGGTAGTGTGGTGAGCAAAGACGAGAGTTAAGAAGATGAAGCGAGAGAATGGGTTCAGCTAGGAAGGATGGTTGAAGGGAAATTAATGGTAGTGACAGTGAACGGAGGAGTGAGCATGGAAACAGAAGATGTTGCACGACAGTACTGTTATCCCCACTGTAACGTATGGAAGTGAAACGTGGACTCTTTTGGAAGGACACAAGTCATGAGTCAGAGGAGTAAATTATCTAAGAGAAGTATGTAGAGCTCCATGGAGAGACAGACAGACAAATGAGGAAGTTAAGTAGTGTTATGATGTTGATATAGATGTGATGGAAAATTTTAAAGATAACCTGTGATGGTTTGGTCATATGGTGAGAGGTGAGAATGTGAGACTGACTAGGAGAGTGTATATGAGTGAGATGGAAGGAGGGAGAGAGGAACACTGAGAATGAGGTAGGGAAGTGTAGGAATAGGGGTAGTGTGAACTGGGGTGAGGTGGGGGAGGGGGAGCCTGATGGCGGAGAACAGGGTGACAGGGAAGTGATTTATTTGAGGCCACCTTCCCTCCCGAGATTAAGGCATCTGGCTATAGATAGATAAAATGATTGATCAGTAGCTAGCTAGATAGATAGATAGGTAGATAGATAGATATAGCCTTCATTAATCACTTCAATATACAGAGATCTTTTTAAAGTTTAATATAGCCATCAGGAGGTAGCAAGTAAATAAAAAATGCCAGTTACCAACCTACACTGGCCTGTAACATGTCATCATCATCATCATCATCATCATCATCATCATCATTTTTCCCACTCTTTAATGAAATAAAGTAGGACCTTCAATCAACACGTTATGTCTGATCTGTTTCGTCATCATCATCATCATCATCATCATCATCAGGAAAAGGGGGTATGAAAGCTTAAAGGTTAATTATAAAGCGTTCCAATCAGCATTAAAACTACAGGTGCTTGGTTAGTGAATGTTAATATCAGTGAGGAGACAAAGTTAGTTCCTCTCTCTCTCTCTCTCTCTCTCTCTCTCTCTCTCTCTCTCTCTCTCTCTCTCTCTCTCTCTCTCTCTCTCTTTGATCAAGTTATCCATCTGTTATACACTTAAAGATATTGTGTGTGTGTGTGTGTGTGTGTGTGTGTGTGTGCTTTTGATCTTCTTGCCTTTATCTTTTGTACACATAAAGACAGTGTGTGTGTGTGTGTGTGTGTGTGTGTGTGTGTGTGTGTGTGTGTGTGTGTGTGCTGTTTTCCTTACCTTCGATCCAGTTATCTATATTTGTTGCAAACTTAAGACCACCAATATCGATTTTTAACGATGTATAATGAGACAGTGAACGATGACTTTGGGAACCCAGTGATGTGACCTTCGAAATCCAACAAAATTTTCAGAATATTGTGTAAAAGTTTCATTACTATTCGACTAAAAAGTGGATCGATATTATTCTCCGCATCTTGACATCCTCCCTACCCATTAACGACCCCTCCTTCCATGACACAAGAAAGATTTTAAGCATATAGTGTTATGGGCTAAAGGAGAGTGATAGGTAAATTGGGGTGTATATTCTTGTTCAATAACCTTCACATACTCGGGATAACTCTAGCATTTCATTCTATCTTTGGTGAGACGATTTTATTCAGCTGGGAGTGACCAATATGAGCCAAACTTAACCCTCTCATAATGGAGACAACTCTAGTCTTCTATCCTGCTAACGCCAGACGATTTTTAATGAGCTGAGAGTGAGAATACTGAAACCTAAAAGTGTTAAAATTGTCACCGTGTAACCCTCTCATGGTTGGAACAGCTCTAGTGCTCTGTTCCAGGAAAGACCAGACGATTTTTTTTTCGGCTGAGAGAGAGTCATAAGAGCGGAAGAGTGTTAAGATGTGCTTGTTTCATGCGACAGATGGTTAAGTGAAAAGTAGACATAGTATTTGTGCCACAGTGTAGTAGTTTTGGTATAACAATTTTAGCCCGACTTGGACCCTCTCTAGATAGGGTTTTATTTTCTCAGTAAACACAATTTTTATATATAGGCATCATCATGGGATATCTTGCTTCGTTTCTCCTGTTCGTGGGCCTAACTATCTACGGTACTAGAATAAAGACAAAAGATTATAACTGACTACTGTTCCCTTCTGACTAAAGCGTATGTTGCTTTCTTGTGACGGACGGTACATATAAATGGATCTAATTTTCGACGCCACAGTCATACGTTACTATCACAGGTATATTAAAGTTTAGGAAGGAAATGTAGCTGTGTACTAGGGTTTAATTTAGATGCTTTGTTTTATACGACTGATAGTAAAGGAAGTAAGTACATGATCATTCTCGACCCCCACACAGTCATTGCCTTTATCATCACGAGAGGAAAATATAAGAAATTGTAAGATGAATGTGTGATCGTCTACTATTGTCTTCTGTCTGAGATTTTATTAGCTTTACGTAATGGCTGGTTTCGTGGATATATTTATTTTTGGTGCCACAACATCCGTCATTAAATTCACCAGCAGACTCGAGCGAGATAGTGAGATTTAAAGCACAACACAAGGAAGAGAGTTTACCGTAACTGCCTTGTATTTCCCGTTACCTTTCTATTTCCCTCTGCCCACTATTTCCCCCTGCCTTCTATCTCCCCCTGCCTTCTATTTCCCTCTGCCTTCTATCTCCCTCTGCCTTCTATCTCCCCCTGCCTTCTATTTCCCCCTGCCCACTATTTCCCCCTGCCTTGTATTTCCCCCTGCCTTCTATTTCCCCCTGCCTTCTATCTCCCTCTGCCTTATATTTCCCTCTGCCTTCTGTCTCCCTCAAAAGAGGCATTATATCAATTTCTCGTGGTGGCTAGCTGACATGATATACTAATTATCTGTATTTCAGTGTCCTGCATTACGATTTACACTAAAGCGAGCAACAACGAGGAAGACAAAACACACACACACACACACACACACACTGGGTTTTTAAGGACAGGAAGATACTATGCAAACTGTCAAAGGTTTTCATGTGCTGGTTAGTTTAGTGTGCATATTCATTAGCGTCACACAGTCATTTATCAAACAGAAGCGAGACAGTTAGCCCGCGTTACAGAAAGATTATATGCGTTTTGTATATAGGGCCCTCTGAGTTTAGAATGTATTTTGGATTTGTGTGTGTGTGTGTGTGTGTGTTGGATAGTTTCGTGAGCACAGTCATTCATCACATACAGGGGCGAGGAAGTCAGGACACGTTGTAAAAAGATCGTATGCATGATTTGTACAGTTCCATCTGAGTTAGGAACGTAATTGTGTTGTGTGTTGGATAGTTTGGTGTGCATGGTCACTGGTCTGGCAAAGTTATTTATCACATGGAAGCGAGGAAGTCAGCGCACGTTGGAGAGTTGGGAATGTATTTGTTTCATGTACCGGATAGTTTGATCAGCATAGTAGATGGGGTTACAGAGTCATTTATTACCGTCACGAGCACGCTGAAGCAAGCTAGAACGATGGCACGAGAGTAGAAATAATAATCCCTAAATATATCTTTTTAACTTAGAACTGTATTAGCTAGTTTCGTGTGATGGACGATTTGGTGAACATAGTCGCTGGTTTCACTCTCATTAACTGATCTACCAGTATTTTAAAGCAAACTGGAAGGATAAAGCCAGAGTGACTACTGAAACAGTAACCAGTATCCCTTTAAGCTGGGTATACACTTATTACATGCAATGGCTATATCACTGAGCATTATCCTCTGTGTCACCAAACTATTCACCACGTCACCAAAACACTGAAGCGAGCAGGGGCAAGGAGCCAATCATACTGCATTGGTAACAGGAAGGCAACATGTAAATTATCAAAGGTTTCACGCTGTGTTTAGTGAGGCATAATCAACCCCGCCACCAAGTTACTCATTACCATCACCAACTCACTGAAGCATGCTGGAACGATGGAGGGAAGTGACTTAGGAAAATTAATTATTATATCCAAAGTTAGATATGTATATGTTTCATGCGATAGCTGGTTTACTTAACATAAATGTCAATGACTCAGTCATTCACCACTTTCACCAGAACACTTAAGTAAACAGATGGAGCGACTTAACTACAAACGTGAATCATAGTTAACATATCGTATCGCAAGGCTAATTCAGTGGACATAAACATCAGTGCTGGACGCAAACATCGATACCCCAACGTCATTCACCATCCACATCAAAGACAGGCAGAACGATGAGGCCAAGTAAGGAAAAATGTAAATCAGTAAACATGTCTTTCCACACCAGGTTCATATATATAATTCATGCGATGGCCAGTCTCGTGGATATAGTAATCGCCTGTGCCACAAAGTTCCGCATTATCGTTCATTATCATCACCGAAACCAGGCAAAGTGAGGGAATCAAATCCACCGCATAATTTGCAATGGAGAGGTAGCATGCAGATTATCAGGGTTTCATGTGCTGGTTTATTTAGTAGACATAATTACCAGTGTCACAGAATTCTTCATTACCGTTCACCGTCATCAGCGCAGGGAAAAGAAAAAAGAAAGAAAGATTAGCCAATTATGGAAAATGGTTGATCTATCCTTCTAAATTAGGGTGATTGCTTATGTTATGCGATGGATGGTTTACTGGGCATCATTATCAGTGTCACGTAGTCCCTTTCTTGTAGTTCATAATAAATATCATAACCAAGGCAAAATTAGAGGGCCAAACCACTGTGGGAGGAAATGTGTATATTGTCTATCATACACTTCTTAAAAAGCCTTACACTAGTTTCATGCGATAAGTATATTTAATATACACCACCCTCATCAGTGTCACCAGGCCCTTCAATGCAGTTCATCGTCAGAGCTGGGGTGAAGTAAAATTAAAGGGTCATAGCAAAATTTGGCATGTTGTCTTCTATACCTTAATGAAATACGTATATATATATTAGATTCATGTCGTGGGTAGCTCAGTGGACATCATCATCACCAGTGTCCCAAAGTTCTTCATTATAGTTCGTCATCAACACAGAGGGTTAGTAAGAAAGGGCCACAGCACACCGTAAGATGGAAATGTTACATATGTCTTTTATATTCATTTAAAATAGATATATATTAGTTTCATCTGATAAGCTGCTCAATAATTTCTTCATCAGTACCAAAAAATATTTCATCAACGTTCATCATCATCATCACAGCTAGCCAACACGAGAGGGTCATTGGACACTGTAGGAAGGAAGTGTTACCTATGTCACTTTAAAGTCTACTAAAATAGGTTTATGTTAGTTTCGTGTGATGAGTAAGTTTAGGGGACATCATCATTAGTGCCAAGTAGTCCTTCAGTACAGTTCATCATAAACACCGCAGCGGGACAACACGAGAGATGGGAAGTCACACCACACAGCCACACACACACTACCACCACCACACTTGTCACGCGCGTCCAACCTCGCTCACTGCCTTACTGCCACTAAGTCCTCGCGCGCTGCTCCTACCCCTCTCTCATTCTCTCTCTCTCACTCTCTCACTCTCCCTCTCTCTCTCTCACACACACGGCCCGCCCACCAGAGGCTCACCCAGCTGTTTGTTGTGGGCCGGGGTTAATAGGAGTGCTGGTACCTGTGTCCGCTAGTGCTACCGGTATCCCACGCCGAGGCAAAGTCCTACCCCCCTCCTCACTAGCCATCGTAGAGGCTCCCCCCTCCTCCACTCCCTATCCAGTGCTGAGATCCCTCCATCCCCACCCTTGTCCCACCACAGCTGCATCGTCCCTCTACTTCTGTTTTGTTACTTTCAGATCTTCTCATTTTCACTCTTCTTCTTGTTTCATTCGTGCTGCGTTACAGCTTTTAAATTCTACTACGTTCCAGTTATTCCATTTCTAAAATGTTCCAGCTGCCCCATTTCCACACAGTTCCAGCTGTTCCATTTCTACTTTGTTGAAGCTGTTCCGTTTCTACTATATTCCAGCAGTTCCATCTCTTCTATGTTGCAGCTGTTCCGTTTCTTTTTTTTTTACCAGCTGTTCCATTTCTGATATATTCCAGCTGTTCCATTTCTACAAAGTTCCAGTTGGTCCACTTCTACTACGTTCCAGCGGTTCCATTTCTACTGTGTTACAAGTGCTACATTCCACCTCAGTTTCTTCTCGTTGCTGCTTTACATTTTTTTCCTCCTCGATTTTCTTTCCTCTTCTCTTCCAGCTCCATTTTTTTTTCCCATTCTTACTAACTTAGCCCCTTCAAACAGAATACGTTTTTCTTTTCCTTTTTTTTTTAGTTTTACTTTTTTTAACTTCCAAACTAATTCACCTCTGAGCCTCTAGTAATGTATGGGTTAAACAAGGCATATCTAACCCCTCCAGTTCGGAAAGCCTCTCCTAAGCTGAAAATGTTCCTGTCTGTCATCTAATCCTGTACCGTTCCATGAGGAGCGTAGGAGCCCAGGGTCAGACTACTTAGTTCCCACACCCAAGACAAGGGTGACCAGTTGCTCTTCCCTAAGTGGCATTATATGAGTAAAAAGTTTTAAAAAGCCCTAACCCACTTGACCACCAGGCATCTATTTCGTTATCTGGTAACCACCCAACATAGCAAAATTATTTCCTGGGCCACAAGAAACTATTTTTCTTGTCATTCAGTGTAGAGTCACATGAAGGTATCTCTATATCGAGTTGAAATTTGTTGATCTAGAAGCTGGGTGTACATTTGCGAATAACAGTAACATTACACTTTTTAATCGAACAATTATGAAAATCTTACATGACATTTTTGGAAACTTTACTATGTTGTGAGGATCGCATCACTGGGTTCCAAAAGTCACTGTTCGCTGTCCGTTATTGATCGCTATGGAGTGTCCGCAACTTTACCTGTGTCCGCTGGTGCTTGTGCTATCAGTATCCAACACCGAGACACAGACATCCCCTCCCCACTCCCGTCTCCCCTGCCAGCTGCATCTTACCCTCCCAGCTGTCCGTCCCTCCCTTTCTGATACGTTCCAAATGCTCCATCTCTGTTCTGCTCTTGCTTTACTCTGTTACTGACCCATGTATTCCTTTTCTTATTTTCCCTACTTCACGTAATGCTCCTTTCCTGTTCAGTTCCTACTCAATTTATGCTACGTTCCAGCTTCATTTCTGCTAATTTTCTCTTCTACTTTTGTTGTATTAATTTTTTCCTACCTTTCTGTTCCTTCTGGATATGCTAACATATCATGAAGTGGCCATTGTCCATCAGTCACTCCCTAAGGTTTTTTGTAAACTTTAATCACTCCACAAATTACGGCACTGATGGTCCCGCATTATTCTAGTACTTTAATACTTCTTTTTTTCCCTACTCCATTTCATCTCCTTTTTTCTCTGATTCTGTTTATTTAACTTTCTGGTGATCCTGACAACTCTAGTATAAATTTCAGCTAAAACCAAAAATAATTTTATTCAGCTAGAGTGAGTCATCAGAGCCTGAGAGTATGAAAATGAGATCTGGTGCCTGTGTCCTCTCTACCTTCCTTGTTATCCCTCAGTACTGACACCTTCCAGCATCATGTCTATCGGTTCTCATTTTCTGTCTTATTCCTACTCCTTTCTTGTTCTGCTAAAATTCTGCCAACACCATATATCCTTCTTTCTTGCCCGGCTCCTACCACGTTCTCTTCTACGTTCTGACTTCATAATATGCTCACATTTGTTCTCTTCATAGTCTATTCCCTCTATGATACTTTTCTCTTCAATTTCTGTTCCTTTTCTTCTTCTCCTACTTCATTTAAGCTCTTTTTCACTCCCTGCTAAGTTCCAGTTTGATTAATGTTTCATCTCCATTCTTACCCTTTTCTTGCAAGCTTTGTTTGGGGTGATTTTCTGTTTATTTCCTGTCTTCCTCATTTTCCTTCTATGTTCCAGCCCCATTCCTGCTCCATTCCTACTCAGTTCCTGCTCTGTTCCTGTTCTGTTCCTATTCCATTTTTGCTCCAGTCCTAGTCCATTCCTGCTACATTCCTGTTCCTGTTCCAAGCCTGCTCCTATCCTGCTCCAGACTAAATCCAGACCTGCTCCATTCCTGTTGCATTTGTAGTCTATGTCTGCTCCAGTGCAGTTCCATTTTTACGTCAGTCATCACTCATGCCTGTTTAATTCCTGCTCCATTCCTTCCCCATTCCCACTTCATTTCTGATCTATTTCTACTTCATTTCTGCTCTATTCGTACTCCTTCTGCTCTGTTCTTATTCCATTTCTGCTCTATTCCTACTCCATTTCTGCTCTATTCCTACTCCATATCTGCTCTATTCCTACTCCATATCTGCTCTATTCCTACTCCATTTCTGCGTTATTCCTACTCCATTTCTTCTCTATTTCTATTCGATTTCTGCTACATTCCTGCCCCAAACCTACTCCATCCTGCTGTATTCCTGTTTCATTCCACCTTCGTTCCTACTTCACTTTTGCTCCATACCTACTCCATCCCTACTCCATTCCTGTTCCTTTTTTGTGCCGTTCCTGCTTACTTTTCCCCGCACCTGTTCCGTTTCTTCTTTTATTCCACGCGGCTTTTTCCCCTTTTCTAACACCACTTTGCCTCGATTTCAGTCCATTTTTCCTCCACTTTTCCTCCATTTCTGCCTGAATTTCTCCTCAATTTCCTCTCCACTTTTACTTCGTTTCTCCTCCACTTTCCTCCACTTTTCTTTCATCTCTACACCAGTTTCCTCCCACTCTGCCTCCACTTTTACGCCATATTCTCTCCTCTTTCCCTCCACTTTCGTTTTATTTTCCCTCCATTTTCCCTTCCCTTTCCCTCCATTTTCCCTCCGCTTTCTCTCCATTTTTCCTTCCTTTTTCCTCCCTTTTCCTCCAGTTTCCTTCCATTCTCCCTCTGCTCTTCCACCATTTTCCCTCCCCTCTCGCCCCATTTTCTCTTCATGCTCCCTCCAGTTTCCCTCCCCATTCCCTCCATTTTCTCTCCATTTTCCCACCACTTTCCCTCCACTTTCCCTCCATTTTCCCTCCAATTTTCCTCAACACTCTCTCCACTTCCCCTTCATTTTCCCTCCATTTTCCCTCCGTTTTCCCTCCAATACTACTCTACATTTCCTCCACTTTTTCAGCAATGTCACTCCACTTTCATTCCATTTTTGCTCCACTTCTGGGGATGATTTTATAACACTTTTTCAACACCCCCAAAAGAGAGAGAGAGAGAGAGAGAGAGAGAGAGAGAGAGAGAGAGAATTAAAAAAAAAAATCATATGGGCAATCTGTCATGCCGGATGCTCTTTCATCATCATGTTCCATGTTGACGGAGATGTGAGTGCGTGCGTGAGTGCGTGTGTGTGTGTGTGTGTGTGTGTGTGTGTGTGTGTGTGTGTGTGTGTGTGTGTGTGTGTGTGTGTGTGTGTGTGTGTGTGTGTGTGTGTGTGTGTGTGTGTGCGTGCGTTTACGCGTATGTCCGTGTGGGTGTATGTTTACATGTTTATGTGCATTGGCGTGTCAACTTATGTGCGTGTGTGTCTAGGTGTGTTTGTGTGGGTGTATGTGTGTGTATGTGTGTTTATGTGTGTGTATGTATGTTTCCGTATATCTGCGCTAAATCAGTCACTAATTTTTTCACATTTTCTCTACTGTGTTTTTTTTTTAATTCTAGTATTTCATTTCATCGTTTCTTTTAATAGTAATTCATCCCTTCAGGGTAGTACCTCAAGTATTACTGCATATTTTTTTCCATTTTCATCGACTGAAGGGTGTGCAAGTTGAGGAAGCTTTTTATTATTATTATTTAGTTTGTTATTAGTTTATCTATCTGTCTACCTGTCTATCTATCTATCCCTCTATCTATCTGTCTGTTTATTTATTTATTTATTTATTTATTTTTTAACTTATTCATTGCTCATGCGGAGGGACGAACGCTCAGAATGAATCGCAAGGTCTGTGTGGTCTGTGTATCCGTGTGATTGTGCTGTACGCATGCTCTCTCTCTCTCTCTCTCTCTCTCTCTCTCTCTCTCTCTCTCTCTCTCTCTCTCTCTCTCTCTCTCTCTCTCTCTCTCTCTCTCGCCACTTCAGCCAGATAAATATGTAAGGATCCACTGAAAGCCCCTGGACTGAGAGAGGGAGAGAGAGAGAGAGAGGGGAGGGAGAGAGGGAGAGAGAAATGAAGGGACGGTGAATGACAATGAGCAGGAAAACAGAGAAATTTGATATGTGAATAATATATAATGCAAGAGTGGGTGTAAGAGAGTAAGGTAGAGTGCGTGTAAAACAGTAAGGTAGAGTGTGTGTGTAAGAGAGTAAGGTAGAGTGTGTGTATGAGTGCAAGGTAGAGTGGGTGTATGGGAGTAAGGTAGAGTGTGTGTAAGACAGTAAGGTAGTGTGTGTGTAAGAGAGTAGAGTGTGTGTAAGAGAGTAAGGTACAGTAGAGTGTGTGTAAGAGAGCAATAGAGAGCGTGTAAGAGAGTAAGGTGGAGAGTGCGTGAAAGAGAGTAAGGAAGAGTGTGTAAGAGAGTAAGTTAGAGTGTGTGTGAGAGAGTAGGGTGGAGCGTAAGATGAAGTAAAGTTAGACTGTAAGAATGTGGATAAAGTGGAGCGTGGGCAAGATTTTGAGTAAGAGTGGAAAGTGGAGTGTAAATATGAGTGTGAGTAAGATGGAATGTGAGCAGAAGTAACGTGGAGTGTGAGGAATCTTGTGAGTAAAGTGCAGTGTTAATAAGACTGTAGGAGTGTGAGTATAGTGGAGTGCAAAGGTGGGCCGTAGGCAAGAGGGCAAGTAGGGATAAGAGTGAGCGAGAGTGCGAGTAAGGTGGAAAGTGAGTAATAGTGTAAGTAAATGTAAGGTGACGTGTGAGTAAAAGGACAAGTGAGAGTTAATCTGAGTAAGAGTTCGAGTATGGTGTAATAAGAGTGTGTGAGTATGGTGGAGTGTGAGTAACAGTGCGAGTAAGGATTAGTGTGAGTAAGAGTGAGAGAGTAAGGTGGAGTGTAAGAGTATAAGATGGAATGTGACTATGAGTAAGGTGAAGTATGAGTATAAGTGTGAGTTTGTGGAGAGTGAACAAGAATGTGAGTTAGGTGATATGTGAGTACGACAGCGAGTAAGATGTGTCAGGTTAAGTGTTAAATGAAGTGTGACCTTATGGGGGAAAAAATGGAAGATAATAACACAAACTGGATAATTATTGACACTAAGGGAAGAGAGAGAGAGAGAGAGAGAGAGAGAGAGAATGTGGAAAGCAGTTATCAGAAATTAACCAGACCGGAAAACTATTAAGACTCTGAATGACGCAAAAAAGAACTGAGGGAATAAAAAAATAAATAAATAAGGCCAAATCTGGACGAATCGTGACGTGAAATAATAAAAGAGAAAATACATTACACAATATAAAATCAAGAAAATATAAAGCCAACACAGCAGGTGGAGATATATATATTAATTCCTTCAGGCTGATGGCGTTGATTATTTCTTCTTATTGTTACTTGCTTTTTATTATTATTATTATTATTATTATTATTATTATCTGCGCAGGTGAATAGCAGAAAAGGCGACAATGAAGGCTCTGCATAGCCCTCCAGGATGAAAAGTCTCTCCTAGGCAACAAAGAGAGAGAGAGAGAGAGAGAGAGAGAGAATTAAACACGTGTCAGACTATTCATTCTACTTTGGGAAAATTTCTTTGGAACAGTAAAGCAAACAATGAAGAGGTAAATACATATAAACAGAGAGAGAGAGAGAAAGAGAGAGGTCTTCAAAAGGCACGAAAAATAAAAAAAATCTAAAAAAATCCCGCCATAGTGAACTGCTTATGAAAACCCACAACACACGAAAGATAAAAAGTGATCATTCGTGACAGACTAGCATAGAAAGGGAGATATATCATGAAAAATAAACACTGGGGATATTTCTTACGATAATGAAGGCCTAAAGAAATATACTGGACGTTATGAGTGGAAAAATAAGAGCGAAACAATCTGAAATAACTCAGGAGGAAATCAACACCATCATCATCATCATCATCATCATCCCAGCCTTATATTCCAATTTAGGAGATTAGCTGAGGTAAAATATAAAGGAAAATGCATCACAATAAGGCAATCTGAAAAAATCTAGAGACTGGAGAAGAAGAATTACTATGTGACAGATTAACTAATAAAGAATGCAAGAAGGCACGAGACAGGACGTAAAAAAAATTTATCAAATGTGAAGTGAATAACATTGCGATTAAAAAGCACAGATCTTTTGTGGATGGTGTTGTGTGTATTATTATTGATATTGTTGCTGCTTTTGTTGTTGTTGACGTTTTGTTGTGATATGTTGTTGTTGCTGTTGCTATTGTTGTTGATGTTTTTGTTGTGGTGATTGTTGCTGTCGTTCTTGTTATTGTTTTTGTGACACTGGCTGACCGTGGATGCAAACTGAGATGACTGCGGAAATTCGAACACTTCAGTCAGGCTCTACCAGATATCTTTTGTTGATGTTATGTCGAGTGACTGTCTATGTTGCGAGAGAATGCGTGACGTGAGTGTGTTGAGGTGTGAGAGGCAGCGGTACAGTGAGGGGCGAGTGGACTGACTTTCTGTTGAATATTTGTCGACAGTGAGAGGGTTGACGGACACATCGTAGTCTGGCAGGTTGTATTCGTGTCTCTCTGGGACGATCTGGAGGGTAATAATAATAATAATAATAATAATAATAATAATAGCCTTTCGACTGAACGTTCTGAATACCTGCTGTGGCCAAGTAAATGCGTAAGTACAGTGTAATGTAGTGCAATGTAGTGTGATGTGGTGTAGTAGTGTGACGTTATGTAGTGTAGTATTAAGGGTGTTTCCAAATCATTCTGTATAGTTCAGAAAAAATGTTCACGGCGTCCATAGTTAAAAAGATGGCATAGAAAGCGATGAAAAGTTACATACATTAGGAAAAAATCTAAAAAACAAAAAGTGGTATTACACTGTCCGATTTAGCTAATATTAAAGGAAGATAGAAAAAAAGAAACAAGAAAAAAAACACCGATAAATATTCCCTAATGTAAAATATAAACAGAAACATATGACGAATTATCTAAACAAAAATCACGATGACAAAAAAATTCCTAACAACGAAATTAAAGGATGAAAAACGAAGGGGAGGCACGAAAAGGAGAACAGAGAAATAAAACAAACAAAACTGCATTTCGTGGAAGCGCGTACTGGCATGTTAACGGGAAGGTAACCGGAGAATGGGATAAGAGAGAGAGAGAGAGAGAGAGAGAGAGAGAGAGAGAGAAGCAACGTGGCATCAACTTTTCCTGGGTACAAGTCTCCGAACGCAGTAGAACGCGATAAATGTGGAGTAGGAAGAGAAAGAAGGCGATGGAAATGACGGTGGAAGAGGAGAAGGAGGAAGCAGAGGATGGAAATGGTGGAGGAAGAAGAGGATGGAAATGATGGAGGAAGAAGTGAAGAAGTAGAAGAAGAAAACGAAGATAGGAGGGGGATAAGAGATTGGAAGTGGAGAAGGAAGAGGAAGATAAAGTGGATAAAGACATGAGGTGGAGGAGAAGGGGGAGAGGGTGGAGGAGCAGTAGGAAAAGATGGAAGAAGAGGAAGAGGATGCGGAAGATGGGAGAGACGAAGAAGGAGGAGGAGGAGGTGGAGACGGAGAAAGGGAAGAAGACAGTGTGGCAAAAGATCGTGCCATTTGCCAGCCCTGGATGGGAAGGTGCGACAGAGGAATGCCAAATGAAGAACCTGGTGTGAGATTTACTTCGAGCCGACGGTGAGAGAGAGAGAGAGAGAGAGAGAGGCGGGAGGGAGACAGACAGACAGACAAACAAACAGAGAGATAGACAGAAGCGACGGGGATTGTGGGGTTGTGGGAGCGAGGAGAAACAGAGGTTGAGAAAGATGAGTAGGCTAAAACGTACAGGAAAGAGAGAGAGAGAGAGAGAGAGAGAGAGAGAGAGAGATTTAAAAGGGTCAGGAAAATCGAAATGGAAAGACGTGACATAGTTATATGGATACAAAGAAAATTCTAACTACATATCATACGGTCCTTGAAAGAGACAGACAGACAGACAGAAATACAGGCAGATACAGACAGACAGATAAACAGACAGATGCAGATAGACAGATAAACAGACAGACAGACAGACAAACAAACAGGCTGGCAGACTAGCAGACCGACAGACAGACTGACAGAGACAGGACAGGGAGAGATTATTAAAAAAATCAACTCCGACAAAACAAAAAAAAGGATGTTGTGTGTGTGTGTGTGTGTGTGTGTGTGTGTGTGTGTGTCTCAGAGAGAGAGAGAGAGAGAGAGAGAGAGAGAAGTGAGAGCGAAGGAGGATGAAGCGGTCAGTGAGTTGAGAAATGGGGAGTGACGCGGTGAAAATAGAAAAAGGTAAAGAGAGAGGGAGTGAGAAAGTGAGATAGTGAGAAAGTGAGACAACGTGAGAGGAGAGGGAGGAAAAGAAAATTGCAAAAAGGAACTTTGATATATAAAAAAGGGATAAGAGAGAGAGAGAGAGAGAGAGAGAGAGAGAGAGAGAGAGACCACACACACACACACAAAGAGAGAGTGAGAATGAATGAATGAATCAACCAATCAATGAATGAATGAGTGCATGAATGAACCATCTGATAACAGATAATTGAAGAGTAAAGAAGCGGAAGATGACAGAAGGACTTTAGCTGCAGAGACAGGGATTGTGTGTGTGTGTGTGTGTGTGTGTGTGTGTGTGTGTGTGTGTGTGTGTGTGTGTGTGATGGAGTTCCACAGATCAAACAGAGCTTTTAGTCCTGTCACGGTGATCCTGCTTTTACTGCTAACCCCTTTTGGTCCGACGCTGCTGAATGTGCAAATTGGCATCATAGGTGCTTAGCGTACCACCCTTCGCCTACGGACTTATAGCCGCGAAGGTCATAGGTTCATACTTCAGGGTACGCTCATTATGCCTTCTATATTTAAACTCTCAGAATTACCCATTATGTCTATTCTAAGGGGTTTACCACGTCACCCTAATTACTTCATTTACCTTTCAGTTTCTCTCTCTCTCTCTCTCTCTCTCTCTCTCTCTCTCTCTCTCTCTCTCTCTCTCTCTCTCTCTCTCTCTCTCTCTCTCTCTCTCTCTCTCTCTCTCTCTCTCTCTCTCTCTCTCTCTCTCTCTCTCTCTCTCTCTCTCTCTCTCTCTCTCTCTCTCTGCTGTTCCCAGACAAATAAATTTAGCTAAAGAGAGCGCCCTAGTAATGGAGTTAATAAAGACTTCAGTATATCTTCATGCTGAAAAATAAGTAAATGAAACTAAAACTCTCTTTCAGGCTGAATTAGACTGTCTGGAGATATTCAGGATAAAACACATAATACTTCATATTGTTAAAGTGCATGATGTGAGAGAAAAGGAAAATACGGGAGTGAAAAATGAGAGGAATGAGGAAAATTGAGAGACGAAGAAAATAAAGAATTTTTTTTTTCTTTTTTTTTATGTGACCGACTCTGGGCATAGGGTTCACAGCCTGCTTTCAAGGCCTAGTAGTCCTCCTACGTACCGCATACCTCTACATGTCACCAATTCGGCGCTAACACCCACCGTCCGTACTGAATACATGCTAGGGCTGTCTCATACTGGACTGGTGTATTGGTATTAGCGGGGGTATTTTTACGACATGTCGGCGGGTCTTCTGGTAGATCAGTAAAGTCTGATATATATGAAATTCAAATCCTTAAACTGTTCCCTGCCCCAGCGGGATTCGAACCCGGGTCCGTTAGGACTGCAAGCCACCTCTCTACCGAATGAGCCACCGCCTCCCCCAAGAGTGTGTGTGTGTGTGTGTGTGTGTGTGTGTGTGTGTGTGTGTGTGTGTGTACTTGCATGTATGTTAAGTAGAAGAGAAGCGTATAAGTGAGTGTATGAAATTCTTTTCAGGATAGGCGAGTTAGAGTGTGAACGGTAGGGTGTGTGTGTGTGTGTGTGTGTGTGTGTGTGTGTGTGTGTGTGTGTGTGTGTGTGTGTGTGTGTGTGTGAAAGAATGTAAGAGTGTGAGAGAAAGAGAGAGAGAGGGTGCAATAAAACTTTGATGAACTTGCGTGTGAAGAATGAACATAGAGAGAGGAGGAGAGAGGAGGAAGACATGGAAGAGAGCGGGAGAGAGAGGAAAAGGAAATGGAAGAGAGAGGAGTAAGGGCGAGAGAGGAATGATGGAAGAGAAACTAAATGGAAGAGTAATTTATAGAGTGACCCGAGAGAGGAAAGAATTGGGGGCGTTTGAGATAATGTATTGCACAAGAGGTAGGAGAAAAATGAGAGAGAGAGAGAGAGAGAGAGAGAGAGAGAGAGAGAAACGGGCTGTGGGAGGGAGGGAGGGAAAAAAAACAAAATAGCATCACCGAAAGGAAAACGGGGAGAAGAGACTGACATGTAGGTTGACAGACAAGCAGAAAGAGAGAGAGAGAGAAAGAGAGAGAGTGGGGGGGGTTGTATGTCTGCGTGCGTCTGTGTCTGTGTCTGTGTGTGTGTGTGTGTGTGAGTGAGTGAAAGGAGTGAAAAAAATGAGACAAAGGACCGTCACTGAAAGAAAGAGTGAGGGAATGAGAGAGATAAAGGGAAGGACGTTTTACCGCGGGGTCTGTAATTAAGAAGCGGTATTATAGAAGCCAGAAGTCGATTGATTAAAGAGAGAGAGAGAGAGAGAGAGAGAGAGAGAGAGAGAGAGAGAGAGAGAGAGAGAGAGAGAGAGAGAGAGAGAGAGAGAGAGAGAGAGAGAGAGAGTTTCCTGGCAGACAAAACTAAAAATAAGGGAAAATAGAAAATGGCATGGCTGTCGCAAAACTAATGGAAACCAGGAAATATGAGAGAGAGAGAGAGAGAGAGAGAGAGAGAGAGAGAGAGAGAGGAGAAACGTAAAAACAACATCGAATTAAAGGAA
>NC_137049.1:24602269-24617269 GCF_032717465.1 Coenobita brevimanus | reverse complement strand
ACCAAGGAAGAAATGAAAGGATAATAAGGGGGAAGGGAGATAGAGGAGGAGGAGGCAGAGGAGGAGGTAGAATGATCTGAAAGAGGGTGAGGGGGAAGGAGGAGGAGGAGGAGACCGAGAGCGAGGTAGAATGATATTAAGAAGGGGTGCATGAAGGAGGTGAAGGGGCTAGTGATTGAGACTGGTATATATAGAGAGCAAGGAAAACAGATGACTGTAGTGGGGAATAGTCAGCCCGATAAACACGGACACATACACAAACATAGACACAGATTCAGACATACAGATAAGCAGTGTGTGTGTGTGTGTGTGTGTGTGTGTGTGTGTGTGTGTGTGTGTGTGTGTGTGTGTGTGTGTGTGAAACAGACAGACAGCAAAAAGAAATAGTCATACTAAGACAAACGGATCCAGAGTAGGAGGGGAGAGGAAAATGAAATGTCAGTTACAAGGAAATGGTAGGTTGTGAAAGCCACAGTCACGAAGAACCAGAGGAAATGAGGCGAAATTACTATCCGAGTAGAGTAAGGCAGTATTGTGGAGACTCAGAAACAGCGATAAAGATAGAAACAGACAGACAGACAAAGAGACAGACAAGAATAACCAGACAAAGACAAAGAGAAACAAGATCTGGACTAGGTGAGACGAGGAAACAAAAATAGGAGCGAAATCAGGGCAATTTTGTGAAGACTCAGAAATAGAAACAGACAGAAACAGACAGACAGACAGAAAAGCACGCAAGAAGGACAGACAGGATAGAAGGAACAAAGACAAAAAAAGACAAAAAATGAGTAAAGGGTGAGGAGACAAGGATGAAACTTGAGCTACAAAGTAAGGAAAAGTTTGCAGGCAGCCAACGCCTCCCGGAAGTAGGAGAAAAGGACGATAAGGAACAAGGACAGAGAAAGCAGGAACATGGAACCACGGCGCCCATAACAAGAACACGTATCCGATGAACAGACAGCGCGACATCAAGAACACGAACGGCAGACAGGTCACATGAACTTGGCGCCACACGGAAATAGCAAAAAAAAAAAAAAAAAAAAAAAAAAAAAGGATTGCGGATGTGTTTGAGGCCCTTTTTGAAGCCTTATTATGTACTTATGGATATTTGTCTTTGTAGTTCTCCACCTGTCGATGTAAATGCCTGTTTTGTCTGTCTACCTGTCTGTTTGTCTGTCTCTATCAATCAAGCTCTCTGTATGTATCAATCTATTTAGCTATCCATCTAACTATCTGTCTTTCTATCTATCTACTGTATCTATCTATATCTATCTGTCCAGCTATCTATCTGTCTGTCTGTCTGTTTGTCTGTCTAATTATCTAACCATCTATCTATGTACGTTTATATATCAATTTGACCTAATTACCCCAGACACATAAAACTCCCGGATGTATTCGTCTCTTTTCACACCATTAGGTTTCTATTGCACGAGCATATGTTAAAAAAAAATCTATGCATATATATCGGTGTGTCTGTATCTAGTGAATGTGAATAGCTGCCCCAGGATGAATAATATTTTAGAGGCGGTGAATGGGGCCTGAAGGGCGAATGAGAGGTGAATGAAGCATATAGAAGATGAGAAAGACTGAGTACTATTGGTTTAGCATTTCCCTTAACCAATAACAGAAAATGTAGAGATGTATGTGCTAACTGAGTAGACTGGAGAGGGACGCCTTCATGTGGTCGCACAGATATAACCACGCTACTCCACTGCCCTCATCTACTTCCCTACCCCTTTGAAAGGAGGATTGTATACTGTGGGGGGACTGTTGGCTGGGAGGGTGATATCTTTGGCCTGCATTCCACCGGGTTCACGTTTCAGATGAGCCTGTATAGAAAGGTTTACTGTCGGTGATATGACAATCGTTTTGCCATTACCTTACAATTATTATTAGTTTGAGTTTATGCAGCACTCGCTCCAGCAGGGTGGAGCCCTTTAAAAAAGAAAAATAAAGAAAGAAAGGAAGAGAGAGAGAGAGAGAGAGAGATGAGGACAGTTTTACTCTGCAGTCCACTGAGCCACAACAACATAAACATAAACAACAGCAACAAACAACAACAACGCTTCTCACTTTCTTACCTTAATATGAGGTAAATTATGAAGAGAAAGAAAGAAAGTAAGAAAGGAAGAAAGAAACAAGGAAAGAGAAAAAGAAAGAAATAATAAAATACACAATGAAAAGGAAGTTAGAACAGCAACACATATGAGTGATGAAGTTATTATGAAGAAAAAAGGTGAACGCAAATATTTCCGGCTCGCTGATCTCTCTATCCGTCAATTACTAGGTGTCCATCCATACCTGGCGTGTGTGAGCCGGCCGCTACAATTCATTCATTCATTCCCTGCACCCCAAATCCCAGAGTTTATCCTGCAATATCCGAGACAAAATCTCCTCAAATGGACGTATTATTAATCATTTTCTCGTATTTTTGTTCTTGCTGTCTCCAGACGATTTTATTCAACTTAGAGTTTTTTTGTTTTTTTTTAAGTTAAGACCATGAACTCCATTACTACCTAAGGGGCCGTCCTGACCTGCATGAAATCGTCTGGAAGCAGCACAAAAGAAAATCATCAAAAAATCGTCATAAGATTGAAATACTTAACCCTTTAGACCAAAGACGTTTTTCGTTCTTGCTCCCCCCGGACGATTTTGCTAAGCTTTGGAGAGACCATTGGAGAGGTTAGAAACAGTCCCTCATGAACCCCCCTTCTCAGCCTTGTGCCTATCCATGGCTGTGAAAAATCGTCTGAAGGTAACAAGCAGAAAAAGTAACTGAAATGAAGAGGTAAAACTGAGTACGCAAAGTTGTAAGCAAGCCCCTACATTGTGACCTTTTGATATAAGCATCCACGAAGATATGATGATTAGATATACGTCATTCTATAGGTAGGTAGGTAGGTAGATAGGTAAACAGACAAACAGGTAGATACTCAACCATTTCACTCTGTCCCATTATTTTTTATTCTTTCAAACTTCAGATATTTTTATTCAGCTTAACACGGACTTTCCGGACTGAAGGGGTTATATATTGCCTTCATTAACCTCTTCATTACAAAGAGATGCTTGTTAAAATAAGTAAAAAAAAAAAAGTCGTCAGGAAGTAACCAAAAAAAAAAATGAAACAAATGTCATCAAAGTCCTGCAACTGGTCTCCAAAAATAAGACAGAAAATATAATATACCAAGAAAACTAATATGAGAAAAATATAAGTGACTGGTTAATAGTCCACTGCTTTTCCATGGTGTAAAAGAAGTGGGAAATATGGATATAATGCAGATAAATAACGTACAGTCTGTGAAACATGGGCTCTAGTAAAAATAATACAAATACGTAGGATGGAGTGAACAATTTAAAAAACAGTGTAAAGTTAAATGTGGATGGAGGTGAAAAAGATATGAGACGTGTAGGTACTCTCAGCAGAATAAATAAACTGGGCCACTAGAAACTTTGAACCTGGTAAAAATAAATTATGAGCAAGATGGAATGTGAATAAAATACACAGTACGATGGATTTGGAAAAAGATGAAAAAGAAATAGAAAATGTGAGTACTCTCTGGAGGGTAAATAAAGTACAATATTGGAAAGGAGTAGTCTAATAAAAATAAATTGTAAATAAGATACAATGTGAGTAACGTCCATAAGGAATAATTCATGAGTATGATGGAATGTAACTCACAAACAAACATATACCCTCCCAGATCCGACTATCTGAGACTCAGGTAGTGAATATAAAGATGAATATGAGAAGGTCTGTGATTCGGATATGAGGGAAGGTGGGAGTGTGTGTTGTTCTTAGGGCTAATAAATTCCTGGACGATCGGTGCTGAGAGAGAGAGAGCGACAGACACACAGACAGAAAGACAGACAGGCAGAAAGGAGGGAGAGAGCAAGAGGTATGATGGAAGGGAAGCTTAATGGAAGAGTAATTTAAGGAGTGACCCGAGAAAGGAAAGAATTCGGGGCCACGTCATGAAATAAATTCCAGGGGAAGAGAGAGAGAGAGAGAGAGAGAGAGAGAGAGAGAGAGAACTGCAGAATCTGGTCAAATTTACAGGAATATATGGAAATCCAAGGTTGATTCTAAAGATAATCTGTCGAGTAAAAAATGGTATTCGATCAAGTAAGTCTGTAGTTGAAGGAATTATTATATATATCCCACAGGTGAATGTGAAGCCCGCCAAAAAAAATAAATAAAAATAAAAATAAAAAAAATAAAAAATAAAAGTTGATGTGTTTGTTCGTGACGTGGAAGTTGGATTTTAGAAGTCTTAGAGTTGCGTGAAAATTTTTGAGACTCATTTTACCGGGCATGCTGTTGAGAGTTCATCCACTTATAAGTTTTCTCCTTCGTTGTTTGTTAATCCTGAAGCATTCTGTCTTTTAAGGTGGAAATAAGAGATGACAGATGATAACACAAATAAAATCACAGTCATCATTAACAAGATTCCGTGACACTGCCATAGCTTTCCCTAAAACTTTTTTCTGTATCGTTCCCAGACGTTCCGGCGCTAGGCGACATTTCATTTAGAACCGCTTCCTCCTCCTCCTCCTCCTCCTCCCGGAAAAAGCTGCGCCTTGCCCGCTCTGTAGAGTGGGAAGAATGACTTCTTTTTGATGATGGAGGCAAATAATATGACCATAAAGCTATACCATCTGAAAAAGGCAACGAATGTAGAGAACGAAGAAAGGAGAGAAGGGAATGGCAAGGGGAACTGAAATAAATAAAAATGGAACAATACAGAAAACGGGGAAGGGGGAGGAGAATGGAAGGGGGAAGCGAAATAAATCATGGTCTGGCGTGGCGTCCGGGTGAGAGTGGTAAACGATGAAATAATAAAGCTACACAAGAGGGCGTTGCTCATAAACTAGTGCTACTTTATGGTGGAGAGAGAGAGAGAGAGAGAGAGAGAGAGAGAGTTTGCAAAATGTATGGATACGGATGAAAACCTATGGCACATGGGCATACAGACAAACTGACGGACAGACAGCTATATCCCTCCTGCCAAATAGAGATACGAGAGAAATAGAGAAACATTCATACAGCGCGGAGAGAGAGAATGAGACAGACAGACAGAGAGACAGAGACAGAGAGAGAGAGAGCAAATGACCGAGACCAAGAGTGAGCCAGGGAAACAAAAAAAAAAGGTCGAGAACAAGAGAGCAACAAAGCAAAAAAAACAGAGAGCAAGGGAGAGAAAGAGCTATATTCCCAGCCAGGAAATAAATGGCAGGGGAAAACGGCAGGGAAAAACAATATGTGTGGGGGTAATTTGTGGGGGAAAAAACCTGAGGGTGGAGTTTTTTCAGGTGGACGAGGAGTGGGAATTTCAGGCAAGAAAATTATTACGTGTGGAAGACAGGTGGAGAAGGGTATGTAGAAGAGGGAGGAGAGAGAGTTGAGGAAAATGTGGAAAGAGAATGTATGTGGAGTGAGGGAGAGAGGGTGGATGGATGTAGAGGAGAGATGGAGGGGAGACAGAGAGGAGATGGAGGTGGTGGAGGAGAGGTGGAGACAGGGAGAGAATGTGTGAAGAATAGGTGGAGGGGGATGAGGGAGAGAGGGTGGACGGTTGAGATTTGGAAAGGTGGAAGGTCTATGGAGATGGAGTGATGGAGGATGTCATGTAGAGTGGAGAAGGGAGGGCATGTACTTTCAGGTGGTCCGACCTTAATAAATAAAATACTAATTACACAAGAATAAAAACGGGCTAGCTAAAAAGAAGACTCTCCCCTACCCTCCAAACCCTCCGGTAATAAGCGGTACAGGAAAATAGGAAGAAGCAAGTGAGGGATGAGGGCGTGTGGAGTAAGGCAGCGTCTAGTATGTGGAGTGAAAGAATGTATGGAATTGCACTTCACCATATGGGAGAGCAACGGAAAGGTGAAGCGGGAAGGGGAGGGGTAGTCATTCTTCCGTACATCATCCAGTCACAGTCAGTTTAACAGACCTTACCTAACTGTGAAGAGATGTTACTTTGACCTAACACTACTTAGATTTATATTTGATGTTTTATCATTTATTTCCTCACTTACAGGGATCTTTATATGTCTTTGGTGATCTATGAATTTAGAGCAACGTCCACATCAGAACTTGAAGAATTACGAGTATGTCACTCAGATCCAATCTCACGGGCCTAACCTGATCATGAAGCGATATTGCTGTGACCTAAGCCTAAGTAAACCCGTACTGACTTCTGTGTCGCTCACTTCCTCATGCTAAGGAAAGTCTGAGGACAGGTAGTGGTGATATTCTTCCATAGAGATACGTCACTTCAATCCACCCCCACCGACCTAACCTAACCATGAAGCGTTGTTACTTTGATCTACCTCAGCTGATGCCCATGTTGTATTTACCACAATGTCGTTTAATTCCTCACGTTATGGAAGGGGCCGCGGGGAGGTGACGGCGAAATTTTTCCAAACTCCGAAATTTTTCCATACTCAAACCCAATCTGAGAGACCCAACTTAATGGGAATGCAATGTGAGTGTGACCAATCTCTATCCAAACCCACATTACCGCCACGTCACTTATTTCATCACGTTATATAAAGGCCGTGACAGATAAATGCGATATTTTCCTACAGAGGCGGTTCAGACACTGTGTAACGTGTGGAGAATGGAAGGCTGACGGAGAAACTCATTTCGCCTTAACGTGGTCCAGATTTTCGTTCTTTTGCAGTTTATTTCACGTGACTCAGTGGCACAAAAAGAGGAAGTTGCAGCTCTACAACCTATCCATGGCACTTCTTCGTGACTACCATTATAATCTTGTATTTAATCTATATAGCTACAACTCAGCAATCAAGACAGGTACAAGTTAGAGTAAAAGGAGTATAGGAAAGTGCACATTTGCGGACAGAATTATCGACCCAGTTTTTCGTCGAACAATTATGCAACTCTTTCACAATGATCTGAAAAGCCTGTTGTCATGCCATTGGATTCGAAAGTCATTGCTCACTGTTTCATTATTTATCGTAAGGAAGTGGATCGATATTTAAGAGACTGAAGCTGATGAGAGAACGAGAAGAGGACGACCGAGAACTAGAACCAGAAAGAGACAGGGAACTTGATCGAGACCGAGAACAAGGGCGATGGCGAGAATGAGGCGAGAGAGGGTAAAGTTACGAGCGTTGATATCATACTCCTTTTTTCCGGATAAAAGAATAACGAATTTTTTTCCCCACCGAGAATAACTGAGATAAGCACAGCAGATGGGGCGGGAAAAAATGAAGAATGATACATAAGGGAAAAATGTAAGTGAAAAAATGAACAAAAACTGGGAGTGAAAAATAAACCTAATATGAGAGCTGAAAAAAAAAAAAATTGTGAGAGCAAAAACAAGCAGAATATATGAGAAGAAAATAGGCAAAAATGGAGTGAAACATAAATTTAAAAAAAAAATGAAAGCTAAGGGTGGAAAAAAGAAGGAATAAGGAAACTGAGAAAAGACTAAAATAAATAACATCTCCAACAAGGGCAACGTAATTTCCAAACCACTCTTCATAATGGGTTAGATTTTCTCGTCACTGACAAGGTTTCGCAAAAAGTGCTTCCCGGATCCAGAATCTGTAATACGATCCGGACCGGTCCCAAAATTTAATTACTTCTTGGCTAAATTCATAATCCACTGTCAAATTCAAGATGAAGAGATGGCAGCTTTGTGGCGAGCTTAAGTGGACAAAGGGCAGGCAGTAGTGTGGTAAAACATTTCCTTCTCATCCACATCAGTTTCCTTACAGTGCATTTGCATTAACAACGCCTCTCTCTCTCTCTCTCTCTCTCTCTCTCTCTCTCTCTCTCTCTCTCTCTCTCTCTCTCTCTCTCTCTCTCTCTCTCTCTCTCTCTCTCTCTCACACACACACACACACACACACACACACACACACACACACATTTTCTTTCTTCCATCTGTCCTAAAACATCAAACCTTGCATCCTCCCTCAATTGCTTCCAAGAAAAATGATTGCTTAATAAAAGCGAAAACCACAACAGAAGCAAAAATAACATCAGAGGAAATGAGAAACACACAAAGGAAATGAAAGAAAGGAGAAAAATTTGAGGAAAAAATATGAACCCGAAAAAGACATGTAAGAGAAAACTTGGAGACGAAATAAGCGGGTAAAGTCTTGCAAATGAGAGAGAGAGAGAGAGAGAGAGAGAGAGAGGGGGAGAGCAAAAGAAAGACATAGAAAAGAAGAATTAAACGACAAAAGAAGAGATACAAAGTCGGGGAGACAGCAATCAGTGGTAGGAATGGAATGAGAGAAAGAGAGAGAGAGAGAGAGAAAGAGAGAGAGAGGGAGTAACAATAAAAGGGCAGAAAATCGCCAGAAGTTGCATAAAGATAGACAAGATAGACAACAGAAACACAGAAGAAGGAAGAAACAGAAAACAAAAGAAGTGGTGAGGAAGACAAAGACAAGGAGCTAAGAAGACAAACAGACAGACAGACAAACAGACAGACAGACAAAAAAGTAGACGGAGAGAAATGGAAAAAGGAAAAGGCATTATCGACCTACCATACAAAAAGGATATAAGGGATACTGAAAGAAGAAAGGGGAGGACAGGCTGAAGCAAGAAGGTCGTAGAGAGTAAATGGAGGAAGAGGTAAGCCTGAGAGAGAGAGAGAGAGAGAGAGAGAGAGAGAGAGAGAGAGAGGGAGGGAGAGAGAGAGAGAGAGAATTACCCTGACATTACTTACTGTGGCCGGACTGCCCAAGGGAATGGCGGGCCAGTTGAATGTTAATTTAGGTCGGCTTTGGCTCACTCCAGAACCAGACCCAGGTGTAATGGAACCACCCGCTGGAGAGAGAGACAGAGACAGAGACAGAGACGGAGACAGAGACAGAGAGAGAGGCGAAACTGTAGCTGCGTGGCGTATCAGCTTAGTAATATTGAAATAAGGAAAAACCACTTATATGAAACATCGAAAATTGAGAGAGAGCGAGAGAGAGAGAGAGAGAGAGAGATGGGGGAAGGGAAAGGGAAAGAATCGAAACTGTTGTTGCGTGAAATATAACATGATTAAAGTGATATAAAAGATACCCTCTTGCATTAAATAGTGAAAAATGAAAGATAGATAGATAGATAGAGAGAGAGAGAGAGAGAGAGAGAGAGAGAGAGAGAGAGAGAGAATGAGAGAATGAGACAGACAGACAGACACAGAGAAAGAAAAATATGAGAAGCAAACAGAGCGATGGATTGAGAGGGGGGAAGAGAGAGAGAGAGGACGTATGTGAAGGACAAAGAAAAACAAGGTGAACAAAGACAAAAGCCGAGAGAGAGAGAGAGAGAGAGAGAGAGAGAGAGAGAGAGAATGTGGTGGAAGGTAAAAAAAAAAATGAACATCCGAGAAGAAAAAGTTTATATACGTGGGTGTGATATGCCTAAAGAAAAATATTACCTTAAGGGAGAGAGAGAGAGAGAGAGAGAGAGAGAGAGGTGAATATGTGAGTCAGTGTGTGTGTGTGTGTGTGTGTGTGTGTGTGTGTGTGTGTGTACGTGCTTGCTTTGTCCGTCACCTAATTCTCAATTATTCAAGACTTGCGACTGACACGGAGAAGCCTGAGAGAGAAATGTGAGTAGGTGTGCTGGTGTCGGTGAGTTGCTTTGCAGTGTGAACTCTCTCTCTCTCTCTCTCTCTCTCTCTCTCTCTCTCTCTCACACACACACACACACACACACACACACACACACACACACACACACACACACACACACACACACACACACACAAATATCTCATCTTTATTAATATTATCAAACGTCCCTCATCTCTTAAAATAATCCCAGCACAAGCGTTTCTCTCAGCTGAATAAATTGTCCGAAGGTAGCTTGAATATTACACCTCAATGTATACCTGTCCTGTAAAGGGCTAAAAAAAAAAATATCTTGAAATATGAATGTGCATTTTAATCTGCCTATCTTCAATCTATTTTATACATCTCTGGAAAACACTTACCAGAATGAAACTTAAATTGCTAGCTCACCTATTGCCCCGAATTGAAATATATTAGTTTAATTTAATCCAACTAACACCAGACCATTTATTCAGCTGAAGCGAACCTAATGCAACTATACATTTAATAAAAATGAATTTAATGAATGAAAAAAATGACTTCATCCCAGAGACTGAGAAGCGTGGGACGAAAAACAGGATGGGAGGTAGGCTTATCAAAGGTAATTGCTGTTGAGGAGGTGAAGTCTGGGATTAGGCGCCTGGCATTGCAGAATAAGTCCTTGTGATATGTCGGTGATGCGTCCCAGAATATCACAGCTTTTTATTATTATTATTGTTATTACTATTATTATTATTATTATTATTATATACTATTATTATTATTATTTTTATTATTATTATTATTATTATTATTATTATTATTATTATTATTGTTGTTGTTGTTATTATTAATATTATTACTATTGTTATTATTTTTATTATTATCATCATTACTACTACTACAACCGTAGTACTGTAAACTGGGGGAAATCTGGAAAATCAGCATTAATAAGCAACCTTATTTTTATATAAATTCTTTTGTACTTTACTCTTTCGCTTTCTATGGAAGCATTATTATTTTTTTTTACACCGACTATCACTATATTTTTTTCGAGTTAAGTTGTAGTAGCTGCAGGACTGAAACCTGTCTTCATTAGTCCACGGGCTGCTAGAAATTTCCTCAGCTAAATAAAATGCTCCGGATTAAATCAAAGTAAATTATCAAAACTCGTCCATGAACGAAAAGATTTATCAGGTACCTCCAGACGATTTTATTCAGCCTAGAACTCATATTCCTGTCAGTTAAGGAAAAAATTCCCGAACACCTTTTCCTGAGCAATTTATTTTATATAGCACCTTACTGTCCTCTTGAGTGTCACATAAGCCCTTCCATTATTGCCATACTGTGCGTAAAAAATATTCAAAAGGATATTAACCAGCCATAACCAAAAATAAATAACCAAAGAAAAGATGTTACGGACCTTTCTTATCCAACGAGAATACAAGCCTTGAAGAGACTTTCTGAACTGGGGTGACAAGCTTTGGCCTTCATTAATAATTCAGTTTTTTATATACCTTTCCGAAGCAAAATATAATCATGTTATCGAAAAATAAAATGAAAAATATATCACCGGACTTGTGTTAATGCAAAAAATACAAAGGCAACATATAACAAGGATTTTCCATATACACAACTGGCATTGTAGACCATATATTTGAAGGAAGGGTATGTCAGTGTTGTTCCTTTATGCTGTTTGCTATGGGGAGTGTTTTATGGGGTTAGTGGAATCGTTTATTGGAAGGAAGAAAGTGCAAAAAGGCATCATGGCACAGAAAGGGTTGTAAAAGCATGCGATGAAGAACTAGGGATGGAAGACAGACAGACCGACGACGGAGACAGATACAGAGACACATAAACACACAGGTAGACAGAGACAGATTGACAGACAGACAGAGAGAAGGGGGTTAAGAGAGAGAAAGAGAGAGACTGAGAGACAGACAGCGAACGAGAGACCCCAGAAGAAAGGGTTAACTCTCCATGCTGCTGCTGTTGTTGTCGGTGGGGGCACATTGTGAGGCTCAGAGTACGGATTATATTACGTGCTTTACAGGCCCCTCGCTCATCATAAGAACCCCCCTTGAGGTTAGGTCTGCTATGGTGAGGCTAGGTTAGGTTAGGTTTGGTTGGACTGGGTTAGGTGCTGCTAGATTAGGTCTGGTTAGGATAAATTACGATTCACTTTAGGTTATAGGTTAGGTTTGGCTGGGTTGGCTGCGGTTAGGGTAGGCTGAGGTTTGTTTTATTAACTTAGATTTGGTTAACTTAAGTTGGGTTAGGTAATGTTAGATCAGGTTGGATAGGATTGGATAGGACTGGGTAGGGCAGGGTAGAGTTGGGTAGAGATAGGTCAGGCTGGATTGACTTATATTAAACTGGATTTCGTTAGGTTAGACAAGGGTAGGTTATGTGATGTGTTGCTAGTGGGGATTGGACTGGGCTGGGTTGGGTTGAGTTAGGTCAGGCTGGATTGGGTTGGATTGAGTTATATGAAGCCGGATTAAGTTAGGTTAGAGTAGAGTAGGTTAGGTGACGTATTGCTGGTGGGGGTACACTGTAAAGCCAAGGGTACGGATTATATTACTTGGGTTGGAGGTGGCTCTTTATACGATCCGCTTTTAAGGTCTCGCCCTCCTTGTGTGGCAGGGATAATGAAAATACCTCCCGTTCCAGGATGTTTCAGAGACAGCTAATAAATTTCTGAAATAGAGTGAAGTTCTGTATTGAAAATTTGGGGCGAGAAAACAATTTTACCCTTTCCATCCAGTGACGTATTTTTTAGTATATTCTAGTTATCTCTAAACGATTTTATTCATATTCGGTAAGATTTTTCGAACTGGAAGGGTTAGCTACAGCCTGTCTGTCTATCAATCTACCTATCTATCTATCTAACTATCTATCTATCTATTATCTATCCATCCATTTATATCTCTCTATCTGTCCTCTGTCTTTATCTGTCTGTATCTATCACCTTATCCATAACCTCTTAGTTTTAATTTCATTCCTGTTACCCCCAGACAAGTTGGTTCTACCTGAGACAGAGCCTTGGTAATGAAAGGGTTAATGAAGGCTAAATAAATCCCGCCCCAGTCCCAGAAATCCCTCCAGATCTGAGTAAAATCGTCTGGTGGCAGCAATAATGAACTAAAATACGTCATCTGAGTGAAGTGGTTTATTAAGGAGTGAAGCTGGAGTGAACGAAGATTTTAGGACATTACGGAAACGCCTGATTAATTATGAAATATTTAGGAACGATATTTACAGAAACGGAAAAAAAATGACAATATACTGATGTGTTTTAAGACGACAAATAGGTGATTATGTTGGGAAATTATGGAGAGAGAGAGAGAGAGAGACAGAGACAGAGACAGACAGACAGACAGACAGAGCACAGATTTTACGATCCCTCTGAGTTGATCCAGCTTTGGTTGGAATAAATATGAGAGAGAGAGAGAGAGAGAGAGAGAGAGGGGTGGGGACTCTTTCAAGTACAATATTTCTGTTAACAACACTGTAGGCAGGATAGGCAAACTACTCGCCCTCCGCCAGAGTTGTGTGTGTGTGTGTGTGTGTGTGTGTGTGTGTTTCCAAAATTTCGTGATATGATTTTGATTTCTGAGCATAATTTTTTGTTTAGGTGTATGAGTGAATGCAGTGAATCGTTATGAAAAAAAAAAAGAAGAAGAAGACGAAGATGGACATGGGCAGCAAAACTTAAATAAAATAATATGGTCTAAGTTATGGGAGGTTTGATTATATACTAAATGCCTTAACAACTTACTGGTACCGACTCATTTTCTAATCCATGTTGTTGATGAGGGGTTGTATATAAAGTTTCTCCTGGTTATATTAGTTACGTTAGTAGCGACCAAAATAGTCCCTCTCATACTAAATATATGTTCTGTAAACGTGTTTGCTGTTTGTGAATATACTGAGATGCATACGTGGAAAATGCACACTTGAATATATCTCATATACAGATATACACTTGGTAGATGAAACACAGACAACTACACACAAACAAAACACATACACACAGCCTAGAGCACACATGTATGTACACAAATAGTCGACTCTGGGACTGTTCTTCTTTGTCTTCCTCGCTGCCTATGCCCCCCAGTCTTACGAACATACAATCCAGGCTTCTCTAAATGAAAGGATCTGTATTTTGGCTTTCTTTTGTTCTTCGTTCTTAGGAAGGGACAATGTTTGCAGGCTCCCAGTAGTTCCTTCTTCACAAAACACACACACGCACACGCACACACGGGAACGGGCATACATGGGCGTAATTATTTTGTAGGAACACACTGAGGATTCATTAGCCATATGTTTGTGTGTTTATGTGAGCTACTCACGTACTGTGTATGTCTGTACGTGAGGCACTCACGAGATGTATGCACAGGTGTGTGTGTGTGTGTGTGTGTGTGTGTGTGTGTGTGTGTGTGTGTGTGTGTGTGTGTGTGTGTGTGTGTGTGTGTCTCTGTGTGTGTCTGTGTGTTTCTGTGTGCTTGTGTGTGTGTGTGTGTGTGTGTCTGTGTCTGTGTCTGTGTGTGTCTGTGTATTTCTGTGTGCTTGTGTGTGTGTGTGTGTGTGTGTGTGTGTGTGTGTGTGTGTGTGTGTGTGTGTGTGTGTGTGTGTGTGTGTCTGTGTGTGTGTCTGTGTCTGTGTCTGTGTGTGTCTGTGTGTTTCTGTGTGCTTGTGTGTGTGTGTGTGTGTGTGTGTGTGCGTTCGTAAGTGAGGTGAGAGGGGAGGGGCCGGTGTGATGGCGCCTTGATTTATGAAGAGGTAAAATCCAATTACAGTGTCAGGAGGACCACCGCCTTCATCTGTCACTCTTACACGGAGGGAGAGGGAAGGGGAAGAGGGGAGGGAGGGAGCGAAAGAGGGGAAGGAGGGAGAGGGAGAGGGGAAAGAGAGAGGGGGGGATGGAAAAAGAGGAAGAAGAAGAGGGACAAGAACAGAAGGAGAAAGGGGAAGAAGGGTAGGGGAGAGAGAAAGAGGGAAAGGTGAAGAGGAAAGAAGGCAGGTACAATGGAACACAGATTAGTGCAAAGGAAAGCAAAGAGCAACAAAACTAACTGTCCTGTGGGAGAGGCAAATTGGGGAAAGAGGAGAAGGAAGAAGGGTCAGGGAGAGGGAATGAAGGAAGGAGAGAAGGGATGAAACAAAAAGATGGAAGGTTGGGAGGTCAAGAGGAGAGAGAGGGGAAGGAGGGAAAGAGGGGAATATGAAGAAGGAGGGAGGGGAAGAGAGGAAAAAGGGGAGAGAGTAAGGGGATGGATGGAAATGAAGAGAGGGAGAAAGCGACGGAAAGGTGGAGTAGAAGGGGAGAAGTAATATGTGGAAATGAGGAAAACAACGAGACGGAAGTAGATGAAGGAAAGGAGGGAATGACTAGATAGATAAAAAGGGAAAGTAGGAATATGAGGAGGGGATGAA
>NC_137049.1:24579769-24597269 GCF_032717465.1 Coenobita brevimanus | reverse complement strand
ACACTTCGCATTCATTTATTCATTCATTTATTCATTCATCACACTTCACATTCATTCATCCATTCATTCATTCATTTATTCATTCATCACACTTCACATCCATTCATTCATTCATTCATTCATCACAGTTCGCAATGTCATCACACTTCTTGCATTCATTTTTTTTTACGCGTTACAGCCATTCATCACAGTTTTTTCAGCAACTGTGTTAACCCGAGTTTTTTCTTTCCTTTTTCATTTTAATCTATCACCAACATTTTTTTTGCGTTTTTTTTTATTTTACATTGTAGTGAGGGAAATAACTCTCTCTCTCTCTCTCTCTCTCTCTCTCTCTCTCTCTCTCTCTCTCTCTCTCTCTCTCTCTCTCTCTCATACCACTGAGCCCCTTTCTCTCCTTTTTAGTGGGGAAAAAAAAAAGGACACTGATTACCCATAAGAGATCGAATTATTTAACTTTTATTTTTTGTATGTTTGATTATTTCTTTTTTGGCTCTGGTCGTTAAGATTGTAAAATATTATTAAAGTGTTTCGTTCCATTGTGTTAGTACTCTGTTGGGAAAAATATTAATGTTGGTTTTTGTGTTTCGACAATGATATGATTCGGATTTTGATTTTGTTTTTGTTTTTTATTTCAGCAAAGGTCTTGTTGTGATGGTGATGGTGGTAGTTGTGATGGTAGTACTGATGATGATGAGGAGGAGGATTGGTATGTTAGTTGTGGTGATGTTGATGGTGTTGTTGGTGGTAGATGTGGTGGCTGATGTTTGATGATAATAGGTAGTAATTGTGGTGGTGGTTGTGGCATTTGTGGTGGTCTGGCGGTAGCTGCTGTGGTAGTATTTGTGTCTGATGACGATGGTAGGTGGTGCAGCAGTGGTGACGGTGATAGCTGTGGTGATAGCGTTTTAGTTATCGTGGCAGTAATGGTGCATGATCGCTGTGATAGGTGAGGAGGTGGCAGTGATGGTGACAAGCAGGGAGGTGGTAGGCGGTGCTAGAATGAGAACTGTAGTTGTGCTGGTGGTGATGGTGTTAAGTACTGGTGGTGGTGATGGTGGTAGGTGTGGTAGTTGTGTTAGTACTGGTGGTGATGGTGGTGGGTGTGGTAGTGGTGGTGATAATGATGGCATGGATAGTGACAGAGCTTGGGTGAAGATTGTTGTATTGGTGGTGATGATGATGAATGGGTGAGGTGGTGGTGGTGATAGTTACAGTATGGGTAATGGTGGTGGCAACATTGGTGTTGATGATAGATGTGGTTGTGATAGTGATGATGGGATAGGTATTGGTGGTTCTCTGGTTATGATTGTTGTGGCGGTGGTGGTGGTGTGGTGGTGGCGATATGATGATGTTTGTGTTGGTGATGGCAAATGTACAAGTATTATGGTGATTGTAAGGCTGTGAAATTATAGTGGGGATTGTGTTGGCAGTAGGAGGGGTAGCTGTGGTTGTGGCAGTGGTTGTGATGGCAGGTGTAGTTGTCGTAATTACAGTTGTGATAGTGGAGATGAAGAGATTTTGGTAGTGGGTGTTGACGGTGGGTGTAACTGGAGTTGTACTGATAGCAACTGTCGTGGTGGTAATGATGGCAACTAAAACTATTGTATTGAAGGAAGTTTTAGAAGTGGTGTTGATGGTGATGTAATTGGGTAGCTGCAGTTATGGCAGTGAAGGTAGTTAAAGGTGTGGTAGTCGTGAGGCTTTTTTGTTAAGTGGTTTAGATGGTGAATGTATTGTAGTTGTGGCAGTGACAGGAAGTGCATCTGTGGTAGTGGTTGCCGTTGTAGCTGTGTTAGTGATGTAGAAGTTGTGGTAGTGTAGACAATTTTGGTAGCAGTAATATTGATGATAGAATGGTAGTGTGGTAGTATTAATGATTACCGGTACTGTATTCTTTAACTGGTAGTAGTAAAGAAAGAAACACCGGTGGCGAGAGTGGTGATAATATGTTGTAACAGTAATGGTAGTACTATGATGTGAATAAGTTTTTTGTCATCTGTTTTCACAATCTAGGAAAAACTAAACATTTCCTTTGACTAATAATGGCATTTTTTTTCTCTCAAATTCATTAATCAAGTGTTCTAAATTTAAAAAAAAAATAATAATCCATTCATTTTTGGCGCATCATTCAATCATACGTACTTTTAAACAATTCCTTTTACTCATACTTTCAAAACAATGACGCAGAATTGTTTTCACTGTTTCTAGCCTATGATCCCCTTTACAGTTTACATTAAAAGATACGAACTCAATTACAACACCCACAGTAATCCACAATACCGCTTTTGTGTCCAGCCCGACGTTGAAAGAATGGATTGCGAAGCCGGTGTATACAATCTATCCGGACGCATTATGACCTCTCAGCCTGTTTGATGGGGGGGAAAAAAAATGTTATTAAATCTTTTGTCGGGGCCATTTATTCGTTTTTGTCGCTGCCTCTGATGCAGCTGAGTAAAGATGGATAAAATGTTGTTTAACCCTTTCGTTGCTATGGATTCAGCTTGTGTGTGTGTGTGTGTGTGTGTGTGTGTGTGTGTGTGTGTGTGTGTGTGTGTGTGTGTGTGTGTGTGCAGACTTATATAGGCGATGGTCTTCGGTGGAGGGGAAATTCTGTAAGTCAGAGGGTTAAGAAGTACCTTAGTCAGCCATCCCTATGTAACAAATTCGCATACAGTATATACCCCAATCAAGCTAAAACCAGATTATTTTGTTCGGCAGAATGAAAGCCTACAGATCATCACAAACAGTCGTTGTAGGGCAAGAGGGTCGTAGTGAAATGATATGAGTTTCCCTCTAAGTTGTTCATTGTCATTTGGGTAAGGTGCTGAATCTGTGTGTTGAGTATCATGCATGTAGTCTGGTATACAGTAGCTAGCATATGCTTAGGAGTGCATACTGAGAAAGGAAAAGGTTAACAGAGGTAGATGGCCCGAATTAGAATCTCAAGATTTAGAGAAGCTGGTCAGTTTCTTCATCGAGAGTACTGCCTTGTTCGACTGGTGTTTATAATTTCATCCCTGTTGCAACAGCCTTATTCTTATTTTAGTTATCTGGATACTAAAGATACTAGCGCTAATTCTACTACTACCACCAGTCATCATCATCAGTTCAGGCATATTACCACTGTCTGTGAGTCTCCCCTTCTATTTAATTGTCTACATCAGCTTTTATCGGTCCAATCCCCCACCCTTTCAAAAAATCATCCCTGTCGCCAAACACAGCCGTAACCTGCCGAGAATTGGCGGAGTGTGGCCGGAAGTGAGGTTATACTGCCGGCCATAAAGTGAACCTGGCAGAATCATAGCCGGATATTACGTTCGTTCCCAGAGCCCCTCATTCTTGTAGGTAGTGTTGCCAATTTAGAGTTTTCCCTATGCTAGACCTAAAGATATTAACCTCCATTTATTGATAAAATTTTAGGCCTAGTGGCAAGAAACGCTGCTATATTGGAGAGACTGCTACAAAATTTTCAGCAATGAGAGGGGTTACAGATTTGTTTTAGAGATCTTGGGGAGATTATTTGTTTTATTACTTGGCGTTATTCTAGCGGTTATTGAGAGCAAGTTTGTCTATATTTGTGGCACTGAATTTGGTAAGCTAAATTGTGGCTTAGAGGTGTTTTTACAAGTGGAAAATCTCGACTCCAACCTTTGTCTTGTCGGATTTATGGGTTCGTAATTATTTTTCGTTTTTCGAGTATAAGATGTTTCTATAAGTGGAAAATTTGAATTCTCTTTCCCGTGTCTCTTCAGATTCGTCTATGTTCATTATAAGTTTTTTTGGTTTTCGAATGTAAGATTGTACTAGATGAGGAAAATCTGAACCCCCACCCCTGTATCATCAAGTGCTGTGTGTGCTGCTAAACAGTTCTCCTCATTTCGATTGCGTTACATTGTTCTATACGAGGATAATCTTAACTGTTATCCCTGTATCTCCGACTGTCTGCTTGATTGTAATCGTAATTTCAGAAGTCGGAGATATTTCGAACTGCTGAACTGAGAGTAACATTGGAGAGGATTTAAACTACAGAAACTTACTTATACTATCTAGGAACAATTAATCAACTAATGACGAGAAACTTCAACTGACAGGAGCTACTACAGTACGAGTAATAGTCTAAGAACAACACAAAATTATTCAGTAAATCTAGAACTGATCTGAAAGATTCTGGTGAATTTTTTATATGGAAATTCATATCGTATAACGGGGATCAGATACTGGGAATGTTGTATTCTAAGATCTATCCTCCCACTTTACAAACATATTCTCATGAACTATAACCTTCCTTTGCAAACCTTAAAAATGTCACCAGATGATAACAGAAGAAAACATTCTTTATGATCCCCCCCTCCCCGTCTCACTCTGTCTCATTTACCACCCAAGTTCCTCTGCCTCACATCCAGATTAATAAATTTGTTTGCCGTTAGCTGGAAGAAAATTCTAAGTTATCCCGACAAGGAGAGAGTTAATTGTACGAGTTTCAACACATCGACCTCTAAGGCTCATTGTCAACTCAGTGAAATCACCTGTGTTAACTGGAATATAATACGAGAAAAGATGCGACTATGAGACCATGAACCCCCTCAATCCGATAAAGTATTTTTATATTTTTTCTTGATACCACCAAACGATTTTATTCAGCTTAGATCAATCCTCCATTGGTGATGAAAGTTAAAGAAAGATATAAAAAAAAAATCGCAATTAGAAATGCCTTTCCAGTGCTGAAAAAAATCGTCTGTAGATAACAGGCACTGACTGAAAAAGACACCATCGGAGTGATGGGTTTAAAGACAATCTACTATTCTTTGAACGTTGAGTCTGAATGTCTTCATTTATGTAGGGTTGAACAAAAACTCTGAACCCTAAAAAAAGCGTTTCTTGTAAAACTTTGCACAAGAAACCAAAAAGGTTCCAGTAAATGACATTCCGAGTTTAATCAAGGCTGATGCTTTCTACTATTCTCGCCACAGTTGCAGGTGAAGGAAAATCCTCCATGCCTTGGTCAGGGCTAGAACCAGCTAGCACAGCGAGCGAAGAGCTAGTATTCAGCCGTGGGAGAAACGTGACTTAAAAAGCAAAAATGTGACTAGTGAATGAGTGATTTCTTAGGGTTACAGAGATGTGTTCATTATTTACCTGGCAGGGCGGACACATGACCTAAAAACAATAATAAAGTGACCTAGTGCTGTCTTTGTAAGTCTGCTATTTTCTACGGCGTGTGAACACAAGTACACCCGAGACACAAAGACCTGCCAGACAAGGAAAGCACCAAAAGTCAGTGGGGTTGGTCGCTAAGTTGAAAGGAAGGAGAGGCACAGAAGAAGAACTAGGTAATGAGAAGACAAGTATCGGGGCTTAACCCAACATCTGTAGTTATTATTTTGTGGGTAAAGGCCAGTCATAGTCTCATACAAATGTTGCCTGAACCACAAAGACCAACGCCAGACAGCCAGATATAATAACACCGAAGTTTCCCATTCATCTCTCTATTCCCCCGCTGAGCCCAGATGCGACCCGGCATGATTCAGAGAGGGAATTACATCATTAGGCTCTGTAATGACGCCCCCAACCCGTCTCCTCCTCGACTCCTGCCTCCACCATTCTGAGGTTTATTCCGGCCGGTAATGCTTTTCATCCCGGGATTCTCTCTTGAAAATGTCACCGGTGAGGCCTCACTTAGTAGGAATATTAGAGGGTCGAGCAAGGTATATGAAGTTAATATGGAAAAGAGAAATGTGATGTGGGAGAGGAGAGGGACGGTGTGCAACGAAAAAGGCGAGGACGGTGAGGTAGATACGAAGATGGAGGGAAAGAGGGTAGTGTGAGTTTAATACAAAGAAAAGGACTGGAACACGGAAACAGCAAGGAATGAGGGGCGAGAGGAACTGAAAGGTACAGGAAAGTTGTGTGAGGTTGGGCAGGAAGGTTATGTGAGATAAAGAAAGGAGGAAGGATAAGGTAGGAAAGGGAGGAAGTATCAGGCAGGGAAGGGAGGAAGTATGAGGTAAAGAAGGGGCAGTATGTGGTAAAGAAAGAAGGAAGTAAGTGGTACGGAAGGGAGGTAATAGGAGGAGGAAGAGGAAGGTAATATGGGATGGGGAAGGGAGAGAGGAGGGGAAAAGGTGATAATGTAAGATAAGTAATAGAGATAATATGGTGTGGGGAAGCAAGGTAGTTGAAGATAAGGTATGGAATGAAGACAAAAGAAACAGTAGATACGGGGATGGATTTAAGCTAAATATAAAAGAACTGGCAAAATTAATCCATTATACATATATGATAAACAAAAATAAATGAGTCGACAGAACAATAATGTAGAACTAAAGAAGGTCAAGTTTCATCCAGGAATTACCCTTGATAACTAAACTCTATCAATGAGCAAGAGATTATAAGCTTAAGTAATATCGATGGACCACCGTATTACTACGAAGCTGAGGGTAAAATCTGGCAGCTATGAAAGACAAATGAGCAAGTTATAGGGTTATCCCTCTTGCCTTTTAAAAGACATTTAGAATTTCTCTGATCTCATTGTCTTGTATTCACGTTAGCTAAGATTGCTTTCTATCCTGCGTTTCTTATTTAGTTTATTTCCGTGTGTGTAATATTTAAATTCTCTTGCATGGTGTTTATCCAATCTGTCAACATGAACAAGCTATAAATAAGCATACAAGAAAACATGGCAGGTTGATTAATTTCCGTTTATGCTATTTATTCATTTTATGCCTATATCAAAAAATATCAAGTGGTGCCAAGGCACGGCAAACCCGTCCTCGGCAGTCATTTTAGTGCTGACCTACAAACACAACAGGATATCTAGTCAAAGATGCCACGTATCCAATTTGGTGTGAGTCGAGCGAAAACTGACGATTATATGTCCATTTGAAATATTAGGCCCGATCCACCTGACATTGACCCCCCTTACCGCTAACTGAGGGGTGACCTCCCTGATGTAATGAGGCATGTTATAGGATACAGATTTGAAAGACGCACCTTTAGGTTTTTGTTTCATGTCGATATGACGAACTCGAAAGGAGTTTTGGCGAAAAAAAAAAAAATTACCTGTCCCCATTTTTGTACATTTTTTAGCCCTACAGCCTGAGCCTTGGCCCATTTTGTCCCAAAATTTAATCAGATGTTCAGAAGGTCATAGCCCATCATCCCTGTAATTCTGATCAAAATCGCACCAGCAGTTTTCGCATAAAGTTGTTAACAGACAGACAGACAGACAAACAAACAGACAAACCCAGTGAAATCATTACCCTTCCCCGAGCCCCTTCGGGACGGGGACGGGTAATAGCTTAACTTGACTGAGAATATAATACAGTTACATACTAGTTGTATAATACATGAGCCTAGCAAAGAGAAATTAGAGAAAAAAATGTCAGAGTTTCCGGGTTTATATTCTCTTGTACGGTATTTATGCTACGTTTACCCATATCAAAAGGACTTACCATAGAGGAGAATAATAAAGTTCAATATGCAAAGTAAACAATATAGAATTGGATACGTATTCTAGTCGGGTAAGGAGGCTACTTGGCACCTCTTCCTTAGCGATTTATTTTTGGGAATGGTTGGTTATTATCCTTTTGTACGTAATTAAGGCAGAGTGTGGCGATATTGGAAGGATTTATATAACACAGACTAGGACACTTAAGGTGTAAAATGCCAAATAAATCGCTTAGGAAAAGGTGTTAGGGAGCTTCCTTGTCGGGCGAGTTTACGGGCCTAGGTACTAAGGAGTTTACAAAGGCGACATGAAAATCACCCTTTGTCTGTAACTTGCAATTTAGGGTCCATTCACAGAGACCTTGGAATCGGACGTAGGATCATAGTGTAAGTGACTCAGATTTCATAGCGCCTCCTCCTTAGTGAGTTATTTTGCATATTACACTTTGGCATTCTTTTGTGTGCTATTACCGCTATTCCTCCTGTATTTTGGTTACGTTATTTACATTGCTTTAATATCGAAATAGCTTCCAAAAATAGCTTACAAGACAATACTGAGATGTAATGTCTCTCATGAAAACTACAAATCTACATTGCAATCAACGCACGCAAAAAAAAAAAAAAAAAAAAAAAAGGAAAGAAAGAAACTATAAATTATAACACATGAAAAGTGACATGGGAAGTAGGAAATGGTATGGAGTAGGCAACAATAATGCTTACTGGGCCGTCCCCGCAACACACAAGAATTCACCACTTACAGTAGAATGTAAAGTTCGGTGTAATGTATGACCTACCCTGAACGCAAAAAAAAAAAAAAAGAAAAAAAAAAAAAGAAAGAAAGAAAAAGAAAGAAAGAAGAAGAAAGAAAGAAAAAAGAAAAAGAAACTATAAATTGTAAAGCATGCAAAATGCCATGGGAAGTAGGAAATGATGCAGGATAGGCAATAATAACGCTTACTGAGCCGTCCCCTCAACACACAATAATTCACCACTTAGGATGTAAAGTTCGGTGCAACGTATGACCCACCCTGTGCTTTCTCGGGAATTTATGCCATCATTGTTACCGGCTGTGATGGAAGGGTGTAATTCCATTTGCACGACATATACCACGAGCTTTCAGTCTGATTGGAACTATTGAACACTTCTTAGCGATCTTTGTCCTATTCTTGTTACCGTCAGACGAATTTATTCAGCTGAAGGAGGTATTTTCCAACGGGAGTGGATAGATAAAACTTTCACTGGTACAGGTCCCCCCGTCAGTTGAATAAAATCGTCTAAAGGAAGCGATAATTATCTAGATTTATACGTTAGTCTAGTGATGAGGTTAGAGGCAGGCTATAACGTGGTCAATTGGTTGACTAAGAGAGAGAGAGAGAGAGAGAGAGAGGGAGAAAGAGAGAGTTACATCCCGATTAGAGTGAATGTACGATGTGACTTTAAAAGATAGGCTTCCAAATATATACTGTTCGCTGTTCAATCTATCAAATCAATATCTAAGTGAGAGTATGCTTTGAAGTCTGAGTAAGTATACCTCCTGATATATCCGTCTCAATATACAGCCTCTATATTTGAGTGGGTGTATACTATGAACAGTAATGGGTATGCTTTCAAATATATATACTTCTCACTGTATTGCCTCTATATCCGAATGAACTTCAACTTATGCTTCGATTTCTGGTTAGGTATTCTTCCAAGGCATGAATTCTCATCGATGAAGAAGGCCTTCCAGCACCTTTCCCTTAGCGATTTACTTTTGGACACAGCCGGTCAACAAAAGTTTGTACATTACTTGTGAAGAGTATGGTGATATTAGAATGATTGAAATAAAACAAAAGAGGACAGCAAGGTGTAATAAGCAAAATAAATCACCTAATGAGAGGCATTAGGGGTCTTCTTTATCCGACGAGAATACAGGCACAAATGTTCGTTTTTCATTATATCACACCTCTTCCCAACACCTCTTTCTAAGCTATTTATTTTGCTTACTATACGTTACTAGCGTGTTTTGTGTTGCTTAAATTGTTCCAATATCGCCACACTCTGCATACGTAAGGTACAAAATTATTCAAACCAGCCGGATCCAAAATAAATCGCTGAGGAAGAGGTGCGAGGGAGTCTTCATATGGAACGAGAATACGGGGCTTGGTCTTCCTATCTTCTGTCTCTCAGTGAGTTTCCTTCTGTGTGTGCATTATAAGGACTCTTTCCACTAGCCAAAAGTCTAATCCCAAAACATAACAAACCACTTGTATAGGAATGTTTGGAAGTAGGTTATCGGCATTTGAGTAAAATTCCTAAGTCCATCAATACTGTACTCGTGTAAAGCTTAATTCAAATAAATATTGCTTTGAGGGGATTAAAGCTTCCTACGACTGGACAGAATCATCGCCTGGTCAAATAATATGTGCATCTCATGAAATGTCTTCAAGGTAGCACTGGGGACTTTATAAACCTGTTCCTTGGCTGTTTATTTTCCTCTTACCCTTTGACACTCTCTTGTATGCTTTATATACCTACATATTATCAACATAGTATACATCAATAACATTCAGGAGGATATTAAGACGTAGTGCCCAGAATGAATCACTGAGGAAGAGGTGTTACGAAATCAGTACCACGAGTATGACCCTGTCTGTGAAAGTACTCCTGCAAAATACCATCACGTGTGCAACATAACAATCCAACATGCAACACAGAGAAGCACTACACAGAAAAGAGGATTAGCACTAAATAAGGCTAGGGATAAAGACACAGGATCTCACTAATATTTTACCTGATGCACAGAGTAGATCCATATTATCCTTCGTGCCCTAAAGCTTTACTCGGCATTCCTTAGCTCTCTTCATCTCAGTGGCAGCGAATCTATTGATAACACAAGGGGGGAGGGGAAAATAATTCTCTCTCTCTCTCTCTCTCTCTCTCTCTCTCTCTCTCTCTCCTTGTACTGGGCATGAAAGCAAAACGTAAGCCTTTCTCGGAGTTATACTAAGCTTCTAAATGGCTAGTATCATCATATCATTTTCTAATGTTTTTCTATGGACACTTTGAATCGAGAATTATAACTGAGACTTGGAATATAGCTAGAATCATGGCGTCCTTTGTTGTAAATCGAATTGTTGTTACTTTAATAGGATTTTATAATGGTGTGTGAATGGGGGTGTGACCTGTTTATTTGGGCATATTTTTGATAGTTCTCTCTCTCTCTCTCTCTCTCTCTCTCTCTCTCTCTCTCTCTCTCTCTCTCTCTCTGGATCCTGCTTCACCTCATGCTTAGGTGGGAAAAAGGTCGGAATGATGCTTTTAGTAATAGTAAGAGTAGTAGTAGTAGTAGTAGTAGTAGTAGTAGAAATAGTAGCAGAGTAATAATAACAATAACGACAACAACAACAACAACAATAACAATAATAATAATAATAATAGTGATAATAATAATAAACACCAAAAATCCAGACTAAAAGATCCGTGTTGTACAGTCTTTTCTCCATTCCCTCGCCTTTTTTTTTTTTTCCCTCACTTTCCATAAAATTTCCATCTTCATCTGTCCACACTTGCTGCATAAGAATCCTGCTTTCTCGAGAGCTCAAATGAAAGCCAAAGAAGCGGGCGAGAGAAGCGAGTGTTCCTTCGGCATTCTCTGTGACGAGCTAATCTTCTTCCATTCTGCCCAGTTCAGTTCATCTTTTTCTTGGAGGCGCGTGAGTGCTTTGGTGCAGGAGCAGAATGGGCTTTTTTACATATCAAGGGAGCTCTTTTCTGCAGTAAGTGTGTGTACAGTATAGAATATTAATGGGGCTGTGATGGTGATGATGATGGTAGTGGTGATGATGGTAAAGATTATGATGGTGATGTGCTGATGATGATGATTAGTAATAGTAGTAGTAGTAGTAGTAGTAGTAGTAGCAGTAGTAGTAGCAGTAGCAGTAGTAGTAGTAGTAGTAGTAGTAATAGAAGTATTAGTACCGGTAGTAGTAGCAGCAGATGTATTGCTGCTGTTGTTGTTATTATTATTATTACTGTAGTAGTAGTAGTAGAAATAGAAGTACAGTACTAGTATTAGTGATCGTAGTGTAGTAATAATAATAATAATAATAATAATAATAATAATAATAACAACAACAATAATATCATTTAGTAAGCCACCAACACCGAAGACTATATCAGCTGAAAATATGGTTAAGACTTATATCGCCATCAGAGAGTTAATGAAGACTTTACACCAGAGGCCCTTAGACGATTAATGACCCTCGTGCAGTCGATAGGTATTGATTCTAACTATTCTTTGTCAACAATGGACGCTGGTACAGGTTTCCTCTGTTTTCTTTATTCATTTCGTGTGTGTGTGTGTGTGTGTGTGTGTGCGTATTTCCATTTTACCGCAGCCTCCGGAATTTTAACCCCTTCAACACGATGACGTCTTTTCCATTTTTTTTTTTTTCCTCGTTATCTCCTGACGAATTATTCAGCTCAGGACTGACTTCGAATCTGAATTAGATAAAGCCTTCTGACCATGACAATAAACCCCAACACACTCAACATTGCCACTGATTCAGGGTCTTTTGTACTCTAGGTTTTCATCACGTTTTTTTTTTTTTTAATTCTCTCTCTCTCTCTCTCTCTCTCTCTCTCTCTGACCGCAACGACAGAGATCCTAACTACCACATTCTTTTTACCGATAGTTTTTTTTTTTCTTTTTAATGAGTGGCCTTTAAGGCAGACGATCAATCTTTACCAAGTGGCAATCTTTTCTACAAAACAACATACAACGGTCGAATTTATTTTCAGGTCCCCAGTCAGCTGTATCCTTAAACAGAGCTGATCGAGGTTTAGCTAGGCTTAGATGATGATATTACCCAGCCCTCCTCAGTTACTGGGTTGGGTGGTATCACAAATGACACGTGCCCCGCTTGTGGAAGAGGCCAACGCAACGTTACCCACACAGTCGAACACTACACAACACATGCCACACGAAGAAGCAGACACAACATCAGCGGTGTAGGGAACCTCTGGGATTACCCTAGAAGGCCAGTTGCTTACTTTCGGTCGACGAGTCTGCCGGGCCAGACAGAATGGGGTTGAGCAACAACAATAAAAACAACATCCAGGTCCCCAGTTGTACCATTGGGTCAGCAGGAACATGAGGAGACCGAAAAATTGAACTAGAATCTTTCCAGTTGTGGCCTGGATGTGCTAACCACTGCACAACCTCTCCTCCCTCCACTCATCTTGAGTGAGATGGAGTCAGAGATGGCATAAGTCTGGTGATACAAGAAGGGGAAAGTGACACCTCGTTCAGGAACCCTGCTTTTCTTGTCACTCTCCTCCCTCCTTTCCCCTCCACTATCACGCAATTGAGTAGAGGAGTTGTTATTGAGGAGGGAAACTGAGGAGGGATATGAAGAGGGGAACTGAGGAGGGAAATTTGCGAAGACTTGGGTAGGGGATGTAAAGAGAGTCTGTGCTGTATTATTCTAAGTATGTAAGAGCGATGAGTATCTATTCCTTTTTTTTTTTTTTCCTTCTTGCTCTTGGAGAAAGATCTGGTTTAAACAATACCGGCCACACAGTGAACTAACCCCTCTGGCCAACCATTAACGCAGTCCATCCTGCCCACTCCTCCTCACTCACCCCACTCTTTCCTCATCTGATGTGGTGAATGTCGTAATAAAAGGTGTACTGGTCAGGAGGAAGATGGGGAGCAGGAGATATACAGCAACTGGCCTCTGATTTCTAGCTATGCAGAATTAATCATCATTATCATCATTCGTAGCTGAAGCAGCAGCATTAGCAGTAGTAGTAGTTGTGGTGGTGGTAGTAGTTGCTGACTAGATTGTATGGACTTTCAGCCAGTACATGAGCCATATGCCTTCTGGTAAGTCCACCCAAGAAGCAATTTAGATTTAGATTTAGCTCAGGATAGACTTTTTCATTAGAGAAGGCACATATAAACCTCTGTAATAATGGCAGTCTTTCCTGAGTTAAATCAATTGCCTGGAGAGTGCAAGAACAAGGTATAAATGATCATCCTAGGCTGAAAAGGTCAAGGGCAGACAGGCTATGAGGTAACCCAAGTAAGCTGGAGGAGGTAGAAACATTGGCTGTTGCAGGCGTTAGGGGAGTAAAATAACTAAAAACAATCAAACAGGTAAGGAAGGCATGGATTACGGAGGGAACCTGGGAGAACCAAGAGTCAGGAAAAGATGGAAAGAATGAGAAGAGAGACAAGGACGAAGGAAGTGAGATAATAAGATAGGTAGGAGCTCTGCAAGTTGAAAATAGGTTGAAGAATGCCTGTATTAACTTCCACGTTTCGTCTTTAATGCAGTTTCTTAATTCGAGTGATCTGAAGAAAAAAGGGTAGTATTTTACAAGTTCCCAATATGCGGTTCAGGGATATTACCACCATAAACTCATAGTATGATAGCTAACTCTAGGGTAAGCATTCCGCTGCAGCAGGTTAGGTTAAGTAGGTTAGGTTAGGTTAGGTCCAGAAAAAATATACTGTACAACCTGGGGGGAGTATTGGCAACTTGTAAAAATTAACCATGTATGTAAGTATGTATGTATTAATGTATGTGGTCTTATTTACCGTTCAGTACAAACCCCAACACTGGGGAACATTGTCGCTGGAGGCCAAGCATAGGATGATATTGTTTACCCTTCTAAAGGTCATTTTCTCTTAAATCTTTTCTTACAGAAAACGAATATAATATGGTGAACTATATTATTTATCTGAACTACAAAATAATCAGGAATGTCTTACAGGTAAATTCATTAGCCCAAGAATTATAGATGATAGCTCTGATTTAACAGCATCATTGTGGAATATTTAAAAGCAAAAGTATTTCATTTTAATTTCCATCCCAAAATGAATCTCGAAAACAGAAATTCTAAGGTTCTCAGTGTCTTCATTAGCACAATTATCAACAGAAACAATATACATCATTTCATTAAAAGTACAGGTCTCCCATTATTTTCACTTTCGAGCCGGTCAGACTTTGTACTGTACATGGGTTGTTCTTCGTCATTCCCCTATTCACACGGCAGTAGAATTGGGGACCTGAATATAGCATGTAATCAATAGGCGTTAATCTAAGCATCCTCCTCCTCTTCCTCCTCCTCCTTGTTCCACTTCTTCTTATTTTTTTCTTATTCTTCTTCTTCATTTATATCTTCTGACTCTAAGCCTATGCCGACTCAGCCAATCAGACCTATACTTCATTTCACCAAGTTTGGCACCATCAGCAATGTTGTTAACGCCTGTACTGTTGATGTAAATCCTCTCCATTAGGTGAACCTCTATTTATTACCTTGAGAACCAGTATAAAGGCAATACAAAAAGGTATATCCAGTACTGACGACCTTTATCGATGCTACAGGTGTTGACGACATCAATGTTATGGTGCCAGACTTGGTGAAATGGAGTATGGTATTCTCGTCAGTCACACCTTTTCCCTTCACTTCCTTCTTCGACTTCCACTCGACTGTCACCAGATCTGTCCAACTTTCATCTCAGATTCAGTCTCACCCACCTTCACGTTGATAGGCAGCTTCAGGTTTCGGGTAATCTGGTAAGCTTAGGTTGATTTTCGACCGAATGTCCCTCTTCAGTGAAGGCATAGAATCTGAAAAGTAAGACATTACTGATTAAAGTTTGGAGATATAAAGGTATTGCTCAGAACTGGAAACCTGAATGTAAACGTAAAACTTTGGGATGTAGAAGGAACGAGATCGTCCCAGGTCCATTTTTGGCATTTATATTAGTTAAATATATGGTGATCCACATAAACACTCCTCTTCCACGCCGCCCAGTGATATCTTGTATGCCTCAGGGATGGCTCAGTCAGCGTTATCAGTGTTTGTCCCACATCATTTGTTCGTTTCCCACTCCCAGTACTACACCCATGTCCAAATTAGCAGGGACAGCCGTCCTTGCAACGCAAAGGACACTTCCAGCTGAACTTCTAGTGAAGTGCTGTTTACGAACCACCCTATATTCTTCTATCTTCTTATTCCCTATCCAACAACCTCTACTCTCCCATTCACGTGATCCCTAACACTAGGCTGCCCTTTATTTCTCTTCTAAGTTCTCATTATAAGAACTTTGTTAGGCTCCAGACTGCTGATACAGTATATGGTTAGAAAAGAGAGGATATACTTACAGTTGCTCCCCATTCGTACTTCGTTAGCATGGGGAAGGGTTACGTCTGGCTACCACTCCATCTTCGAGGAGGAAGTCTGGTCCTGCTGTGAACCTCATTTAGAATGTTACAGTCATGCTATTTTGCAAACCAGGGATGTTCCCTCCCATTTGTATTCGCCCTTGATACCGTTGTTCTGAGCTGAATTCGGCTGAACTGCCTGTCCTGAATAAATATGTTTCTAAACACACTCTAGCCCTTTTCTTGCTATTTGCGTTACGAGAGGGACGACTATCAATAATAACTCTAGTTTTTTTTCATATCCATCTTAAAGCCTACATTCAGGTTTCTTTATATTCATCTTAAAGCCTTCATTCAGGCTCTGTTTAATCCACCAGCCATTTATTGTAGTTCCCCTCTGATTCACTTGAAAGAATAACGTCAGCAAACCCAATTCAGGTCATCGCTCACGACTCTGGCTACTTCCACCCTCATACCAAAGTAAATTTCTCTAAATGTCTTTCATTGCTGGTTCTCGTGTTCCACCCCTCTATATTAGTATGTTCTCGCTGTCCTTATGGTTCACTGTTAGAAGTGGTATTGTCTTTGTTGTTGTTGTTTTGTGTGTGTGTGTGTGTGTGTGTGTGTGTGTGTGTGTGTGTGTGTGTGTGTGTGTGTGTGTGTGTGTATTTTCACTGTAGTCAGCAGGTACAACGTTGCACTCCCCGGCAGTCAATCTGTACATGTGTTCATCGTCGGAATACCTTATAAGAGATATGCAAATTCATCAGAAAAGCATCAAACAGAAATTTACAGTATGTCGGTATTTTCCTTATCTTTAGTTGTGAGAAAAGGTCATAATGATGATATAATGATGATGATGATAATGGCTAACTTATCATATCTCATCTGCAACAACTCCCCCACATCACCCCTACAACAGTGATTTCTAGCTTGCCTGGTATTACGTATCTATTCAAACCTGACACAGATCCCTAACTCCTCTCAGTTCAGATTATGGCCAAGTTTCGTTAGACTGCAGGATCGATGCGACTGGTTTCAAGCAATCTCATTCCTGCCTCATCGAAGTTCACGCATCCACAACATAACATTCAAGCTGTATGAGTGACAGAGTTCCTCCAAACAAAAAACATTCACGCTGTAAGAGTGACAGAGTTTCTCCAAATGAAAACAAACCTAGCATTCAAGAAGAGTCATTCATACCTTCTAATTAAGGCTCATATACTATCCTACGACCACAGCTTAGTATGTGATCATGGCTTATAGAACTTTAGTCTTACAATTCAAGTCGTGAGTTTGGCCAAGTTTCATTATGAACTCGTAAAAACAGACCGATCATAGCTTCCCCACACCCACCCTTCTGTCATGTCTTCTTATCTCACTAACATTGACTTTTTTTTTTTTTTGCCAAGTTATCATTCATTTGTTCTGTGTTCCCCTCTGCTGCATAAAATTCATATCCAAAGCCACGTGAGTGCGGAAGGGTGACGCAAGTCCAGAGACCTTGGGGTGACGGAAGATGGCTGAACCTGAACGGTGAATTTTAACTTTTTCTTTATCTATTTTATTTAATTTCACTTCATTTTACTTTATATATATATTTATTTATTTACTGTGGTGAAGGATTGTATTCTATGTGGAGTTGGAGATTTTAATAATCTCTTCCTTAGCGATTTATTTGTACAGTACATTGCACTTCAATATCCTCTTGTATTGTATTGATGAAAACAGTGTCGATAATAAAATACTATAAATACACTACTAAAGAATGGAGAGGTGTACAAGCATAATTAACCTCTGAGAAAAGGGTGCTACGAAGCCTCCTATGCCATTTAGAATACAGTCCTAGATCTCTTAAGTGCATCATCCCTCACTCTTATTCTAGTGCTAACCTT
>NC_137049.1:24537269-24572269 GCF_032717465.1 Coenobita brevimanus | reverse complement strand
CTTCAAGATGTTAACAGACAGACAGACAGACAGACAGACAGACAGACACAAACAAACAAACAAACAAACAGACAGACAAACCGAATGAAAACAATACCCGTCCCCGAGCCCCTCCGGGGCGGGGATGGGTAAAAATAATGAAAGTCGTCACCACAGAGATGAGTTAAAAGAAAAGATGACAAGTCCGAGGATGAAATGGAATGTTGAAGTCGATGAGTACGTACATGAGGGAGAGATGCTTGGAATGTGTTTATTTCTGCTTCCATTTGTTTGTATATTTACCTATTCATTTTACATATTTGGGAGTTCAGTATCGGGACTGAAACTTGCACCTTCCACAGTTTATGAGCATTCTCTCTCTCTCTCTCTCTCTCTCTCTCTCTCTCTCTCTCTCTCTCTCTCTCTCTCGTGTCAAATTTTTACCCAGTCATCACAACCAACCCTGAAATTCCCCTCTTTAATTTTCCTACAGGCGGCCCATGTAGGACAACCAACCATCCATGAAAAGAGATGTGTACCCAATGCCCCTGTTTGCCAGAGAGACAGACAGACATACAGAGACAGAGACAGAGGGAGATGCCTTTCCTCCAACCCGACCTACAGATTTTCCCGGTATTCTCCCAGTCACGGTGAGGGCTAAGGCAACACCTGGCAATGAGACGGTCCACACCACACCCCCTGCCTCGCCACTACGACCACAGTCAGTCTTAGTATCAGTGTGGTCGTGGTGGTGGTGGTGGTGTGGTTGGAAACGTAATCGGAGTGAGGAAAGCCGCATCTTGACCGTGACATTGTTGAGGTATAAACTATAGCTCTTTCACTTTAACATGGTAGATTTACGTCATTTTTCAGCTTATTTCACGTAAATCACTGGCAGAAAAAGACAGTGCCGTGATACATAACCTTTTCATAGCACTTAGTGACAAGCATTACGTTTCAACGTTGATTTATTGCTACAACTCGGCATTCTAGTTGGAGAGATGGCAAGTTTAGGCCTAGGTTAAGTGACAAAAATATAGAGTGATGAAGTAACTGATTCTGAATTGCCTACCACCTATGCTTGATGTATAGTGCGGAGTAATGGTTTTATTTACTGATGAGATGGTTATGATGACTTTGATGAGGATTAAACGATAAGATGGTTTAATGTGTTTAGGGAAAATGATAAATACCATGCCGTGGCAATGTTGAGGTGGGCTGTCTCATGGGGCGATGACGTGAACTAACAATACAGAGGTTCGATTCACCAGCCAACCAAACCTTCAAACTGAGCCGTATTCTAGGTGCCATAGGAGGCTTCTTAGCATCTCTTCTCTAACGATTTATCTTGCATATTATACCTTGACCCGTGTACAGGTATGCTATTAATATCGCTTTATTATAGACATTAGCATTAATTATGAATATACGGAGGAGTAATGTGCTGACCAAATCGCAAAGGAAGAGGTGCTACGAAATCTCCAGATCATACTAATTTACGACCCAAATTATTCCCCCATTCGCGTGTACAGTCGAGATCATTAATACTTGTCAGTGTTTTTAAACTGAGTCTCGTTTTATTGGTTAGAAATGCCAATAGTGTAATAGAATCATAGACCCACCACTACTTAGCGGTAAAAACGTGGGAGCAGGGCAGTGAAATGGCGGGGGACAGGGCGACTTGGAGGCGATTTGTTTGTGGCCACCCCAAACGGGATTGAGGCGTCTGGCAATAGATAGATAGATAGATAGATGATCTTTGCTTGGCGTTTTCTGGAGAAGTAGATCTGCCTCCCTTGTCCCCGTCGATCGATGGTCAGAGTTCCTAGTATTGGCCATGAACTATAGGGATATTGGCATTTACGGGTAATCGATGTTTTATTTTTTTTTATTTTTTTTTTTATGCGAGGAAGAAGGAACCAAAGGCCATGAGCCCGCAGTAACAGTTCCCTCCAAGAGAAAAACAAAATACAATAGAGAGCCAAATTCAAGATCCGATCATTTTGAGATGCCTGGACACACTGTGTTTGAAAGACTGGAGATCATAGGCAGGAGGAAATACAGACAGAGGGAGACAGTTCCAGAGCTGACCTGTTGCATGAATGAAAGACTGGGAGTAACGGTTAACTCTTGCATTAGAGAGTTGGACAGAAAAGGGATGAGAGTTTGCTGCCAGACGGGTGCTACGCGCCCGTCGTAGAGGTGGAGGAATGCAAGCAGACAGTTCAGAGGAGCAGTGACCATTAAAGTAGCGATAGAAAAGATGTGATGGGGTGTTTTAGTTGTTGTTATTGTTGTTGTTATTGTTGCTGATGCACCAGACTGAACGTGAACCCGGCGAACAGCAGGTTGAAGTTTCCCCTTTTCCTACAGTCTTTTATCCTCCTGTCAGGGGACAGAGGGTGAGTTGCAAGATGTCTGAATAACCATGTAGTGGAGTCACCTGGTTATATCGGTGCCATCAAGGGAAGGCGTCCCTGTCGAACACCTGGTGGGTTGTAGTAGTGATAAATAGCAGCTGGAGTTAATGAGCGCGTCCCTTATTACTCAGTTCTATTCCGATCAGCCAAGTGTATATTAATTTCGATTTCATTTTTCGTTGTTTCACGAGTTTAAAACGAAGGGCATGTCTATATAAACGAGCAACGATATATGTACTCGCAAGCTTCTAAATGCATATTAATTTCGGTTTCTTGTATATTATTTGTTTTCTATTGGATTGCTAGTTAAGGCCACGGTGTTTATTATTTTTTTTCTATTGGCGAGCTAGTTAAGGCCATGTTTGTTTACCTGAGCAATGATGTGAACTGGCAAGCGTGTTGTTGTGTTCCTGGTCAACGGTAAACCAAGGTCACAGGTGGGAGTTCAGAGTGCACTCACAAACACATCTGTATTATATATTGCGTATACAGCGACAGTCAGATGCTGGAAAGGGGAGCCTTCATGTGGTGGCATAATATAACTATACAATTCCACTCTCTGGTTAACAAACGTCCCTCATTTCCCTTCCTATTCCCAGATAGGAAGATGATGGTCTGTTAAAGGGCAGCAGCATCATATAATTAACCGGGTTTACGTTTCAGATGAACCTGAAACCACAACAGCAATATTCAGTGCATTGTGTTTATTCGATTTACCATACCTGTTATCTGTATGCCATGCGATATCATTTAATATATACTTTATGTGAAGGAGGTTCGTATTACAAGCATGCCAATAACCTGTAAGGCCAGTATCAGCGAGGAATTTGTAAGATAGGCCCACCTGATGTTTTATGGAGAAATGCACTTGCTTGTGATTTCTTGCACGTCTTTATGAAGATGAAGTTAGGAATGCGTTTATTTAATTTCTTGCTGGCGTGTTTATGTAATCCACACACACACACACACACACACACACACACACACACACACACACACACACACACACACACACACACACACACATAACATCACTGGAACCATTAATAACCAAACAGATGTCGCATAAAAAGTAGCTAGATTCAGAGGTGTATCATATGATGTCTACTTGATGGGTTAACAGCTTTAATACTTGTGTTCTATAGTTTTCGTGAACGGAGATTGAAAGACTGGATATAAGTGGATGGAAGGAAAGGCAGGGGAGAAATGGGGGAGGGGGGAGAGAAGATTGAGGAGTGTGTGAAGCTGGGTGGGGTTTCGTGGGAGGATTAATGAACAGTGATATGGTATTACCGCAATAGTTTTTTAGAAGAGAAAGTGAGAGGCTGACTATGAGAGTATGTGAGCGTAATGGCCGGAAGAAAACGTAGCCCAGAAACAGGAGGGGAGGATGGAGTGGTGAAGGTTGAGGAGTGCGAAGTAAGGTGGTGTGTGGTGAGTGAGGAAATCGATATTGATTTAGTAGGGGGCAGTTGCCGGAAGGGAAGATTCTTTGGTCCAGCCACCCCTGAGGTTGTAGATAGAATGGTAGATTGTCTCCTCGACAGGAGTCACTAAGGTACGATACTCTTTAGTGGTGTCGAATTCCTTTATGTGACTGCCTGCTTAGTGTTGTTAACAGTTTTATGTTGGGTTAGAACAATTTATGAAGGCTGACAATTATTGATGCGACTTAGGGAAATAGAGGGAGCGTTCATCTCTCGCTTAACGATACTACCAGCTCACGATAATGGTACCAACTCTCTCACGGATATTACCAATCTTGCCTAACGATGCAGCTATAGTCGGTTTGCTTTCATCTGCTTGAACTGGGCCCATCCTACAACCTGAATACCAAGTCGTAGTTGCGTGAAATTTGATGAGTCTCCTTGGCCATAAAGTGAGCCGAAGAGGATTAGGGATCTTCGTCAGGTTGGAGTAAACGCGGTATAACTCTGAGTGGCAGTGCCGAGTTATTCCACAAACTGCTGACGAAGGTGCAACCAATTCTGGGTAGAGCAGAAAGTTCTCATTACACGTTTTCTCTTAAGGTCCATGGCTATTTAAAAAGCTGATTTGCAATTTCCCCAATTCATGACACTGACTATTGAAAAGTAATTATTATATGTACTGAAATATCTGTGACCTACAATTAGGCCTGTCTGTCCTTCACGTTGTTCAGTGTCAGAAAAAGACAGTGCTATGGGTGTGCATTCTTACCAATCTTTGACTGCTCCGACAGACTATCTCTCAAATAAAAAATTCTGTATGCTTGTGTTCTAGAAAAAATTAAGGATGTGTGTCGAAAACATCGAAAGATCTTGAAAAAACAAAAAGTTCCTCATATTCAGTGTGATTCTCTCTGATAAGTGGAGAGTTATGGTATCATTTTCTGGTGGTTGTGAGGGTAACTTTAGTTTTGGCCACGACAGTAAGAATTTATGTCCTGTGTATGCTTTTTCCTGCTGTATTTGTCCACTTTTTTCATTATGTTGTGTCGTGTTCCATTATTGTGTTTTAAACTGTAATAAGTACGACAGCTTTTGCCACATGTATGTTTCAATGTATCCCGTTCCTCTCATGTACTCTTTCTGCTTAACCTTCAGCGACTGTGCTCCCTAGTGTGTTGGAACTTGTACTGGATGGTAACTAAAGAATCGCAATAGCAATAAAAGTTTCAAATCCCGTTGTGGACAGGGATTTTTCGGCTAGTCTCCCCCACATCCCCACCTAAGCTACTCTCTGCCGCTTCACTGATGACTTTACTAAGCCCCAAGTGACATTTTTTCCTAAGTATTGAGACGGCCGCTTGGTGGGTAGTTAAGTGCACGAGAGAGAGAGAGAGAGAGAGAGAGAGAGAGAGAGAATGAAAGAGGAATAGGTCATAGCAAGGTGGATATACGTGGCTGAAGAAGACGAAGTGATAAGAGAGGGAGCAATATATCAGACAGAGGGAAGTAGGCTAGCTGAGATAAGAGAAGAATATGCAGTCATGAGGTGAAGAACAGGTAATCAGAGAAAAGGAGAATGAATATGTAGATTATAAAATAGGAAGGTAGGTGAAATAGAAGACCTTAGTTCGATTCCCTATCTTTTACTAAGTCCCAGTCAACCACTAGAATACCATAAGCAACAATCGAAATTACAGCCAGGTCCCCATTTCTGCTGAGCGAATGAGGACAAGGGGAAAAGGTGGGAGGAGAGGAAGTAAGATACATGAGAGGGGAAGGGAGTGTGGCAGGAGAGGATAGTGGACAGGAAAAGGAGTGGTGACAGTGGGTGGATAGGAAATGGAGAATGAGAGTGAGGATGTCAATAGCGGGAGATTGGTGAGAGAGAGAGAGAGAGAGAGAGAGAGAGAGAGAGAGAGAGAGAGAGGAAGAAGGAAAGAATAGAGTGGAGAGGAAAGAAGGGAGAGAGTGTGGGAAGGATAGAGGGAGAAAGTGAAAATGAGATAAAGAGCAAGGGGGGGGGGACCGTAGGAGGGAGGAAGAGACAGAAAGAGAGGGGTGGGGGGTTGTGGTAGAGACAGAGATCAATGCAGCGGGCAGGATAGAGTGAGAAAAAGATAGAAAGGAAAAGGGAGGGGAGGTGACAGTGGGAGGGAGGAAGAAAAAGAGAGAGAGAAGGAGGGGAGGAGGTCTTGGGAGAGACTGAGATAGCAGGCAGAATAGAGTGAGAAGGAGACAGAGAGAAAAAGAGAGAGGAGGGGACCGTAGGAGGGAGGGAGAAACAGAAAGAAAGAGATAGGGAGGGGTTCGTGGGAGAGATAGAGGGGCCCCCAGGATGTTCATCATTTACCCTCGCTCACGGAAGTCCTGCAGAGGCTGACCCTTGCACTGATACCACCTCCCCACTTCCATTGTTCTATCGCTACTGTGCTACTCAACGCCTCTGTGTTCCCTGGTAGTTAGAGTCCTGTTCACAGACTCCCCCTCTCCCATTGTTCTATTTCTATTGTGCTAGTAAACATGCTAGTAAACTCCTTTGTGTGGGGTGGTGATGAGTGTTGTTAGTTATGATGGTAATGGCTCAGAATTTAATTAGGTGGTACTTATCTCTCAATACCATTCTTGTATGTTATGTTGGACTGCATGTGTTTAAGACCCTGGGATGTGTTTATTGTTAGCAACATCCGTTCTCACAAACATATATCACTGCCTAAACAGGAGAGCTCCTCGATGATCTTCGCTGTACACAATCTTTAATGTGTTTGGCCTTAAGTCGATGATTTAACAATCAGATAATGAAACTGTCCTTCGCCATGAGACAGTGTAGTGCCTACGTGCTTGGACCATCGTACCGAACGTGGAGCAGTGTCTTGCGTTGATTGTGTAATAAGTGTTCTCTCTCTCACCTGTTGAAGATTTTTTTTTTTTTTTATGCTTTGCTACAACCATGTATAGTCGGGGACAAAGGTCAGGTTAATATTTCACCTTTTTTTTTTTTTTTTTTACATCCCTTGGCTAATATTCCTAAAGTGAGAGAGGCTTAGTACATTTCTCTGCCTATAGATGACGCTCTATGATACGGTGGGTCAGAAGGGAATGTGACAAGCAAGCCCTAAAAGTGAAGTAGACGATGTAGACGCAATAGAACAGTAGGCAGACTGACTGTGCCTTTTATTAATGTAAGTGCGAAAGTTCGTTGAGGTCCAAATAAAATTGCTAATAGTAGTAACAGTAGTTGTAGTAGTGGTAGTGGTAGTAATAGAAGTAGTAGTAGTAGTAGTAGTAGCAATAGTAGTAGTAGTAGTAGTCGTTGACGTCGTAGGAGTAGTAGTAGTAGCAGTAGTATTGCTGCTGTTGTTATGATTGTTATTGGTACTATTTGGTTTTTAATCGGAAAAGTCAGTAAGAGTTTACGAATTCCCTTACTATTGCTGCAACACCAGACACTGTTCCTGACCAGTTTGACCTAAGTAATCTGTTGTCACACCATGGAGGCATGCGTTGTGTGGGAAATGTTTATAGTTTAGTCCACGTAATACGGGTCCTGAATGGCAAGTAATCCGAAGGGCTGCAGGGAACCACTTGCTGTTATGAAATATTCCACAGTGAAATTTCAGTATGTGTACAAAATTCTTTCGACACATCTTCATTTATGGGAACTTAAGTCTTCTATTTGAACAATCAACGGTATTTAGGAACCAAAACACGCTGTCAAAGAATTTATATCCACGTATTGCAATTGTGTGTATTAAGGTCCTAATTTCGTCCATTTGAACAACGTACAGAAGTCTGAAATCAAAACACTCGTTGTCATGAGGGAAATTACACCCACAAACTGAAATTTCTGTATGCGAGAATAATTCTTCATTTTAAACAGGCGACGGCCCTGAGAATTCCAGACATACTTTCTGTCATGCTTAATATACCTACTCGGGTTTAGATGAGAAAGATTAAGAGATGCTGATTAAGGAGAGCTTTGGGGAGCGTACAGTATTGGAGCGGCAGTGTGTGTGTGATTGCTATTGTCCTTTAATCGTAACTTTGCCTACATTTTCGTCCCTTTACAGCTTAAGTCCTGTAGATGAATGGTAGAATAAGCCCATACTACGGCTAACCATCATTTTCATATAACTTCGTGACTAACTTAATATACTAGTTTTTGTCCCTTTCCACAGCTCAGCTTTCAAAATGGAGGATTTGGCCCAAGTTAAAGTGAACAGGATATAATCTTTATATCATGAGAGAGCCTTAAATGATTGCACACAAGTGAGAACATATATACCAGCTTATCTATCCCACACACGTAACTAGTTGACGATTCGTGGCCTGTGGTATAGTATGTGAGGCATTTAGGCTACCAAGAAGGTTGCCAAATCTTCTCTACGACAAATAGGTATGAATTTTAGGGAAATCTGAAAAATATCATTAAGTGTACTAACTATTTTCAAATTTGACACATCACGACGAATTTGTCAATGTTAGGTACATAATTTCACCATAGGCTGTTCCTGCATTGATAAGATAACAGCTCTGATGCAGTATGCTTGAACTCATTAAAACACGTAGGTGAAGGAAAGTCCCAAGTTTTTTACTGCAATTTCTGACGCGTGTGATGAGGATGGTACATGTCTAGCCCTGCTGCTTTTTTCATGACTCCTTTCTATAATATGAAGTACAGGCTGGTCAAATTTAATATCCATAGACATTCTCTTCAAGTCGCCATTTAAATTTTAACGTTTTACATCCGAAGACTTTCTTCTTCATTATTAACACCGCTAAGCAATTCTTTTCGGTCTAGGGGAGACTTTTCGGGCTCGTGGAGTTACATATAACTTCATTAAATCCCATCACTGTTACAAATTCTTCCTCAATAAAAAGAAACAACGGTGGTAACACGAGTAAATGGAAATGACGTCATCGTAGTCAACAAGTTAAAGGAAAACTGTGTGGTGGCAACAAAAATAAAATAACAATGGCGTCCTAGAGCTGAAACTGTTAGTCATATAACCCAAATCCATTGTCATGTCAAACTCAGCCCTGAGAAGGATGGTAACGACGGCTTGTGGTGTGGGTGCGAGGTGCGGCGGGTGTGGGAGAACCGCCCCCTCCCTGCTGTCCTGCTCCCTGGCGGCCACACTACGCCTCCTGACGCGGGCCGTGAAGCGTAGAACGTGGCCGAAGGATAAGGCTGCCCTAGCTCACCTCGTACACACACATGTCCCCCACAACTTAAGGAACCAACTACAGGTATGGAATTATGAGATTTGGGTATGGATGTGGATGCGAGGAGAAGGACTGGGTGTGACTATGAATGTATTTTGGGCGCATATGTCTGGTGTAAGTGTCGGGTTGTTGTGGATGTGGGGTGAGATGAGTATGGTTATGGGGGAATTAGGTGTGAGAATGGGGAGCTGAGTGTGTGTATGGGTGTATCGAGTAGATAAACAATGAGTTGAGTGGGTGTGGCGATTTGGATACGAATGAAGCCAGGACATAGGACATCCGTTCGGACAGGGCCCAAGAGACAGGGCATCCATGGCTCATCTCTTAAAATGCATACACACGTTCCTCAGACTCATGCACCAACAGCAGGTAAGGCAGTGAAGGGCAAGTCTGGGGGTATATCGGGGAGTCAGACATATATGTGGGTGAAAATGTAGGGTACTGGGTGTGGGTGTGTGTGGGGGGCATTGGGGGTTTATCGGGGAGTTGAGTGTGAATGAGGTGTGGCTTTGGGGAACTGGGTGTGGGTATGGGTGTGGATGCTTGGGTAGGATGTGAGTGCAAATAGCTATCAAGTATATACAGTAGGTTGTGGACAAATACATTTATATATTCCTATTTGTGCTTCGACAACTGAAACTGTTGTTATGCCTTCCACTCACGTCTGTGTGAGTTAATGGATGTGTTTTTGTTGTTTTGAAATATTGCCTTTTAATGTGACGGTGTGCACAGCCGCGTGACGTCACATAAATGCCAGCGGAAGGGGTTGTGCCCAGAATGACAAACCGGTATTCATCACTCCCACGTCTGACCACAACACATTATTTCAGGCACAGACGCTGGTACATGTCCTTGTGTTGGCTGCCTGTTTGTCAGTAGATTCTGTTATGTTTAGAATGACAAACTTAGAGGGTTAAGTGAATTAGATTTATTGTGTTTATATTAAAAAGGCAATCAGATGAAGAGGCGTATAAATTTCTGCTTTTGTTGCAGCAGTCATGAAATCAACTCCAATATATATCAAAAAATCTGCGAAGGAGGGATAAATTTTGATCAATTTTTCAGTACATTTTTTTCAGTAGCTAGTTTATTATTATTGGCAAAAAAGCTACATTAAAAGTGAATTATAGCCTGCTTGAGTCATGATCTACGGTGCCATGAAATGTTTAAATGGGATAACGAAGCACACGTCGAAATTTCAGTAAGTAGATATATGGTACTTCTTTCACAGTTAAAAAAATGCTTCCTTCAAATTTATCATAGGCTGTAGTATGTTAAGCGATTTTGTTCATGTTAAAGAATTTACTTCTTTGATATTAGAGCTGAGAGCTACGAAACTGCTGACTCTATGATAGTTTCTCTATTCATTCACTACTGTAGACACCAGAACTCTTAATTTTAGATATTGCAATTTTCATATTGCTTACGAATATCCCCACTTATTTATCTATATTATTTATGTATTCGATTAAAACATCGTAGTATTCATATTGCCTACCAATATTCCCACGTGTATTTTTTTTTTTTTTTATTCTTTGTCAGAGGCGGGTGCTACGAGACTGCCGGCTCTACGACACTGTGTCCCTGCGTCTCCTGGAGGTGGTGCTGTCCTCCGCCACCACGTCCCTTTCCCTGGTGCAGGTCAGGGCCTTCTACAGGGACGACCTCACGCGCCTCCTCCACTCCCTCACCGGCCTCCACCACCTCGGCATTCAGGTGTATGGTCGGATCTTAAGCTGCTGGAGGTGGCTTGGGTGTAAGAGAACTTTAGCGAGGATGCAAGGGTGTTTTAGCATGACTGTGAGAGAATTTTAGCTTGTTTGTGAGAGGATTATAGTTTGACTGGGAGAGAATTTACTTAGACAGCGATGGTATTTTAGTGTCATTGTAAGAGTGTTATACTTTGAAAGTGAGTATATTTTAGCTTGATTATTCGAATTTTTTTAGCTTGATTGTAAGAGTTTTTAGGTTGATTGTGAGAATATCTTTGCGTGACTGAGGGTATTTTAGCTTTTTTGAGAATTTTTTAGCTTGATGATGGAAGACTTATCTTGATTGTGAGAGTATCCTAGCTCGATTGTGAGTATTTTAGCTTGCTTGAGGGTGTACCGTTTTTTGTTTGACTGGTAGTGTTTTAGCTTGATTGTGAGAGTGTTTTATCTTGACTGTTTGGAGGGCTAGGTAATTAGGTATCTATGTGTATAATTAGATGGGTGCTCCTAGGCTGTATAGAGCTGAAATACTATGATGAATTGATTCTGTGCCAAAGAGAGAGAGAGAGAGAGAGAGAGAGAGAGATTGACTGACAGACAGCAAAACAGAGAAACATAGGTAGATAGATAGATTCATATATATTGCCACTATTTTTACTTGGACTGCACTACACATTCACATATTCTACTCATGCTTAAAAACTTAAATGACTGGACTCATACTTCATGAAAACAGAGAAACTCATTTAGCTACCCTACAATCAGATGCTTATACTTGATTGACAGAAGTTTTCAAGCTCGATTGATAACGGTTATAGTTCATTGACCTAAAGCTGGCAGAGATCATCGTCCTTTTGTAGTTTATTTCACGTAGATCAGTGGCAAAAATAAGACAATAGTACCGCTCCGCATCCTTTCCATGGCACTTCTTCTTGACTAGCACCATATTCCAGTGCCAGTCTCTATAGCCCAGCATCCAAAACAGAGAGACGATAATTTTTGGTCAAATCAGAGTAGACGTACTCGTATAGGACCTTGTGTAATGTAAATGGGTGGCTTAATTTCACCAGCTTGCATCAAGACAGCTAAGATGCCCGTACTCTTGTCGGGTAAGGTAGCTCACAGACACCTTATCCCTAGCGATTTATTTTTGGATATTGCTGGGTAATGTCTTTTTTTTTTCGTTGTTTATGCAGAGTATGGCGATATTAGAAGGCTATATATAACACAGAATAGGACAGAAAGGTATAATAAGCAAAATAAATCGCTTAGGAAAAGGTGTTAGGGAGCTTCCTTAACCGGTGAGAATACGAGCCAGAGTCTTGTATGATTCAGGACCCTGGCTGGACACTGGATGGGCGTCAGCTGAAGGAGATGCAGACGGCGCTAGGGAGGATGGAGCACCTGAGAGTGTTGATCCTGCAGTACTGTGCCCACGACCTTCTCTTGGCTGCCCTCGCTCCTAACTGCCCACACCTTCAGGTAGAATGAAGCTGCCTTCCCTTAGCTTTACTACACCTTCAGGTAAAATGAAATTACTATACCTGGTGTGTTTTCGTCTGATGGAACTAAGCCACTCTTACACTTTGAATATTAAGTCGTGGTTGAATGAAATTTAACGTGCCTTAGTTATGAGGCAGGAATGGCTTTCCTTGGATACTAGTCAAATTTATCCCCCAATCTGACAACATCTGACAATCAGAAAAGCTGGAATGGGGTTATGGATCTTTGTCAGATGAAAACAAAATCCCACATTTCAGGGTAAAATTAGTCATTCTTCTTGCTTGGTGTAGGTATGTCTTTTTCCCTCAGTGTCTTCACTTTCAAGTAGAATTAAATCGATTTCCCTTACCCTCCCCAAAGCTGAAGTAGACAGAATTTAGTACCAGATGGGAACACGGATGTAAACTGATATTAGCGGGTCATCGGCTGCTGAAGTGTCTGGGCGAATTCCATGGCAGTGTAAATTGTGTGTTTTTGTGATTGTTTCTAACCCGCAAGTTACTGCCCACGCATGTTGTCATGAAGCCGTATACATCAAGAATACCCATTGAAGATCACAAAACAGCCTCCATAGCAATGAATATCTATCAGACACCACGATAGAACTGAACCATAATCCTACTAGTTTGAAAATCACTGACTTAACCACTTCACTAAGATGACGCAGTTTTCATCCAGACTAACCCAGATGGTTTTATAAAATTTTGGACGGGCTTCTGACACTGAAGGAGTTTGAAGGCTTTCTCCATCTCCAGTTCGAAAAGTCTTTCCTACGCTGAATAAGACCGTCAGGATAGAAGGAAAATGAATTATGAATGAAAGACACTGATTATTACTGCTTGCTGTGGTGCTGAAGAGGGAAGCCTTCACGAGGTGGCACCGATGTAACCGGGCAGTGGAACTGCCCAATTATTCAAATGGCCCCTCAACTCCCTCCCTTTCCACCAAAAGGAAAATGGTGGACTGCAAGAAAAAAGACAGTTTCAGCCAGCGGTCTACCGGGTTTACGGCCAGATGAGCCATGGGTTGCTGCTATTACTAATGTTACTACTTCTTGCTGTGAAGGTGTGGATGTGAAAGAGTTACGAAGTGTGAATGACAAAATTTTACCGATAAGATAGGAAGGCAAAGCAGATGACGAGGCAAATCTGAGCGTTTCCCTATCATTTCGGGCCTTTAGTGAGAAGGTACAATCACTGACCTAATGAGAAAGGTGCTATCAGGGTCAGGAGTTCACCGACACTACCCTTCAGGCTGTGGCGATAATAAACCGAGACAGTAATAATAAGTACACAAGGCAAAAATAAAAAGAAAGATGCTCTGTGATGTTGAAAGAAGAATGGGAAATGCTTATAATTTAATGTCGGCGTTGGCAAAATATTGCTCGTCACAATACAATAACTGGCTGAATTGGAAAGGTAAAATTGCCTAATCAACTATTCATGGTGAATGTGACTGTCATGATGAAGGCCACGTGGTGTGAGTGAGTGACTAAATAGCAAGTCAGAGTCAAACCTTTAGCTTTCTGTTCTATTTAATACGAAACTGCTACTGGCCTTACACTCTCTAGCTCCTATGACTCATTCTATGCTGAAAGACGTCCTTGGCTGTTAAGTGGCATAGAATATACTGTGGAGTTGCCCCGATCAGGAGCTACGATTGTTAAGAAAGGTACAATCACTGCCTCTAACATTATACTGTACTACAAAGGTGATTGACGTGAGAGGGTCGCGGGGTGTGAGTGACTGTGGGGTGTGGAGCCTAGTGACCCAGCCCACCCCTTGTGATATGGCCGCCAGCGATGTCCCTACACGGAGGAGGGCTGGGATACTGACCTGTTGGGGTGCCGCCGTCAAGTCACTCACCTCCAGGATGTTAATGGCACTCAGCATCTTCAGTCACCAGGTCAGTTCAGTGTCAGACTATATACAGAGAGACAGTAATTTTTGTATAGCAGGCACAAATGAAGAACTTGTATTTGATGAACGGTTTATTGTTTCATGAACGTTAGGTCTGCAGGCAAATGAAACTTAACTATAAGTCAATCATTCTTTAATTCATTAGTATTTTACCTCTGTTTGTACCAGTAGTAGAACTGTGAGTGTACTTCATTTTAACTGTAATTTTACTTTCATCCTGCAAATTATCACAGTGGGTGATCCTCCTTTATTGTACCTTCATTCTTTTATTTTCCCACCAAACAGAAGAGCTATAATGTCAGTGAAGAAGACAGAGAGGTGATGCGAAGTGAGCCACATAAGGCAGACAGGACAAAGGAAGGCAGCAGAACACAGAGGGACAGTAGACCGGGTGAGCCATGGCAGGACACCCTCAGCCTCAGTCCCTGCTGTTCCCGCCTCACCCACTTCGACCTCCGGGGCACCAGTGTTACTCGTGTCGGCGTGACGGTCATCATACACGCGCTTTCACCCCACGCCCTCATAGAATACGACCCACACCTCGACTGACCCTCTGCAGCTGCTTCAAAAAGGCATCTAATGGCCACTCTGCAGTTGCTGTTTTTTGTAAGATGCTAATCAGAGAAACCTTCAACCTTCTGTTTCTGCTTCCAGTTACCTTGGGAGGTAATTTTGGCAAGCGCACGAAACAGAAACGTAAATATTATTACGATGTGCTACCTTGGAATTCTTAGTGAACCCCATCCCTCCCCAGAGAAATTCATCATGATGGGGAGACGCTGACAAGGAACCAACACGTGGTGTTGCTGTTCATCCTGAGTGGAGCAGCTGCGGCGTCCATCTCGGAGACAAACCTCCTCATATTTCCCAGCACCTCGCCGTGGGAAGGACCTTGGTCCCGACCCTGGTGAGGCACCATCTACCACAAAGGAAAGTCAGTTCCCTACACAGTGTATGCGCTGTACCCCATATAGGCCTATAGGTCCGACCCTAGTGAGGCGCTGTCTGCCACAGTGGGGTGCAGGATCCCTGCACAGTGTATACACTGAATTATACCTGTAGGACGGTCCCACAGATGCAGCTGTTTACCTGTGGTCGACGGCCAGACTGTCTGAGGTTAAGCAACAACAACTGTGTCCGGGACTCTTCGTTATGAAATATGTAAATCGATTGTGGAAGTGACTCTAACGCACACCACTTGCGAACCTAATCAGGGATATGAAAATATGTCTTTATGCCTCTTTACTGGTTGTGCTCTCATATGAAAGTACGATCATATATGAAAGTATCTTCCCGATTTCTAACCTAGTCATAATTAATCTAAGTAAAGCCAAAATACTTCCTTTAATCAGAATACAAGTTAAAGGAAAGATAGGTACTATCCAACTGTAAGCTGATGTTACCACTAATCAAACGAGCTTGAAGCAGAAAGTGCATTACATGAATAGAAATTATCAAGTACAAGAGAAAACAGCATTTTTCATTCAGTCAGACCTACTTCAACTCTTGTTCTGGATTTGTTTGCCTCTGATTATTTTACTTCCTAGATAAGACCACTGTAATCACTTCCCACTTGTCACTGTCAGGGTATTTAAGCCTCTCAGCCCGACGACGCCTTCTGTTGGTTGATTCTTAATACCCCCCAGTTAATTACTGTATGTTCAGCCAAGGGAACACCTTTTGTAATGGAGGGGTTGAGGAAGGCTTTAAGTGACCTACTGGTATCCTGTTTGAAAAGTTTCACCATAGTTGAATAAAATCGTCTAGAAATAGCAAGAGTAAAAAAAAAAAAAATGTCATCGGACTGAAAGGTTTATCTGTGTAATTAGGAAAGATTTTAAAGAGTGGATTCTTATCTTTGACAGAAGCCGCGTTTTCGTGTTTTTTTTTTTTTTTTAACCAACTGTGACCAGTCTAAGCTTTCCGGGTCTATTAGATGCTAGCGAGAACGGATTTTAGACCGGTACTTCTTAATGCTGTTCTGGTTGGTTGAAGGACCGAGTGGGTGGAGTCATGAAGGAGTCTGTTGAGTTATGTAAACAAAACGGTATGATGGTAAATCAGTTATAGCTATAGGTATCAGTGTTATCAGCATACACAGTTGCTGTTTCATCTTAAAAGAAAAAATAAATGTGACAACTCGCCGGTGTGTCGCCATTACATTCATGATAATGGATTCTTCTTAGGCCATGAAGTGAAATAAACGTGCAGTTTAAATTTTCACTGAAAACAGAACAGTAATAACCGGAGGCAAAGGTTGCTGTGCTTGTCTTTAAGAGATAATTACTGGGAAATAGTTGCAACTGTTGTCATTCCCTTACAGTAATCCATAGAGTTTCACAGACTTGCATTTCTCTCCACACATTATCTCACTGATTCAGTCATAATTGATTAACTTTTTCAGTTCACGTTTAAACAAGTATCTATTTCAAGAAGTATCTACACATATTAACCATCCAGTGTCAGCGGTGGCTGTCATTTGTGCGAAATTCGATTTTTTGTAAATATTAATCTTTTACTATATTTCTGTTTGCCATCTTTACCGTATCAGCTATTTACCCACAGGTGCGGGACGCTCGTGGATGTCCTTGTTGCCCAATACAACAGCGTATTTTTTTATGCGCAGGACTGGGTAAATCCTGTCGGGTTCTGGGGCAGGACTGCTTTAGACCAGTCTCGACCGGTCCAATTTGTAACTGGCACGCAAACCAGGGGAATGATCAAACCGGTTGACACCGGTCTGAAAGCATCACGAAACTGCGGCTTTAAACATGTAATTACAGTTGAGTCACAGGATTTATAACTAGCCGGCGCTCTCTCTCTCTCTCTCTCTCTCTCTCTCTCTCTCTCTATCTATCTATCTATCAATATCTATCTATCTATCTATCTATCTATCTATATCTATCTATCTATCTATCTATCTATCTATATATATATATATATATATATATATATATATATATATATATATATATATATATATTTATATATATATATATATATATATATATATATATATATATATTTATACTTATTCGTTTGTTTGCACAATTAAAGGAGATCTAAATTAGTCCGTCAGCTAGTGATGTTTGTAGTGTGTTACAATGGCATCAATGGATCGTACTCGAGGTTTTAGGAGGTTCTTCACTACCTATTTTCTAACCTATTTCTTCTGCATATGCATATAGCTTTGTATTTTCTTCAATCTATTTTTTGTAATGTGACCATATTACAAAGACAAATTGCACAGAAAACATTGAGGTATATTAGTTTTTTTTTTTAATCTATGTCCATATTACTGTAATATGAATAACAAAGAAAATACAGTACCAAGGTAAAGTATGCATGATCACTAACAAAGATGGCCTAGTGAGTCTCCTAAGACTACGAGAATGCTAGCCTAAGTCACAGGTGGGTCAAATCTCAGGATTTTGTTTGCGTGTCGCTCTCATCGTCTTCCTGTCCCAGTTTCCATTTTTTTTTTTCCTCCTTAAGCTACTGTCCCTCACTCTCAGATACTCCTCCTAGCAAGAAAAGTAAAGAAAAAGAAAAGAATAAACCTCGTTGGCTTTCACACAATATAATATGTAAGAAGTCCTGAAGGAGTAAATGGAGATTCTTTTCTTACCCTTTCACTGCCAGAAGTTTCTCCTTACCTAACTGAAATTCTTTAGGGGTAACCAGAATAAATTATGAAAGACGTCCTGGTAGTTAAGGAATAAATTTCAATTAATCTAACCCTCAAGAAGCCAGTCCCCATCTGTTTAGCTAAGGTCATCTTTGTGTCATCTTTGCCTGACTTTCTTCTGGGTGATTTAATTCACTTGTGTTCGTGTCTTCTCTGTTGTTTTAGTCCAGCCCACGCCAGACGGTTTTATTCAGCAGAGAGAGAATCTTAGGAGTATGAGAGTTCTGACTGGGATTTTTCGCACGTGGAACTGTGCATTGTTAAGAGATGAGTATTTTTTGTATATTTCTAATCACTTGTACGAAGAGGGACAATAATTCGCCCAGTATTTCACATCCCCCATTTTTCTTTTTCCTCTGCTGGCTAATATCTCTGAAGTTAAGGGAAGCTTGGTATGTTTCTCTGTTCACATATGATTCTCTTTTATATGTGTCGGGGAGGAAAGTGACGGACATATCATTAGTGTGAAGTGAATGTTGTGGAATAATGGGCGAACTTTTTGTCCCTTAATGTACTCCTAAAAGGTGGCCCATATATAACGCAAATCTTTCACTCTGCCGCGCGATCTCTTGTGTTTGCGGGGACGACCCAGTAAGCCTTATGACTCATGCAACCCCTTACTTTCTACTCCCACTGCCACACCCACACCAGCAGACTGAGCCGTTCCCTCAACACATAGGACGCCACCAGGTGAATTTCTAGTACTGTGCTATTTACGGATAACCCTGTATATTCATTTGACCGGGCATTAGCTCTAAGTGGACGAGCGAAGTGAGTGTTTTGTACCTTTGTCCTTATATGAAGTTTTCCAAAGCATGTTATATTTCAGTTTATGTAGGAGGGAGGGTTGCTTGGAGTGCTGGGAGGGAGTGATGAGTTGTGACAGAGAAACTTGGAGTGGATGGAGTGGTGTTGAGCTGTGATAGAGAAGCTTGAAGTGGTGGGAGGGAGTGGTGATGAGTCGTGATGGAGAGGCTTCAAGCTGTGATGAGTTGTGATAAAGAGGCTTCGAGTGGTGATGAGTTGTGATAAAATGGCTTCGAGTGGTGATGAGTTGTGACAGAGAGGCTTCGAGTGGTGATGAGTTGTGATAACGAGGCTTCGAGTGGTGAGCTGTGACAGAAAAGCTTGGAGGAGTCTTTGTCACAGTCACCCTGAATGAACTCCGGGATGTAGGAGTCTGGCAGTGTATAAATAAGTTCATTACGGTGATTGATTATATTCCAAATGCATTAAAGCTTTAGTTTTTTCAAAGTGTTATTTTTCTCTCCCTTATTAATTCCCTGGCATTAAATTATCGATGTATGGTCAGTTTCCGTACAAGTCGTTGATAATTTTCCAATATTTTGTGTTATTCTCTCTGACAAGGAGGGTTTGTTTTCACCCCTGTCTGTTCGTTTGTTTGTTTATCTGTTAGCAGTATTACTCAAAAACTAAAAGAGAGATTTGAACCAAATCTGGTGGGTAGATAGCCCATGTCCCAGGGAACAATCGAAGAACATTTGGGACCGATCTGGATAGTATTACATATTCTGGATCCGGAAAATATTTTTTGCGAAACCCTAATCAGTGACGAGAAACTCTAACCCATCTTGAGGAGTGCATGGGAAATTACGTTGCCCTTGTCGGAGAGATGCGCTCCACTGAGTGCCCCTCTAGTTTTCCTAGTTTGGGGCTCCTACCCCTCTAAAGTAATGGAATATTGAGTTAGGATAATGACAAGGCTCCATGTGAGATAACAGACCTTGCAGTACAGTCAGCATTTAAAGCAAGGTTACTGCCATTGTATTTTACGCTCTGAAATAGAGACCAAACCTTTCTGAAGTAATGAAATAAATATTTAACAGTTTATCTCCTCGAACGTTACTCCTTAAATTAAATAATGCAGCATCAGTTTAGGTTCTTGAGTACTCGGAAATAATAGAAATAGTACTAAATATGAAAAAACATCGCCCAAGTCCTATATTAATCTGAAGCAACGTTGGTTTTGTTGACTATACCACTTTTATGAGGAGCCCAGGAATGAGATGGAGGGATGAAATGGATTACTACATGATGGATGGAACTGATGGGAAATAGCAGTGATACGTAATGATAAAGGAGTTTGGAGTCTCTCTCTCTCTCTCTCTCTCTCTCTCTCTCGCTTTTTTTTTGTTTTTTTTTTTTTCAGATGCCCCGCACGAACCCATGTCCTACCCATCTGACAGTAGGTGCAGCCCTGAGCACAATTTCGCCGACAGTTCTTTACCAGCAATGAGTCTTGCCCTCCATATTTCTCATTCCTCCACAAACGACAGAGAGTACCTTTCCTCCTCATAATCTTTTGATGTGTGCTTCATATTGCTATCATATGAAAAAAAAATCATGCGACACCTTCTTTTTCCACAGTCAGCATCGAAGTGTTGGTGGAATTTTGCTTATGGCTTTACATCAAGTACAAAATTGATGTGACCCTTATTGCCCTTTGAATTCTGGAACACAGGTTGAAGTGCTTTGACATACACAGTACTCTGGTTATGACGGTGCGTTGGCATGTCCGCTGTACTTATATCAGGCACTTCCTTATGTTACAGATATGAGTCACAGTACTTGGTGCTCTGCTTTTGTATGCATTTGCTATTGTAAATATTGCTGGAGCTGCAAAACCCGGCTCTACCATGGTTTCATATGTTTCGCAAGTAGAGCTTATCCAGATCTCTCCAATGAACCAACACTAATATCTAAAGTTCGAGATCCTTTATGTACTGGAAAATATATATGGATATGGATCTGAAATAAATTGACGTTGCCGAGGGGTAGCTGTGTAATAGCATATAATCTGACTTCTTTAGTCAGCCCCCTTTCTGTAAGTTTTTTTTTTTTTTTTTTTCATAATTGCATGCATGGAAAGATAACCACAAGGCCGACAGGACATTGGTTCTCGATAGTGCAAAGACCGTGATGTAACCATGTAAAGTAAGAGTTGAGGAAGCCACCACCGATAACCCGCAATCTCTCAGTATCACTCTGCGACCTCACAGCTGATTAGGTTTTGAGATACCAAAGGGCTTCGGACTGAGGACCCGGGAAGCTCAGGGTCGAGACGATTTACTGTGCTTCCGCTAATTCCCTACCACGTCAAGATAAAGACCGACCCCGTCAAGACTCCTCGTGGGTCGGGTTCGTAAAGGATATTGACCAGTTCTGTGATAAATTGTGTTTGTGTCTATAGTAGTGAATTATTGTCAATAGTTTGGTAATATTTTTCACTTGAACTATTTATAGTGTAAGTCAAGATAAAGACCGACCCCGTCAAGACTCCTCGTGGGTCGGGTTCGTAAAGGATATTGACCAGTTCTGTGATAAATTATGTTTGTGTCTATAGTAGTGAATTATTGTCAATAGTTTGGTAATATTTTTCACTTGAACTATTTATAGTGTAAGTTGAATATGAATTACTGCATACGTGATCAGAAATCGATAGTTTGGTCATAATTTTCAGTTTAACCGTTTCTAATGCGAGTGAAATATGAAGTTTTTTTCTTTTTTATCATGGTGATAAGAGGAATTACTGGATTTAACCGTACATAAACAAGGGATTTTGACTGCAAAGCGCCACGAGTGGTACAAAGGGAATAAATAATACTCACGTACTAAAGTTATGTTTACTGTGAAGATAAAAGTTTCGACACACCTTGGACTCGCTTCAGAATGTGGGCATGATTTCGTAGGTAACCAAATCTTATCATGCACCAACAATATAAACAGCTGGTGTATCTGATAAAGGTAGGATACAAAGTACGGTATAAGGTCATGATGAGTCAGTGGGCCCCATAGAAAGAGACACGACCTCGCCTTTCACCTATTATGCGAGGATACTTAACCTTGTCACTCTATCTTTCTCGTATCAAAAGTATACACCCAGCCAATATTCTCCTCTGAATTATATTCATAGTTACTCTATGCCTGGTGTGTGTGTGTGTATATATATATATATATATATATATATATATATATATATATATATGTACGTCAATTGGAACATGAAGTACTGTAACCTTTAAACTGTCTCACTAGATAACTATGCCAAACTATTGAAACTTTTATACGTTACTATCAATCCATTCCATTTTTTTTTTTTTTTTTCCATCAAGTGTATTCTTTGTCTGTGCCTGCCCTCCTCTCTTCCTATTTCTCCCATCTTTCCTATCACTTCTTATTGCTTTTCTTTACAGGTGGCTTTACATTGAGTGACAAGCCAAATGGTTTCCTGTAAGCCAAGAAACCATTTACAGCGCTGGGTGGTAACCATATAACCAAACCATACGTGCTCCCTACGTGTCAACAAGTGGGTTGGTGAAGGGTTATTGCCCCTCCCCGTAAAACAAATAACTCAAAGTCAAATGGCCACCCCTTATAGGATTATGGCGTACGGCAATAGATAGATAGATAGATAGTGTGTAAATAAAAGTCAGGTTAGTGTATCATCATCATCATCATCATTATCATCATCATCCGGACTTCCTTTCCCACCCTCGGGCAGCGTGAGGAGTAACAACGTCCAGACAGCCCAAGTTTGCCCAGTCCAATAGGCCATGTTTCCATTCACTCATCACTCAAGCTCCCGAAATCCTGGCTCTACCTGATATCCCAACCTTGATCTTTCCCTCCCCTTCCCACTTCCACCTCACTCACATGCACTTTCCTTGTCAGTCTCTCGTTCTCCATCTTTTCCACATGGCCAAAGCATCTCAAACTATTTTCTTGCAACCTTTATGGCACATCATTTACTCTCACATTATTTCAGAAACCCACGAGTGTCAACGAATTTTTGAAAGCGCCTGGACTGAACGACCTTCATAAGTAACAATAGCTTATCTGTGTGGTTGTTTGGACAGTGAAGGTGTCAGCTGGGCCGACAATAACACGCCCTTTGTCTAACAGCTGACACTCCTGATAACGGCTATCAGTCCAGTGTCCTCCCCTGGCTCTCTCTCTCTCTCTCTCTCTCTCTCTCTCTCTCTCTCTCTCTCAAAAAACAAAACAAAAAATCACACCAATTAAACTCTCCATTGTTCTCTTCTCTCCACAAGATCTGCACCGAACTCAATGAAATTGCCCGATAATGCAGAGAATGGAGAGAATAAAATAAGAAAACACGTCATCAGATTATAGACGCCACTAACACATCCCCCACAGCTAAGATGCCACGACGAGTCAGGGATTAAAAGCATACTCATATTCCTGCTTCGCTCATTCTTCACCGGTGGTTTGATTCACTGAGGGGTTTCCAGTGAGTCATTTATTTATTTATTTATTTTTTTTATTTTTTTTTTTTTTTGCTGTGGTTGATAGTGCGTTCGTGAGCTAAACGCGTCAGTTCGGCAATATACTGTTGTTAGTGTGTATTTGCTTTCAGACGATTCTTTTCAACTCGACAAAGGCCACACATATTGAAGGGATTAATGAAGGCTTTATCCACAGTTAGACTACCACTGTGGCTTTATCTAACTCCTCTAGTTCGGAAAGTCTCCCTTTATCTGAATGAAATAGTCCAAATATACAAGAAGAGATTATAGTAGATATCACCTGATTTGAGGAGTTAAGTTCACCTAGCATTCCACAGTTTTACTCCTTTAATACGATGCTGCCTTTTATGTTTTATCCTTGTCATTTCCAGACGATTTTATTCAGCTTAGGGGAGGCTTTTCGAATGAGAGAGGATTGATATAATCTTCACAAAAATCCATCAATGCTAGAGATTTTTCATACTTCAGATATAATCGTCTGGAGGTAACTAGACTAAAATACAAAGATAACTTGTGAAACTGAAGGGACTAATCTGCAAAGAATGGAAACGTGTTTTTTACTTAATTGTTCATAATTTCTGCGAGTTGTGTGAAGGAAATTTTAAACCTGCTGTGTCTCAAGCAGCGAAGATTCAAGTGTTTTGTGATTGGCGAAGACTGCACAAAGGAGAGGCTGGCGTGGTGGTCGTCTACATATTTGAGAAATCTTAGACCTATTCTATCTCAGTCAGCGGAAGATTGTAGTGTTTTTGTGGTGGGTGAAGGTTGCACAACTGAGAGGCTGGCGTGGTGATCATCAGTAGGATTGAGAAAGCGCTGCACACTCATGCCAGGTGAGTCAACGTGAAGACTATGTTGCCTTGTTGAGTAGGTACAGATGCTGCAGGGAGTAAATGCACACAAGTACAGACATATATACCAGTACAGAGTGGATGTAGTCTAAGTATGCTTGTCAACCAGAAGTCTAAAACGCATAAATGAATGTACCTGTGTGTGTGTGTGTGTGTGTGTGTGTGTGTGTGTGTGTGTGTGTGTGTGTGTGTGTGTGTGTGTGTGTGTGTGTGTGTGTGTGTGTGTGTGTGTGTGTGTGTGTGTGTGTGTGTGTGTGTGTGTGTGTGTGTGTGTGTGTGTGTGTGTGTGTGTGTGTGTGTGTGTGTGTGTGTGTGTGTGTGTGTGTGTGTGTGTGTGTGTGTGTGTGTGTGTGTGTGTGTGTGTGTGTGTGTGTGTGTGTGTGTGTGTGTGTGTGTGTGTGTGTGTGTGTGTGTGTGTGTGTGTGTGTGTGTGTGTGTGTGTGTGTGTGTGTGTGTGTGTGTGTGTGTGTGTGTGTGTGTGTGTGTGTGTGTGTGTGTGTGTGTGTGTGTGTGTGTGTGTGTGTGTGTGTGTGTGTGTGTGTGTGTGTGTGTGTGTGTGTGTGTGTGTGTGTGTGTGTGTGTGTGTGTGTGTGTGTGTGTGTGTGTGTGTGTGTGTGTGTGTGTGTGTGTGTGTGTGTGTGTGTGTGTGTGTGTGTGTGTGTGTGTGTGTGTGTGTGTGTGTGTGTGTGTGTGTGTGTGTGTGTGTGTGTGTGTGTGTGTGTGTGTGTGTGTGTGTGTGTGTGTGTGTGTGTGTGTGTGTGTGTGTGTGTGTGTGTGTGTGTGTGTGTGTGTGTGTGTGTGTGTGTGTGTGTGTGTGTGTGTGTGTGTGTGTGTGTGTGTGTGTGTGTGTGTGTGTGTGTGTGTGTGTGTGTGTGTGTGTGTGTGTGTGTGTGTGTGTGTGTGTGTGTGTGTGTGTGTGTGTGTGTGTGTGTGTGTGTGTGTGTGTGTGTGTGTGTGTGCGAGTGTGTGTGTGTGTGTGTGTGTGTGTGTGTGTGTGTGTGTGTGTGTGTGTGTGTGTGTGTGTGTGTGTGTGTGTGTGTGTGTGTGTGTGTGTGTGTGTGTGTGTGTGTGTGTGTGTGTGATGAGAGATGAGAGTGCATAGCGTCTCCATCCCTTGATGATGATAATGACTGATGATGGGGGTGATGATGATCGGTAGGAGAAGATGGAAGAAGAAGAATAGGAGAGTGATGATTTATGATGATAGTAAGAGTGACTTCCCAACTTAGGATAAGTAAAGCACGTATCAGTATTATTCATTTCCTTAACAATGTATGACGAAATTCACAAGCAGGAAGACACCAGGGAAGAACTAATGCTGAAAGAAACAGATAACTCATTGACACAAGACATCGCACCGGTAGCAACAATTACTCATGTATAACCTTATCGTCCTTATCTGTGTGTGTGTAATCATTCCTTCAGTTTCCCACGCACGGTGCTGCTTCACAGAGATATATATTTAATTATTTTAATTGATAAGTTTTGTAGAGGGTGATATGGCCTGGTTAGAAGCAAATTACTATCTGGGTAAAGGAGTTATGTAAAGGTTGTTTGTCTGACTGGAAATATATAAAGAGAAGTTATGTTTACCAGCATATGTAACTTGTATTTCTTGTGAAAAGTCAGCTGTTTCGTCCCTACTTGTACATCATTTAAATCGGGCCATACTGTATACGGTTTCCATAAGTGGGTACAACTCTTCCTTTGAACAGATCATGGCAGGGAGACGTTAAGGTGAAAACATACATGGCGTTGAAAGGATAACTCATGTAGGGGTTGACCGGCTTGTTTGGAAACAAAAACAAAAAAAAATGGTAGCAGCCAAGCTTTTACTGCTTCTTTCGAAGGACATGGAGCGACGGAGGGTCTGAGGCCTAGGCTACCATATTCCAGATAGTTTAAGACTATAAGGCAGTACACGACTTCGTTGACATAGGGATGGTTTGACTGTAGGAAGTCCAGAAAGTCTGTCTTAAGACGGCGATTGTTGCTCAGTTCTGTGCTATACGAGAGGTTCCTCGTTCATTAATCATAATGACGGTAGCAAGCATAAAACAATAGACATCATCATACTGAAGGGTTGAGAGAGGGATGGGGCGATGAGTGAAGGAGCCGACCTCTACAACGTAGTTCTTTCGGGATGGAAGATGAATAATTTATTATCTTCACCGCCTCATTTGCATAATCTTTCTCTGGGCCTGAGTCTACCAAGGTCGCCATAATTATTCTCGTTCGATTGGATGGTTTCGTAACATCTTTTATTTTGTGCATCGTATTTTTCTGTCCTCTCGCATGTTAGTGATGCAAATCGTTTAGTATTCTCTCATTCCCTTTCTCACGTTAGCCATGATTCTTACGATGAATTATGTAGTTGTCATTTAGTAACTCCAGCCTGTCTGGTCAAGCAGACCCGTCAACCATAGGCAAACAGCCATCCCCTGCAGGGCCGTCCAGTGCAGTGAACCGATGTTCCCTTGTTGTGGACAGCGCCTCGCCACAGCGAGGCGCTGGGAAAGAGCGTCCTAGATAACCGCCGCATATGCGTCTCCACCCAGTTAACAGGGGCATCACAGTAGGCTCCACATCGTCCTGTTATCTGATTATATGGTTACCATCCAGCTTTGTAAATGGTTTCCTGGGTTACAGGAAAACATTAGGTTTGTAACTCGGTGCAGAGCCACCTGAAGTGGAAGGAAGAGTAATAAAATGTGGCGTGAAGGATGGGAGAAATTGGAAGAGATAATGGCAGAAACAGAAAATGAATGATAAAGGTGAAGATAAAAGTAGGCAGCACAACATTCTGTGAGCGGATGATGGTTGCCATCACCTACCACCACGATGAAATATATATAGTCTACAGCAGATTTGTTTTCACTTGACAAGAATTTAGTAACTCTCCAGACTTGCCTGCAAAATCAAAATTTGCATGAAATGTAATAAGCCTTAGTTATGAGGCAGGAATGAGTCTCCCTGGTTACTCATCAAGTCGACCCTCCAGTCTGACTGCACATGGCCATCATCTAATAATATGCTTTCAGTTAGTTTTCTCTCAGCCCAGTCCTTCATCCCCATCTCTCAGCCGGCGGTTCTCACGATGGGACTGTATCAATCGAGATCTTATCTGGTCAGTCCCCCTCCACTTACGAGATACACCTCACACCTCGCCGGGCCATAGTAACATGAAGGCCAAGTCAAGGTGAATTATGAGGGGGAAGAAGAGAATTTAAATGAATACCTTGCGACTGTACGAGGGTCATTAAAGCACACGGCTAATTTCTTCAAAGCTCCATTCTTTGTCTTTAATATAAACCGTTTTAATCAATTTATTCCTGCCGATTCCACGAGGGTTATTGCCCCTTATTCTTGTCGATTGAGGAAACTCCCAAACACCTCTTTCAAAGCTATTTATTTTGCTTCTTATACCTTGCTGTTCTGTTCTGTGTTACTTAAATCATTCTCATATCACCATACTCTGTATAAATAACGTACAAAACAATATTAGCCAGCAGTAACCAAAAATAAATCAGTACCATATGGAAGAGGTGTTAGGAAGTTTCCTTAACTGCCAAAAATACGAGCCATTAAAACAGACATTTAATTTTTGCCAAGTCTCAATCTTATCCTAGAACACGACCAGCATTTATCTCCTCCAGCCGACGACGCAAGTTCAACCGAGTCAGACTATCAGCAGACGATTTTATTCAACTTCAGAGAGAATTTTAGTTGTGAAAGAATTAACGAAAGCTATATCTAACCATACAGTTCATGAAGTAATGGAAGGTGGTGGCGACCATCAACTACTCACTTGATGTAGTGATGCCTACGGTACTTCTTCCTTCACCTGTATCATTCTTTGTCTGTGTCTGCCCTCCTCTGTTATTATTTCTTCTATTTTTACTCTCACTTTTTATTACTCTTCTTTCCACTTCCGGGGGCCCTGCACGAGTGACTAGCCTGCATGCGGCGTCCATCCAAGAACCAAACCTCCATACTCTTCCCCACACCTCGTCACAAAGAGTCGCTGTCTACTGCAAGGGAACTTCAATTCACTGCACAGATGGTCCTTCAGGGGCGGCAGCTTGCCTGCAGTTGATGGGTCTGCTTTGCCAGACAGATCGGGGTTACTCAGCAACAACAACAGTTCATAAAGTCTTTCCTAATCAGAATTAAACCGTCCAAAGATAGCATTAGCGAAAATAAATTCAAGAGGACGTCATCGGTCTCGAGAAGTTAATCAGTTTAGTCAGGTGACAACTTTTAATGCTAAATGAGCAGCGACATGCTTTAGCCATGAGTCTGTCCGGCCCTAGTAAATTTGAGGCCTTAGGGAAATACTCGTACCGGTAGTTCTAACCCCATCAACCAGAGCTCATCATTATTGTTTTATGCCTGTTGCTGCCAGACCATTTTATCCAGCGTAGAAGAGTGCTCTGATGGTGGAGTAATTCATAGTGGCTTGATCTGACCCTACCACTCAAAAAAAAAAAAAAAAAAATGAAACTGGGAAAAATCGTCAGGAGAAAGAAAGAGAGAGAGAGACAGACAGACAGACAGACAGACAGAGACAGAGACAGAGACAGACAGACAGACAGACAGACAGAGACAGTCAGACAGACAGAAAATGAGACAGACAGATAGCCAGACAAACAGACAGACAGACAGAAACAGACAGACAGACAGACAAACAGACAGACAGATAGAATCCTCTTGCTGAAGGAGGTACACATTAGACTGCCAAGGGGAAGGTAAACGACTTCAGACTGCATCAATCATAAAACTCCTTAACCGTGAAACGTCTCATCAAAACTAAATAAAATCGCCAAGTGTTAGCAAGACTACGACAAAGAAACCTCCTCGGACTTTGTGCTTTTGTGTGTGTGTGTGTGTGTGTGTGTGTGTGTGTGTGTGTGTGTGTGTGTGTGTACATTTCCTTTTCACATACAGTACTTCACCGCGTCAATATGCCGGAGACTGATATGAGCGTATGCAAGAGGTATCAACAGCTGTGATGAGTTGATGTTTTGTATCTCTGCCACCTCACTTGTCTGTCTGGCTGTCAGTTACCAGCTCTCTTATTTTAACCGCCTTCGATTGTTTGTCAGGCTGCATGAGTAATGATTAAAAAAAAAAAATATATATATATATATATAGCTGGATCTGACGGGCTATTTTTGGTTCAGATGCAATACTTTACCTTATTCTGCTTCGTTATTCACAGTTCTTATATCTGACAGAGCATTAACATAACTCAGTGTGAAGTACAATATGAGCATGTAAGTCAGGTATTACAGATGCTTTGTCTCTAAAATTTTCAGTGGTTACCATTGTCAGTAGCTTTCGCCGACTCAGTAAAACAAACATATAAATAGAGAGATAGATGAATGCAGAGGTAATGGGTAGGTTGATAGATAAATAATGCTGTCTAGTATGACCCATCTTTACCTCCTTTTTTTTTTACGTTCTTACCTCCATTTCCTTCCCATGCCCTTCCTTTTTCTTCTCTACCCTGAGCACACACACACACACACACACACACACACACACACACACACACACACACACACACACACACACACACACACACACACACACACACACACACACACACACACATTTACACTCTCACAATCACTGACCTTAAGTAGCAAACAGAGGCATGTCCTAGGTCGAGTGAGTAGGGGGATACCATGCACTCAACACGATACATAACACACGCACAAGGTGTTGTTGGCCAGTGAAGTGGCTGATAACACTGATAACATTATTAATATCAGGGTGAACAACGATACTCAAGGTGGTAGTATTTCCAGGCTGATAATATGTGGGAAAATATTGCTGATACGAGGAGAACACTACGTCAATCTTTTAATATACAGACCAGAAGAATTAATACCCTTGGGTGTCTGATCTCCTCTCCCAGCTGAATAAAACAGTCTGGCTTTAGATGGAATGGAATAATAATCAGTGGGAATGTTACTGGAATCAGAATTACCTTTTAAGCTCCTATGACGTTGACCGGAGAAGATACTAGAGAAAATATAACCATGAGAATGACGAGAGAGACAGACAGACAGACAGACAGATACTCAAGGTGGAAGGATTTCGACACTACTGACATTAATGCTCATTCTATCTACCGCCAGATCATCTCTTTTAAATATTGAAATTTTGTCTTATGTTGAGTGTTTCCCCATCTACTGCATTTTTATCCTTGAGTATTTTCGTTATTAACTACCTTGTGCACTTTTTTTTTTTTTACTGAGTCCCATATAATGAAGACTGTTTACAATTTTTGACAGGTCATAGATTTATTCTGTTTAACATTCAGTATACTGCGACTCACTTTCATTATTAACCGGAATAGATTATCCTCCTAGAATTGTCCTGATCATGAGAGGGTTAATATGACCAAAATTAACTGTCAGGCTCCTGTGGTTCACTTGCGGCTTAAAAAAAAAAAAAAAATCTTCTGTCGTTAACTGGAAGAGAATACCGGAGTTGGTCCGATCATGAGACGGCAATAACAAAAAAATAAAAGTCTCAATATATCAGCATTGGATCTAACCTAAGAACACAGTAGGTGCAGGGGAAAAATGTCAGGAAAATATAAATTACATTGCTTTTACTGTTACTTGGCCCATATATAACTGCCATCTCTTTATCTTGAATGCTGAGTATCAACAATCTTTAACCATGGCGTATGATGATAGACACGAAGAAGTGCTATGGATATGCTGTAGAGATGCAGTAGTGTCTCTTCTTCCACTAAACTATGTGAAATAATCTCCAAAGGACTTGAATCTGGGCAAAGTTCAGGTGTAACAGCAATATTGTATGTTTACTGCAGTTACGAGTATTTTAAGCAGTTAATTAACCCATCAGCTCCCAGAGTTCCTAGATGAGGGATTTTGCTGGAAGGGCACTAATCGTACCGCTCTCCGCCTATCGGTTCATAGTCGCAAAGCTCATAGGTCCCTACCTCATGGTTCCTTTCTTTATTAAATTTCGAAAATGCCCAGCTACGTCCTATATTGAGGACACTGGGCGCAAATAGGTTAAGCTTTTGTCAGTGTAAATAATGAAAAAGTTACCCATGCTGCCTGGTTAGTGAAAAGCCAGTGGTTGTACTTTTTTTGTCCTTACGTCTTCAAATAACAATTGGTAATCTCATCTTAAATCTCAGGACCAACATGCCTAGCCCAGGGCTCCTACGCTCCTCATGGGGCAACGTAGGATTGGATGATGGATGGATGAATGGATGGATGGACTTCTTCATATGTTTATTTTCAGTACAACAGCACAACTTTTGCACAGCACACACTCACTTGAAAACAGATGAAGTACTTCTCCAACCGATGAAGTACTTTTTATTTTGTTCTTGTCATCTCCAGACGATTTGATTTATCTGGAGAAGTCTTTTTTTTTTTCTTCAGTGAAAGGGTCCTCAAATACTATATCTAGCCATCTAGTCTGAAAAGTCTCTTGTATGAATATAATCGTCTGGAGACAGCAGGTATAAAACATGAAAGACGTCCTGCAGGAGGTTAACCCCTCAGCTCCAATGACGTAGTTTTTAGCTAATTCTTGCTATTTCCAGACATATTTACTCAGCTTAGGAGAGACATTTTTCTAGGTGTAACGGTTAGAGTGACCCTTCATTAATCCCTTCACTAGTACACTTCCTTCCTTGTTGAATAAAATCATCTGCAGGCAGGAAAATAAATAAGAAATACATTTATCGATACAGGGGGTTAACGTAACTTGGTGAGCGTTCCGTCGTAGGGGAGGAGGTCAAGGCAAGCGTGACCTAGACTGGAGAGACTACCACAGGGGGGCCAGCGCTCTCCGGGTGCCAAATGACGCATGGTGGTGTGCCCCAGGTGAGCCCTAGCATACTGGCCTGGACTGGGGGGCGCAGGGAGCCATGACCCCCCTAGGTACACCAGGGTGGGTTGCTGGCTTTGTGTCTTGGGTAGTCCGGCCGTCATGGTCATCTGCGAGTGTAAATGGAGGGTTATTTTCATTTTGGCGCCTTGCACGAAGACCTGATATTTCTTGTTTTCATTTTTGACCTGGAACCCATGATCACGTAGAGTTTCCATCGCTCTACCTATGACTGGTGGATTGTTGTGGGCTGCGAGGTGTGCTTCTGCTCGTATGGGTTGTAAGCCGCCTTTCATGCCATCTGCAACTGTACGATCATCCAAATGGACACTCAAATTTAAGCCCTGCAGGACGCTCACAATTTCCTGCAGCTCACGACCGAGGCGAGCAAGGCAGCAGGAGGGAATAGCGTGGTGAGAATCAATGTCCCCGCAAACCAAACCCGCCTCGCGACAGGTGAAATGATGGCTGGAGTGGTCAGGCAGGTGGATGTGTGTTGCTCCCCACTTTGCAGCCATGGCGAGCCAGGGTTTACGGATTTTCCACATCGTCCTTTGCTCCGTCACGAAGAACATCACATCAGGACAGACCAGACCAAGCTTTCCTGTATTTCGAACCTGTAGGAACCAGTCGAAGAAAGCCACTTCACTCGGAAGCGACTGATTGAGAGGAATAGAAGCCAGAAGTGACTTGGTAGTGAGGAATGGTCCGTCTGCAGCTCCACAGTACATACACTCGTGGTCTGAGTTGATATAACCCTCGCGGATCACCAAGCCGTATAGTTCCAAGCGAGACTGGTAACACCCGACCCTCCAACGCCCTGATTCCTCTCTGGTTGACCCTGCCACGTACGCTGCGTCAGGCACCAGACGTAGCGCCCTGACAAGCCTTTCTAGGCCACAGAGCTGGGAGAAGGCATTGACGCGGCGACCAAATAAGATGTACTTAGTAGTGACGACTGCCTGTAACCGCGTCCACCTTACGACCTCTGGGGTGCTGGTCGTCACTAGTACTATTTTCACGTTCTGGAACTTTCTGACCACCTGTTCCACACTAGAGGATGCCACTGCCACCACCACTGGCAAAGATTTGTACCTGAAAGGAAGAGGTCAACTTTACCATACATTACAAAATTACAGTTGTTGTTTCTTAAGCCCAATCTGTTTGGCCCAGCAAATCAGACATCCACAGGTTAGCAACTACTTCTGTGAAGCCGTCCTACTGGTACAGTACAGTACATACATTGTATTAGGATCCGGTGCCCCCTGGTTGTTGACAACAACTCGTAGGGCCTGGTCCCGGGAAATATGAGGAGGTTCGGCTCCCGGGTGGACGCCCAAGCCATTGCACTTTGGATGCACAGCACCACTACTTGTAGGCTCCTCAAGCCATTGCACTTTGGATGCACAGCACCACTACTTGTAGGCTCCTCGTCAGTGCCTCAAAATTACGGTAAATCCTCGATATATGCAAGGAATTTGTTTCAAAATATTACATCTTTTTTTTTCTCACAACCGGCACTGTAAATTATGAGAAATTAGTAAATCAATTTTACACGTTGAAATGGTACTTAATAGGCAATATTTTGTGTGCTTTACTGTGGAATAAGTTTAGTTTAAACTAAGTTGTCTATTTGATAAAACTCCCTTACAATCTCACACCCCTAATCTACACCTTCCAATCCTAGAGCCACTCCTTTGTCACTCCTAACATCACATCTCTAACCCACTTCATCACGTTTAACTTCACACTTCTAACCCACCTCTTGTCTCTTACCTAACTCATCGTTCTCAAACTCACATTCTTGACCCACCTCACCACTACTTACCCTCACACCTTTATCACTCATAACTTCACACACCTCTAACCCACTCCACTCAGATTCACACCTCTGTCACCCCTTAGATCACAGTTCTCACACTTCACACCTCTAACCGTCTTCCCACCTCACATCTCTAGCCTACCTCTTACCCATTCTTCATTTTTAATCTCATACCTCAAACTCCACGCTAGTAACCCCGTCCTAACACTAACCTGACTATTCTCTTGTTCCTTACTTCACAGCCTTCTCACTAGCTCTAACTCCATAGATCTTACCTCACTCTTCATCCAACCCTAACCTCACACCTCTAATTCCATACCACTAACCCCATACATCACCAACCTCACTCCTTACCCATAACTTTAAATCTTTAACCTCATTCATCTACTACTCATTCTTCTACTACTACTAACGCCCATCTCTAACCTCACACCTCTAACCCCACGCCTTTACCGAACATCCTACCACAAACCTGTCCATCACATCCTGAAGGAGAGTGTGAAGAGTGTGTGCGGTGAGGTTGGTGGAGTCTAGGGTGAGGGTGACTATCTGGCCCAGGGGTACCTATGGGAAAGACAGATTTAAGTGATTTGTGGGATTAATGGATGGCAATGTTTTCATCATCATCATCACAAAGTAAAAAGATTCCATAATTAGGAGCAGAGAGTGAAAAAAAAAGAAAAAAAAAAGGGGGGGACTATTAACAGCGTCTACCGAATGAGACTTGCATTTTTTTCATTCATCATTCATACCTTTCATTCCTTTACTATGTTGTAAAACGAATATCGATTACTTCCAAGATGAATACAGTTCATGATTATTTCTTTTTAATGATCTCCATATCGTAAGCAAAAATTTACACACTAGCTGTATAAACAGTGAGTTATTGCAGCAAAGTAATCTGGACAGAAGGTAGATGAAGATATTAACTGACAGAGAGGACAGCAAAGGAAATGGATGTGTGTGTGTGTGTGTGTGTGTGTGTGTGTGTGTGTGTGTGTGTGTGTGTGTGTGTGCACGCGTGCGTGCGTGAGTGTGTGTGTATGCATGCATGTATGTAAGTATGTATGTACAGTATGTGTGTGTGTTTTATCTTTTTTTGTGTGTGTCCCTCATTCTCCCTCCCCACCCTTCCCCCTTCACACTCACATTGTCACTGCACGTAGAGGTAAATGCGTCAGTGAGGTTGCTGGAGTTGCGTATAAGTCCCTTGTACTCCTCAGGGCACACCTCCACTTCGGTCCCGTCGCCGTCCACCTTCAGGAGAATCTAACGGAG
>NC_137049.1:24209769-24534769 GCF_032717465.1 Coenobita brevimanus | reverse complement strand
CTAGACGTATGAATCACTCTCAAATTAATAAAATCTCTTAGCATGAGCTGGTTTAAATTACTTGGCTCTTTTATGTGGGAGTTAATACTTGTAATATTAACTCTCCCTCTGGTTCTTACAACGCACTTTTAACTTAACAGATTCGTCTTACATTACCTAAAATAATATCCTAAGATTTACACCCATCATGAGAGAGTTGAGTGTATATGTAGCCGGTATCCGAGATTTCATAACCCCTCTTCCACAGCGATTTATTTTACATTGTCATACCCTTTTTTCCTCCTGTGTGTTCCTGATGAAAAGTATGTTGATGCCAGAAATCCATAAATAACAAAAGTAAATTCAGAAGTGTGATCAATCAGTAATAAAAAACTACTAGTGCGATATGCATATTAGTTCCTCAAGAAAAGGATACTGCTAAGTTTCCTGTCCCACCTAGAACACGGCATGTGGTCACAAAACCTGTCTTTATTTCGAAGGTGTAGAGAGCCATGATGACCAGTGCAGAGATGCCGCTGAAGACCACGAGTGTCCACCTCCTCCTCAGCCAAGAACGTAGCCTGTCCATTGCGGTAAACTGGAGTTCCGTAGGAGGATGGTTGATGAAGTTCGTGTTCTGGAAAAGAGAGAGAGAGAGAGGGGGAGGGATAGGGGGGGAGGGGGAGGCCTTTTCTTAAGCTGTATGAGATCGTCTGGAGACCCAAAGAATAATCTATAGCCGGACGCCTTAATCCTACAAGGTATGGCCATAAACAAATTTCCTCCATGCCATTCTTTCCTACTCTGCCAGGTTTTCCTTTCTCCAGTTCACACACACCACATTCACATTCGTCTCCACCCTGTCCCTCTATTGAATCTTCGGTCCCGTAAAAATGTTATCTGGTTCCAGGAATAAAGATGTCCCAGCCGGCAGTGAAGAATCAAACCTGCTCCACTCCATTCCTGACGATAAAAGCAAGGCGCGTTACCAGCCTCACCACGGTCACTCCCTATAAATCTACAGGTAAAAATAAAACAGTCTACCCATTCAACCTAAGAATTTTTTTTTTCCTTGCTGCTCCCATCGATTTTAACCGCTTCCATCCTGTGTCCTAATTTTTAGTTTATTCATGGTATCTCCAGGCGATGTTATTCAGCACGGAATATACTTTTTCGAACTGGAAGAGTTAGATACAGTCTTTACTAGAAAGCACTCAGAGAGCGCATACCTCCGCCAATGCCATTGCCATTAAAAAGGATCTGGACCCGGATCCGTGGAGATATTGTGCGGAATACATAGGATCCGGATCCAATGGCCCACTCTTCCACAAAATTTTATTGAAATTCATTGCGAACATTCGGAGGCATTATACATCGGATCCGGATCAGGATCGGCCCCAAAATTTAATCACTTCTTTCTTGGCCCATGGCCCACCCTTCCACCAAATTTCATTGAAAATCATTGGGAACTTTTGGAGATATCGTCTGGACAAACTGACAGACAGACAAATATAAATGAATACATAACCTCCTCCAGCTTAGTTGGCGGAGGTTATTATCCCCTTCACTACTACAGATACTTCCGGAGACAAGTAAAATCGTCTGGTAAGAGTATGAATAAAGTAAAAGTGCATTATCAGACTCTATAGCCAGACGCCTTAATCCCGGAAGGGGTGGCCACAGAAGGGGTGGCATGCATGTCAGCTCCCCCCCCCCTCCCCTTGCATTCAAGCCGCATGCCAGGTATGGATTCGCAAGGGGTTTTCTCTCTCTCTCTCTCTCTCTCTCTCTCTCTCTCTCTCTCTCTCTCTCTCTGTATTATATGAAAAATTTATACATGGGATAGAGAACAATGTTCGCACTCAGCAGAAAAGTATACGGAAAGATACTGTAACTATTGGGAAAGGAATGACAACTCTTCTTAAACATAATCCTAGAGCCGTGCTTGTTTGCAATCTTTGTTTTATCTTAACAGCGTGTAACTGGACTTAGAGCCAGGCGATTATATACTCACAGTGATCAAATGGTTAAAACTGAACAGTCACATCCTCTTCCCGCACTACCACACACTACCACCGCCACCACTGCCACCACAACCACCAGCACTATTACCACGCCGCCACTGCCGCAGCACCACCCCACATCACCGACTGACTAGACGCAGTCTCTGTTGCCTGGTGACCATTGGATTCACACACACAACACACTACGCCTTCACACACATACCTCACCACACTACTACATTCTCGCTATACCTAATACTACCCATCACACTTAACGCCACACATCCGCCACACACCCCTTCCACCACACTAAATCATAATCCATGCACCACATACTATACTTCGCACTTCAGTATGTCTTACGCAGCGCAACGCACTACACTTCACACTACACCTCACACACACTACACTTCACACTTTACATCATATACATTGCACATCACACTACACATCACACACTACACATCATATACATTGCACATCACACTACACCTCACACACACTACACATCACATACATTGCACATCACACTATACCTCACATACACCACACATCACACTACGCCTCACACACAATGCACATCACACTACACCTTACACATACTGCACATCACACTACACATCACACTGCGTATCACACATTATATAACACATCACACACACTCACACACACACACACACACACACACACACACACACACACACACACACACACACACTTCACCCTAAGCGACACATACCACAACACACACACTTATACACGCACACACACACACACACACACACACACACACACACACACACACACACACACACACACCACAACACACACACTTATACACGCACACACACACACACACACACACACACACACACACACACACACACACACACACACACACACACACACACACTTCACCCTAAGCAACACATACCACAACACAGACTTCACCATGCGCGACACATCATCCCTCACATCACACTGCCCTAACACTACACACACACACACACACACACACACACACACACACACTTCACCTTACGCAACACATACCACTACACGTACACTTCACCATGCGCGACACATCACCCCTCACATCACACTGCCCTCACACTACACACACACACACACACACACACACACACACACACACACACACACACACACACACTGACCTTCACTCTACACTGCACGATTATACTGTATTTTATTCTTGCTACGAACAGACGATTTTATTCGGCTAAAAAAGACCTGCTCCCCCTTCGTTAAATGGTTAGAAACACGCCATTAATCAGTCTGCCATTCTAATTAACATTGTCAGCCTCCCATGACTCATTCACAGCTGAATAGAATAGTCTGGAGATGGCTGGAATAGAATAATAGAGTTGTCCCGGCAATTAGGGAGTTACCACCTTCTATGGCGTCCTTTTCATGTTATCATCACAACCTCCAGACGATTTTATTCAGTCCTCTTATCACCCCTCGTATTCAAGAGGATAATGAAGGCTATATCTAACCCCTCCAGCCCCAAAAACATCTGTTCTCTATAAAATGGCCACGAGATAACAAGAAAAAACACTGAAATACGTTGTCTGACTCAGGGAATTAACATTTCTTCTGTAAGTCACAACAGCCATCAACAAATTTAACACCCTTCAGCCCGAGGACAGTTATTTATTTTACTCCTGCTGCTACCAGACGAAATCATTTTGCTTCGAAGAGCACTATAATAATGAAGGTCTGCTTATGAGAGTTGTATTTAACACCTCTAACTCAAATTTTTCCGTAACACAATATAATCGCCAGGCGTGATCAATAATATATGAGAAATGGAGTTCTCAGGCTGATGTAGTTAACCCTCTCATGGTCGGAAGAGTTTGTATATCGTTCCATGCAGTTAACGTCAAATGATTTTATTCGGTTGAGAGCTATAGTCATCTAATACTGAAAGTCTTTTTTCCCATTTCAGGCTTCTTTTTCCATTTCAGGCTACGGTCGGTGCAGAGGACACAAGGGAGAAGCTGAGGTGAGATGGACGCTAGCAACAGAGGTTCTCACTTGCTATTACCACACCTGCTTCGGTCCACCAATCAGCTTCCTATATGGGGGTGGGAAGATGAAGTTTTGAAATCCACTTGAGTAGAACACATACCGAGGAGTTCTGGGGCCGCTTCCATGTTTCATTTGTTTGCATATCAACCAAAAGGAAAACCTGAGGTCTATCAAAATCCTTAGTATGCAAACTTAAAAGTACTCAGCGGAGAAAGAAAAGGTTAATAGTCGTGTCACATGCGGCAGTGAAAGAGGGAATTTCTAGGATACAAGTGATGGAACTGACGAAAGCAGAAGATACAGTCACTTCTCCAAGAAATTAAATCGATGTGGGTAGATCATCTTCATCGTAGGGGAGACAACAGATAGACAACGATGAAGGGTCCTGTTAACAGTGTAATCGACCGATTTTATGAGCTACGTCCTTGAAAGACATATGTCAGGAAAGACACGTGTATAACTACTGTGATATTTTTTAACATAAGTGTATAAATGTTTATACCCGATACAGAAAGAGTGACACGTGCATGGAATAGTGCTTGTTTGATTATGTTGTAGAGAGAAGGATACTTGAGTGTGCTAGACTAGTTACAGTGAAGGTTTTTGTGTCGTTTGTTATTTGCATTGGATCTTCACCATCCCATAGGTGGGATAGGGTGATGATGATGATGGGTCAGTGTATATGTGTATTATTAATTAAACATTTTCTGCATCCAGTGGTTTGTTCTTCAGTCCGCTGTGAAATTCGTTAGCCCATTTTTTTTTTCCTAGTTTATATAATGACGCGCCAAGTGATCTCTGTGTAAGAGATTCTCCCAACGACCCTGAGTTTCATTTACTAAAGCTTACCCTCCTGCAGTTACTAGACTCTCTCATGACGATCTTCAGTTGAAACAGATTCTCCTCATAACTGACGTCCAGCATGAACTAAGCTAATTCTGAAACTCGGTGTTATGAGCTGCGATTATCCCTTACAGCTTGACGTCGTAGTTCTTATTCATCCAGCTGAGGAGGGCACCCTTGTATTGTAGTGAAGAGGGTACTGACTGGTGTATCTAAGACCGCCTCCTAAGCTGAATAAAAGTCATCTTAAGTAGAAAAACAAAGCAAATAGTACGATATCATATCAAGCAGTTGCAATTAATAAAGTATAACTGGTAAGTAATTAATCAATTCTGTATAACACAGCAGGCTTGTGTTATCGGAAGCTTATGCAATAAAATAACTATGCTATAGAATAAAAGACCCCCATACGATATACAAATGCCATTAATATAATGAATGGTCGAGACAACTCGTGTCAGATTCCAGCTAGGCAAACGCCAGATGATTTTATACTGCCGAGAGTGAGTGTTAGAAACTTGAGAGTTATTCCTGTCACCATGAACTGTCTTCTGGTTGGGAAAAAAGAAAATAGTACTCATTTCCAGCTGACGCCGGACGATTTAATTCAGCTGAAGATGAGTCACACATGCCTGAGAGTTGAACAAGGGGGAAAAAGGAGGAAAGACCATATGGGAAGTGAATATCTGAGTGGTTCCTTCCTCATCTACAATGCCCATATAATGACAACCAGACGCAGATAGCGCCAGTATTGTCCGATAATGCATTTACTTTATTCTTGCTGCCACCACATGAATATATTCATCTTAGGGTAGATTTTTCGAACCGAAGGAAACAGATGTAGCCTTCATTAATGTCTTTACCGCTAAAAGTTTTCTACGTTGAATAAAATCGTCCGGTGGTAGCATGAACAAGAGTCTAAATACGTCGTCGGATTGAAGGGGTCAAGCTAAATATGTGTGTGTGTGTGTGTGTGTGTGTGTGTGTGTGTGTGTGTGTGTGTGTTCGTCACTGGTCACAGTATAGGCTAATTCAGTGTTCCAGCTCATTTAGGCGTACTTTCGAGTAATTTATAATCAAACTGTTATTCACTTCAGAGGTGTATCATTTTGAGTCCTAGTTGACACACACACACACACACACACACACACACACACACTGGAGGCTAGTGAAAAGAGAATTTAGAGTTATATTAACTTCCTGAATCTTATGACACTTTTTTTTTTTCATATTTTTGCTTCTATTCCATAATTTTATTCAGCTTAGGGGTGACTTTTTTTTTAACTGATTAGGTTAGACGGGGCCTTCACCTATCTCGTCATCCCAAGGCGGCTTTCTTGAAACTGAAGGTGACAAGAGGCAGTCTAGTGAGAAAAATGAAAAATATGTCCTAATGCTGAATGAATTAATTATTAAGACATCTTTACTGTACGTATATAGAACAAGGATTTCTATCATTCCTGTTTGGAAAATAACTTTAGGACACGGTCAAAGTTCACGTTCTCTCTTAACAGCTGGGTGAGTTGCCGGTTTAGCGTTAGGTGGAATTTTTTGTAGTGTCTGGAGAGGCGTCTGAGAAACTAGGCGGATTTTTGATGACGTATGTATTGCTGTGCGTGCTGTCGAAGAGTGTGGGTGGTGCAGCGTTCTCCGCGGGATTTTTTCTTATTCATTCAAGTACTGGTATGTGCTTAAAATAATCATAGTAGCTTAGCTGACAAAAGACTGATGAGAAGTCAACAAATAAGCTACTGATTGATTTAAGGTAGGATGATGTGATGGTAGGTTACTATGTGTGTCGGCAAGTAAGCAACCAGTGGAGCTTTGACGGGAGATAGGGGTATAACAATAACATCATTCTTATGCCTTTGGCTGTAGCTAAGGCTGATGATGAGGTTAACCCTAATACTGCTCAGGATTTCTCTCAATAGAGCAAATTTGTCTGGTATTAGCATAAGAAAAATCCTAAGTGTGCCCCTAGTAGAGCAAGGTTGACGAGATCATTTTCGAAGCCTCTGACTGCTGGAATGTCTCATTTGGAGAAAATCTACTTGTGTTAGCCTGAATAAAGTGCCCGTATGCACCAGCCGCATCAAAAGAAGGGCTGTCATTTTTCTTTTTTTCTTTTTTTTTTTCTCCAAAGGTCTGGGAATAATGTGGAGGCAAACTGTCCGCTTACCATCCCCCACGCTCTCCCCCTCCCCTCTCCCTACCATTTCTACTTCCTTCCCACACAAACTAGTGGGTGCTTCCTTCTCATTTCAGATGTTTTATAGAGCTGTGTTTCGTGCTCAATATCATCCGTTAATTAAATTTCTAGGTAGGTTGGTGGCGAACATCATCCACAAACTTGATTTGCTGCTTACATCATCCTTCAGCTTTATCATTCTTTTTCTGTCTGCCCTCCACTCTTCTTATTTCTATCTTTCCTGTCGCTTTTTATTGCTCGTCCTTCCTTTTCAGGTGGCTTAACTTTGAGTAACAAGCTTAATGGTTTCCCGTAAGCCAGGAAACCATTTGCAGCGCTGGGTGGTAACCATATAGCCAACCCACACGTCTTCCCTACGTGTCAGCAAGTGGGTTGGAGTGTCTGAGTAGGCCGTGGGTTGGAGGAGGGTTAGTACACCTCCCCGTAAAACCACTAACTCAAAGACGAACGGCCACCTCTTACGTGATCATGGCGTCAGGCTGTAAGACAGACAGATTGACGTTTTTTCAGGTTATTAATATGTAAACTGTAGCCATTGTATACTACTGTATGTTGGTTTTGTTCTTGTCACTCCATGTTTATCCAGCATCTAAACTTGGTGGACTGTTGACTGGATAATTATTATTATTATCGTTATTTTATTATTATTATTATTATTATTATTATTACTGGTGGTAGGTGTGGGCGCTCACCATCCACTCACTCGATGTAGTGCTGCCTTCGGGTGTGTGCCCTTTCCTCTCCTCCATCCTTGTTTCCTTCCATTCTCTTCAGCCTTTCCTTCATTCTTTCCTCCTCCATCTGCCTACGGGTGACTTACATACACTCCCACTTCTTTCATTCTTTCCTCTTCCCTCTGCCTGAGGATGACTCTACACTGAGTGACAAGCCAAATGATTTCCTGTACACCAGGAAACCATTTACTACGCTGGGTGGTAACCATGTAACCAAATTTTGGCGCCTGGTAGTTTGGTGGGTAATTACGGCGCTCCAGTCGGATTGAACCGCTGAAGGTTTATATCCAAGGGGTAGTTGGGGTTTATTGCACAAGTAGCGCCACTCAGATATGAGTGAGGCTGGTCACTCTCATCTTAAATGTCAGGACCAAATTGCGTAGTCCAAGGCTCCTGCGCCCCTCATGGGGCAACGTAGGATTGGATGATTGATGGATGGATGGATTATTATTATTATTATTACTCATTATTATTATTATCATCATCATCATTATCCATCCATCCATCCATCCATTCCCAGATGCCTCAATCCCGTTCGGGGTGGCCACAAACAAATCGCCTCCACGTCGCCCTGTCCCCCGCCATTTCACTGCCCCGCTCGCAACTCACACCCCCCTCTCTCATATACCTCTCCACCCCATCCCTCCATCTCATCCTCGGCCTCCCCCTCCCTCTTCCCCCCTTCACCTCACTCACATACACTCTCTTCGTCAGTCTTTCACCCTCCATTCTCTCCACATGGCCAGACCATCTCAGTGTATTCCTCCTAACGCTTCCTATCACATCCACATCCACACCACAATGCTCCTTTATATCCTCATTTGTCAGCCTGTCCCTCCATGTGACTCCACAGGCTCCTCTTAAATAATTCATTTCCTCTGCTCTCACTCATGACTTGTGTCCTTCCAGCAACGTCCAATCTTCACTTCCATACATTAGAGTTGGTATCACAATACTGTCATGTAGTAACTTTTTCACTTCCATGCTCACTTTCCTGCTTCTTTTCATTATCATCATTATTATTAAAGACATTCACATTTGGTACTGCCATGTAATTTACTTCCTGTTGTCCCCAGGTGATACTGTTCTTGCTACCAGTCAGATAGTTTATTAATCAAGGTTTGGGAGGAAAGGACCGATGTGTAATATATTTTTCAGGTGTGTGGGTTGGCTCAGCCGTGGAAACTGCCTACAGCGAGGGGGAAGGGGGAAGAAGAAGAAAGCCATATACTAGCCAGCAGCCAAATTAATACCAAGCGCCTGCCAAGTAAATACCAACCAGCTACCAGATTATTACCACCCGGCTACCAGATTATTACCACCCAGCTATCAAATTATTATCAACCAGCTACCAAATTATTACAGACCAGCTGCCAGATTAATACCGACCAGCTTCCAAATTACGGTAATACCAATCATCTGCCTCCAGTCTCTGGTAAGTGTCTGATGATGACTTAAATTCTTGCTGTGGTCCTAAGCCCAGCTGGACAGGAAACCAGAAGTTGCCATTCTCCTCCAGTCCACATCCACCGTTTTTGGAATAGAGAGCTGATGGAAAGGAAGGGGGAGATTGAGAATGGGACGGGGGAGCTGGGAGGTATAGGAAAGAGGAGGGACCCTGTGAGATAGGGAGAAGGCAGTGAATTGGCAGGGGACAGGACGACATGGAGGCGATTTTTTAGTGGCCATCTCATGCAGGGTTAATGTGTCTAGCTATAGATAGATAGTGTAGATATTCAAACCAGGGACCAGTATCACATTTTAGCGTAGATTTATTTTTTTACTGAGCAGATAAAGATGATGAATAGATAAAAGATGACTGGAGTAGATAAAAAGTGAGAGGATGAGTTTTGTATGGAGGAGTACATGATAAGGGTTGACAGCACTTATTTAACTTGAAAGGTGTTGGGTGGATTATCGGATGGGTGTTATGAAGTGCATGTGTCTGTGGATAGGCTAGTTGTCTGTGTGGTGGTATCAAGATTGCAGGGGCTTGAATAATGTGTGTGTGTGGTCCATTTGGCATGCTATTGAGACATAGAATAGTTCTCATTATTATTACTATTTTGTGTGGTAGGTGGTGGCGACCATCATCCACTCACTTAATGTAGTGCTGCCTACTTCTTTCTTAGCTTTTATCATTCTTTTTTCTGTGCCTGCCCTCCTCTCTTCCTATTTCTCCCATCTTTCCCGTCACTTCTTATTGCTTTTCTTTCCTTTACAGGTGGCTTTACATTGAGTGACAAGCCAAATGGTTTCCTGTAAGCCAAGAAACCATTTAAAACGCTGGGTGGTAACCACATAACCAAACCATACGTGCTCCCTATGTGTCAACAAGTGGGTTGGTGGAGGGTTAGTGTCCCTCCCCATAAAACAAATAACTCAAAGTCAAATGGCCACCCCTTACAGGATTGTGGCGTCTGGTAATAGATAGAATAGACTATTATTATTATTATTAATAGTAGTAGTAGTATTATTATTTTAACCAGTTGAAGCTTACCTCCTACGCGGGTAGGGAAACGGTGCAGGATTTTTTCTTCTTTTTTTTTTGCTATATTGCCAAGGAAACCCGTAGTATGGGGCCTTGTGCTGATGTTCATTCATTCATTCATTGCCAGACGCCATGTATCCCAAACGGGGTGGCCAAAGGCTTAGAGTTAATTGTTTTACAGGGAGGGGCACTAATCCTCCACCAACCCCACTTGACACGTAGGGATGCCAACAGCATCTGGTGTTCCCAGGCGGTCACCCAACAATACTTTTATTCATATTAGGAGAGTGCCTATGAAGGAATTAAATCTACCTACCGCCCTGTTTTCCACTGTCTGTGTCTAAACTGCCATCTCTCCATTTTCAGTGCTGAGTTGTCACAAAAGTTCAACACAACAATAATGCCAGTCATGACGCATTACGTATATAATGTAGAGCCATAGGATTGTCTTGTTCTGATGCAGTCAACCATCTTCCTTTCTGGGAATAAGGAAGTACTTGAGCGACTATAACCAGGGAATTGAGCCAGACAAATGACAAAAAATGGATCAGGTCATCTTATGTCATGTGTATCAGTAATTGTAGTACAATAATTGCAGCCCCAGGCACATCAAAACATGAACCCAGTGGACTGCAGGCTGAGCTACCCTTCTGTAGTCCACAATTCTCCTGTTGGGGGATTAGGATGGGACTAAGAATGTTAATATACCATGTAATCAGGCAGCCCCTCCTCCAACCAAGTATTGCCACTCCAGCACCAGCACAATAGGGGTTAATTAAAGACATACACTAGGGGTTAAGATCTGTATTGAACTCCTCCTCAGACAAAAGGTTGAATTATCAACACACCTAAGAATATCTCCTAAAAACTTGCCATATTTTCAGGGGCTGCCCATGCAACTCATGCTGCTGTTGTTCCTGTTCCTGCTGCTGCTGTGTTGGTGGCAATGGTGTCATGCTGGAGGTGATGCTGGTGGGGCTGCCATGATGGAGGTGGTGCTGGTGGGGTTGCCATGCTGGAGGTGGTGCTGGTGGGGCTGCCATGCTGGAGGTGGTGATTACACAGTGGATTCTAACCCTTGGGGAAATACATCTGACTGCCCTGCAGAGGTTTCCTTAGGACGTCAGTTCTGAAAATCAATATCTACACCTCAACTACTACCGCACAACTACAAATACTGCTACTACCACCCTTCTGAAAAGTGAGTTAGAAATTTTTTTGTTTGTCTACCTTGACTTGGCAGAGTTTTGTCCTTTGGCAGTCTAATCCCCAAAGCAGAGACAAGGACAGCAATACTGTGGGTCTGCATCCTTTCCAGATCACTTTTAAGCCAAATTGAGATGGACAGAGTATAACAGTTACTCCCCTGCTTACGAAATTTTAATAGAGAATTCTTCACCTCATCATTGGGTGGGAAAAGGTGTTAAGGCTGATGATGATAATGTTAATACCTAATGATGATAGTAATTATGATCAGTGGCAGTGCTAGGGTCCATAACTAGATCATTCCACCACTAGGGTATACATGGCTAGTTAACTTAATCTAGGTGCTGATTTTACTTGCTAATCAACGACGATGATGATGATGGCAACGACAGTGATGATGATGATAGGATAGGATGATGCAGTGCCAGGAATCAGTCCCTGGCACTATCAGGTTGGCAACCACAAAGCCTAATGAAATGTCAAGCTGGTAAGTCTTTAATCTCAGCAACAATAGTTCTTAGTTCGGATGTTCATAAGTGGAAGAACAACTGTCTTTATGCCAACTAAAACCAGATGGTTTTATGCAACTGAGAGTGATGCTTTTTTTGTGGTAAGGACTGCAGACCAAAGTTACCATTCTTTCATAGTCCACCAACCCCCCTTTGGGGGATTGTAAAGGAACTGAAGGATGTTAGTACAACCTGACAGCTTCAATATCTCATCATTACCATAAGAAAATGTCTGTTCCAAGCATCAATAAAAAAAAGTACAAAGAAAGAAAGTTACTCACTTGTCATTTAGGGAAGAGTGACAGATATGAAATACAAGTTAGTGCTGGCAGAGTATTGTTGGCATACTTTTGCACATGCCTGTACACCACAAACAGATGCAGTAAGTCCTCCTTGTATGTCACAGATGCCAAAAAAATATGGGGTGGTTCATATATAACATGTCTGATTCCAATTGTTTTGTCCTTACGTTTTGGACCATACCATACCCCATCCTTAGGTGGGAAGAATAGGTTAGGATGATAATGATGATGATTGCATTGATGATTTTAATAATAATGAATGTTGATTATTATACTGATGATGATTATAATGATGATGATTGATGTGGTGAAGGCTCAGTCAGCAATACCATCTCTTCCCTGCATCATTTTCTGTTTCCCATAACCCTTTTCTTACTTTATAGTGATTGCTTGTTTGCATCCTTTAATTGCATTATTTCTTAGCAAGAATCAAATATCTACTCTTGCATTTGCTTTCAGTAATTGCTTAACGTTCACTCATTTAGTGAGCAGAAATTTTTATCCCCTCTGACTTTTATCTATCTATTGCCAGACACCTCAGTCCCATAAGGGGGGGCCACAAACAAATTAACTCCATCTCGCACTGTCATCTGCTGTTTGACTGCCCTCTCTCCAACTCGCACCCCCTTCCCTCGTATCTCTCCACTCCATTCTTCCATCTCAGCCATGGTCTCCCCTCCTCCCCTCCCCATCCACTTCATGCACATACTTCTAGTCAGTCTCTCATTCTCCTTCGTCTTTACATGGCCAAACTATCTCAAAAGCATTTCTCCTAATAGCAGCACAATGCATCTTTATTTCCTCATTTGTCTATATGTCTGTCCATAAACTCCATACACTTCTCACTTCATTTCCACTTCTCTCATTCTTGACTTGTATCCATCCAACAGGATCCAAGCTTTATTTCCATGCTCACTTCCATCCCCCTCCCTCATATATCTCTCCACTTCGTCCTTCCATCTCATCATTGGTCTCCTCCTCCACTTCACTCGCACACACTTCTAGTCAGTCTCTCATTCTCCATCCTTTCTACTTGGCCAAACCATCACAAAATATTTTTGTAACAACAATTTACTTCCTCATTTATCTGTCTGTCTGTCTCCACACTTCTCACTTCACTTCCATGCTCACTTCCCTACTCCTTATCACAGCTTTCAATGATCCAGCAACCTTTCTACCCTGCTGTACCCTTCCAAGCACTCCCTTCAATCCATACTCATCACACTACTTAAGTACTTGGATGCACTCTCATTCTCTGTTATATTTCCTAACCATCCAGTCTCACTGCATGTGCTGTGACTTCATTTCTGTCAAAGATCATAACATTACTCATATATACTTTATATTCTCTTTTAGATTCCGTTTCCTCCATACATCCCCAAACTCATTCACCAAGCCTTGCAGTTCACATTCATCCTCACAATATAGTATCATCAGCAAGCAGCAGTTCAGGAAGTTTCCACACCTTACCCCCTCTCACTAGACACTCAATATATTCAGTTCCCTACCTATTATCACTCTTATAGCTCCATCCAAATACAAACTGAACAACCACAGAGACATGACACACTAAAACATGACACACAGAAACATGACACAAAAAAATATGACACAAGGAGACATGACACAAAAACATGACACAAGGAGATGTGACACAAAGGCATGACACACAGACATAACAGCCAGAGACATAAATTGTTTGTCATTATGCAGATTCATTTCCCACACCTCGCTGGCAGAATATGATAGCATTGAGGCCCAACATCCTTTCCATTGCACTTCCTCATGACTAGTATCATATTACATTATTATTTCAACTAATATTTACAAAGGAAAATGGTAATTTAATCCCCAGTTGAACAGCTATTTTAAAAGTCATCAAAATATCTGCAGTCCCTATACCCGCAAACTGAGCCAACACCACCAGATGCATATAGGCAGCCCTGTATTATGGTTTAGTAAATTGTGGGCTGCCGTTGCTGTGGTCCTGTATTCCTCTGTAGTGTAACCAAACCACTTCTTTGAAGCAATGTAAGGTCAATTTCATGATTTTTGCTGATGCAGTATTTGCTTCCTGACTAAGTAAATCGGCGTCAGTTGTTTGTAGCTTATCTGTGTGTGCAGATCATCTACCTTCTTGAGTGATATGTTGCTAAATAAGCCGAAACATTTTGCTAAGGATATATGCATCTCATTTCCAAAGCAGACTGCTGAAACATGCACACACACGTCAGAAAAAGATTATTTGAGAATAGTCTGTGTTGTATGGAAAATTTTGGAGCTTAACTCAAACCCAAAAGCTCATATTGCCTCTCTTCTTTCATTAAATTCCAGTATTTAGTTTCTCTAGCACTGACTGTGATTCTTAGTTGTTAATATGAGCTGGGACCACCACAACATCATGTGTTATCAGCCCAAAAGATCATAAATAAATGTAGCATAGTGGAGGGTTAGTGTCCCTCCCTGTAAAACAAATAACTCAGAGTCAAATGGCCACCCCGTACGGGATTATGGTGTCTGGCAATAGAGAGATAGATAGATAGATATAAAAGGACTGCAAAAAGCCATAGTGCTTTTTTACCCAACAGTAAAAATAGGTGTATTGCATATACGATCCTTCCTGAAGTATTGATATTGTTTGAGTTATATTTTTATGCCTATTTTCTTGTTTTGATGTGTGTTATTTTTACATTTTTATTATTGCCATGTCATAGTGATTTACTGCACAGTCTGCCACAGGAAAAGATATGCTGAAAAAATATGCACCTGTAGTCTTTGTTTAGAAGATTTTAATTGGCAACAGGTCACCTATGAAATTGTCTGACTCAGTCTGTATTTTCCCCTGCCTATGACCTCCAGTCTTTGAAATGCAATGTGTGCAGGAATTTCGGAATTAACAGATCTTGAATTTGTCTTTTGTTTTTGTTTTTCTTGCAGCCTGCAGCTTCTCCTTTTCTGCATTAAAAAAAAAGAATCTGCCCCTAATATCACCAAGAAATTAAAAACTACAAGCATCCTTGGTTAATGTTGATTTATGTCAAAGATTAATTAGCATCTTGAGTTGTTTCCCTTCATGCATATCCAAGAATAACAATCATTCTGAGTTTAGTCCCTTCATTAACCATCCCCAGTTGATTCCTTTCATTTTGGTCAGAGCCGAATGAGTTGAGATTTTTCCTTGCATATATACAAACATTTGTCGTTAATATGGTGTATTAAGAGGTACAAGGTAGGGTAGTGGATGTTGGAGTGGCCCTGGTGAGAGAGGATAGTGTTTGGAAACTCCCTGTACTGTTGTTTGCAGATGATACTGTGTTGTTGAGTGAAGACGAAGGGGAGCTGCAAGGCTTGGTGGATGAGTTTGGGAGAGTGTGTAAGAAACGGAACCTAAAGGTGAATGTAGGGAAGAGTAAAGTGATGGTCTTTGAGAGAGGTGAAGTTAGTGAATGTACAGCGAGGTTAGATGGTGAGGAATTGGAAAATGTGAGTACGTTTAAGTATTTGGGTAGTGTGATGAGTAAGGATGGAGGTTTGGAGGGTGAAGTGCTTGAAAGGGTACAGCAGGGAAGAAAGGTTGCTGGTTCCTTGAAAGCAGTGATAAGAAACAGGGAAGTGAGCATGGAAGTGAAAAAAGTTACTACATGACAGTATTGTGATACCAACTCTAACGTACGGAAGTGAAGCTTGGACATTGTTGGAAGGACACAAGTCAAGAGTGAGAGCAGTGGAAATGAGTTATTTAAGAGGAGCCTGTGGAGTCACGTGGAGAGACAGGCTGACGAATGAGGATATAAAGGAGCGTTGTGGTGTGGATGTGGATGTGATAGGAAGCGTTATGAGGAACACACTGAGGTGGTTTGGCCATGTGGAGAGGATGGAGGGTGAGAGACTGACGAAGAGAGTGTATGTGAGTGAGGTGGAGGAGGGAAGAGGGAGGGGGAGGCCGAGGATGAGATGGAGGGATGGGGTGGAGAGGTATATGAGAGAGAGGGGTGTGAGTTGGGAGCAGGGCAGTGAAATGGCGGGGGACAGGGCGACTTGGAGGCGATTTGTTTGTGGCCACCCCAAACGGGATTGAGGCGTCTGGCAATAGATAGATAGATAGATGTTTTTAATATTTGCTTTTCATGTGGCTGACTGTATGTTTATATATTGATGTGGGTATGTTTTTTGGTGCCTGGTTATTTCTGTTGATTTACGCTATAATCAGTTTGCTTTCACCTGACAGAGATTCATAACTTCTAGCCTAAATTATGGCCAAGTGAGGTCAGACTGGAGAGTTAATTTGAATAGTAACCAAGGAGTCTCATCCCTACTTCATCACTAAGACTTATCAAATTTTATGTAGCCACAGAGATTCAAAACCTCTTAGTTTGGATTATGGCCAGATGTAGTCAGACTTGAGAATTAATTTGAACAGTAACCAAGGAGGCTCATCACTAAAGCCTATTGAATTTTATACACCAATGATATAGTACTGAAGTTATAAAAGTTGCCTTGTTTTGTCAGATGAAAATAAACTGACTATAGTTATGTATGTGTTGAACTGTAATAAGTTATTGTTATATCTCAATTCTTATTAGTAACTGTTGGAAAGTGTGCCCTTGTAATGTCATCTTCAGGTGTTTAAAATTTTATAACTCTATGGGAAGATCCTAAGGTGCCCATTGGACTGAATTATTTTGATATACAGTTTCATATCACACAGTCATTTGCCATATTTTCCTAAGCATGTGCAAGAACTAATTTGCCTGACAGGTCCCTAATGTCTGTTAACCCATGGCATCTCAGATATCAGCATTATTATGTGATGAGCAGATTATTTTGTGCAGTATGCAATATTAGGGTAGGCAGGCTATGTTGTATAAAGTTGTAAGCTCTCTAACATCACAGGCAATTGTTTATTGATTTTGGAACCATCATTATGTTTACTCATAGGCTAGGCTGTGGATATTGCTCCTACTTTATTGCTTTTTCTTAGTCTGTGGGTCTTGTGGGTTTTGTGATGGTGTTGGTGTCTGTTGGATTGGGTTGTGGTGGTTTATGATCTTAGAGAGAGAGAGAGAGAATGTAAATGACAGTGATTTAATATCGGTGTTGGAACGAACATCACAGCCAATTGTTTATACATTTTAGAACCATCATTATGTTTATTCTTAGGCTATGCTGTGGTTATTTCTCCAACATTGTTGCTTTTTCCTAGTCTATGGATCTTTGGGTTTTTGTGATGGTGTTGGTGTCCATTGGGTTGGGTTGTGGTGGTTTATGATTCAAGAGAGAGAGAGAGAAATATGTAAATGACGGTGATTTAATATCTGTGTTGGAATGAGCAAGGATGTGTGATGTCCCCATGTTTTGTGTGTGTGTGTGTGTGTGCGTGCGTGCGTGCGTGCGTGTGTGTGTGTGTGTGTGTGTGTGTGTGTGTGTGTGTGTGTGTGTGTGTGTTCTTACCTAATTGTTCTTACCTAATTGTTCTTACCTAATTGTATCTTTACAGGAATGAGTCGAGCTCGTACTGTCCCATGTCTTAAACCATATTTATCGTACATATCCTTAAATTTGTGAATTGTTTTGGCACACACTATTTCATTCGGTAGTGCATTCCATTGATCAATTGCTCTGTTTGGGAAACTGAATTTCCTTACGTCTTTATCACCTCTCTTCTTATGCAGTTTTTTGCAGTGTCCTCTTGCTGATGCTTCTCCATATGTTAAGTAATCATTTATGTCTATTTTCTCCTTTCCTGATATGCACTTATATAGCATTATCATGTCATCTCTTTTCCTTCTCTCCTGTAGTGTTGGTAGATTCAGTTTATTTAGTCTTTCTTCGTAGCTTAGGTCCCTTAAACTTGGTGTGTGTGTGTGTGTGTGTGTGTGTGTGTGTGTGTGTGTTCTTACCTAATTGTACTTACCTAATAGTATCTTTACAGGAATGAGTCAAGCTCGTATTGTCCCGTGTCTTAGACCATATTTATCGTACATATCCTTAAATTTGTGAATTGTTTTGGCACACACTATTTCATTCGGTAGTGCATTCCATTGATCAATTCCTCTGTTTGGGAAACTGAATTTCTGTCATAAAGACTTTGTAGTTACTTGTAGAGAAGTATATTTTAGACTTGTGGTCGAGCGGCTTTTATATCTTGTAGTAGTTTCCCCACCAGATGTCATGTAGTGACGGGAGAGGTAAAGAATAGTATGGGACTATTTTTATTTGTCTTGGAAATATTAAACAGGTATAATAGTATAAGTCCTGGGTAGCTACCTCCCTGTCTCGCTATCTCTCTCTCTCTCTGTTCTAAGGCTAATCTCCGTCTCGACCTCTCTCTAGGGTCGCTTGTCTCCTTCTAAACTCTCTTTCCTAACATCTCGTGTAGTAGGGTGTGTGTGTCACGTATGTTCCTCATGGCAACAGAACTTTCTCACGAGAGGACTGCTGACAGCTAACTGAATCATCTCCTTACTGGCCGCTGTCGTCAGCTTTCCTCCGTGTAAGCGTTTAGCGCTGCTCGCTTCTCGCAAACACAACACCTTCTCATCATTTGACTTCCTGCTTCTATCTGTCTCTCTATCTATCTATTTATCTATCTATCTATTATGTAGTCCTATATTTCCTTACGTCTTTATCACCTCTCTTCTTATGCAGTTTTTTGCAGTGTCCTCTTGCTGATGCTTCTCCATATGTTAAGTAATCATTTATGTCTATTTTCTCCTTTCCTGATATGCACTTATATAGCATTATCATGTCACCTCTTTTCCTTCTCTCCTGTAGTGTTGGTAGATTCAGTTTATTTAGTCTTTCTTCATAGCTTAGGTCCCTTAAGCTTGGTATCCATCTTGTAGCGGCCCTTTGAACTTTTTCAATCTTGTCTATTTGCTTTTTGAGATGAGGACTCCAGACTACTGATGCATATTCCAGGGTTGGTCTAATGAATGATGTTATTATCCTTTTTGGCATGTCTTCATTTATGTATGTGAATGCTATTCTCATATTTGCAAGCAGTGTATACATGTTCCGTACCTTCTCGTTGATGTGGTCAGCCGGAGATAGTCTGTTATTGATAATCACACCTAGGTCTTTCTCTCTTTCTGATGTGTATAGGGTTTTATTTCCTAACTTATAATCCCAATCAGGTCTTTTTCCACTTTTACCAAACTTGATTACATGACACTTGTCCACATTGAATTCCATTTGCCATGTACTACTCCATTCATGAAGTTTATTTAATTCTTCTTGTAGCTCCCTACAAGAGTCTGTGCTAGTAATTCTTCTTTGTATTTTTGCATCATCTGCAAACATATTCAGATAGCTCTCATTTCCAGTGTTACTGTTTATATCATTTATGTACACTAAAAACATGATTGGTGCCAGCACTGAACCCTGTGGTACTCCACTAGTCACTTCTTTCCATGATGAGTAGTTTCCTCTTAGTACTGTCCTCATTTCTCTTTTTATGAGAAAGTCTTGCATCCAACAAAACAGTTTGCCTCGAATTCCTCCTTGATGGTACAGCTTCCATAAAAGTCTTTGGTGTGGTACTGTGTCAAAAGAAAGCTTTCTTGAAATCTAAATAGATACTGTCCACCCATCCTTCCCTTTCCTGTATTGTGTTTGTTACTCTGTCATAGTAGCTCAACAGATTAGTATGTGTGTGTGTGTGTGTGTGTGTGTGTGTGTGTGTGTGTGTGTGTGTGTGTGTGTGTGTGTTCTTACCTAATTGTTCTTACCTAATTGTTCTTACCTAATTGTTCTTACCTAATTGTATCTTTACAGGAATGAGTCGAGCTCGTACTGTCCCATGTCTTAAACCATATTTATCGTACATATCCTTAAATTTGTGAATTGTTTTGGCACACACTATTTCATTCAGTAGTGCATTCCATTGATCAATTGCTCTGTTTGGGAAACTGAATTTCCTTACGTCTTTATCACCTCTCTTCTTATGCAGTTTTTTGCAGTGTCCTCTTGCTGATGCTTCTCCATATGTTAAGTAATCATTTATGTCTATTTTCTCCTTTCCTGATATGCACTTATATAGCATTATCATGTCACCTCTTTTCCTTCTCTCCTGTAGTGTTGGTAGATTCAGTTTATTTAGTCTTTCTTCGTAGCTTAGGTCCCTTAAACTTGGTATCCATCTTGTAGCGGCCCTTTGAACTTTTTCAATCTTGTCTATATGCTTTTTGAGATGAGGACTCCAGACTATCTATCTGTCTATCTATCTATAGCCCGACGCCCTACTCCCACAAAGGGTGGCCGCAGACAAAACGCCTCCAAGTCACTCTGTCACCCACCATTCGACTACCCTCCCCCCAACTCACCCCCCCCTCCCTCATATACCTCTCCACTCCATCCCTCCACCTCATCCTCGGTCTACCCCTCCCTCTCCCTCCCTCCACCTCACCTACATACACCCTCTTAGTCAGTCTTTCATTCTCCATCCTCTCCACATGTCCAAACCACCTCAGTGTATTTCTCCTAATCTTTTCAACCACATCCACATCTACCCCACAACGTTCCTTCATTTCTTCATTCGTCAACCTGTCCCTCCACGTCACTCCACATGCTCCTCTCAAGTAACTCATTTCCACTGCTCTCACTCTTGACTTGTTCCCCTCTTGCAATGTCCACGCCTCGCTTCCATACGTCAGGGTAGGGATCACAATACCATCATGCAGTGACTTCTTAACTTCCATACTCACCTCCCTATTTCTCATCACTGCTTTCAGTGTACCGACAACCTTTCTTCCCTGCTGTACCCTTTCACGTACTTCATCCCCCAAAGTTCCATCCTTACTCATCACACTACCCAAGTACTTGAATGCACTCACATTCTCCATATCCTCACCATCCAACCTCACTGCACACTCTGTGACTTCATTCCTCTCAAACACCATAACTTTACTTTTGTTTACATTAACTTTCAGCTTCCTCCTCCTACACACTGTCCCACATTCATTCACCAAACCTTGCAACTCCCATTCATCTTCACTCAACAATACTGTATCATCAGCAAACGGCAACACCGGAAGCTTCCAAATCTCGCCCTCATTCATTAGGGCCACCCCCACATCCACTGCCCTACCTTGTACTTCCTTTACAACCCCATCCATATATATATTAAACAGCCATGGAGACATTACACACCCCTGTTTCAGTCCCACATTGAGATCAAAGAACTCACTCAGCTCACCATCCACTCGCACCGTAGCCCTAGCTCCCTCGTACATACTCTTCACAGCACTCAACAATTTCCCCTCCACTCCATATATTCTTAATACCTTCCACATACCTTGCCTATCTATTCTGTCATAAGCTTTCTCCAAGTCCATGAAGGCAGCATACACTTTCCTTCCCTTCTCTAGATACTTCTCCACTAAACATCTTAGAACAAATATCTGATCTACACACCCTTTTCCCTTCCTAAAGCCCCCTTGTTCTTCTCCGACTAGCTCCTCTGTCATATGCCTAACCCTATCAATGAGTATTCTACTCCAGACTGCTGATGCATATTCCAGGGTTGGTCTAATGAATGATGTTATTATCCTTCTTAGCATGTCTTCATTTATGTATGTGAATGCTATTCTCATATTTGCAAGCAGTGTATACATGTTCCGTACCTTCTCGCTGATGTGGTCAGCCGGAGATAGTCTGTTATTGATAATCACACCTAGGTCTTTCTCTCTTTCTGATGTGTATAGGGTTTTATTTCCTAACTTATAATCCCAATCAGGTCTTTTTCCACTTTTACCAAACTTGATTACATGACACTTGTCCACATTGAATTCCATTTGCCATGTACTACTCCATTCATGAAGTTTATTTAATTCTTCTTGTAGCTCTTTACAAGAGTCTGTGTTAGTAATTCTCCTTTGTATTTTTGCATCATCTGCAAACATATTCAGATAGCTCTCATTTCCAGTGTTACTGTTTATATCATTTATATACACTAAAAACATGATTGGTGCCAGCACTGAACCCTGTGGTACTCCACTAGTCACTTCTTTCCATGATGAGTAGTTTCCTTTTAGTACTGTCCTCATTTCTCTTTTTATGAGAAAGTCTTGCATCCAACAAAACAGTTTGCCTCAAATTCCTCCTTGATGGTACAGTTTCCATAAAAGTCTTTGGTGTGGTATTGTGTCAAAAGCTTTCTTGAAATCTAAATAGATACTGTCCACCCATCCTTCCCTTTCCTGTCTTGTGTTTGTTACTCTGTCATAGTAGCTCAACAGATTAGTAACACATGATTTTCCTTTTCTGAAACCAAACTGTCTTTCTGTTATCATAGTGTGTTCTTCTAGATGATTTACCCAAGCTTTTCTTATAAGTTTTTCCAATACCTTGCTTACAACACTGGTCAGTGATACTGGTCGGTAGTTGAGTGGATTTTGTCTATTTCCTTGTGTGTGTGTATGTGTGTGTTTGTGTGTAAAGATACTGGGATTTGAATGGTGAGTGAATGAGTGTTAGAGTCATTTCAGTGGGATTGCAGTTGGCTAGTTTCTCCCTCATTTGTGTTTCCTCTTTGCTTTATGGGCCCTATACATTTCATCCATATATAAAAAAAACAAATGAATAGGGGATGACTGCTTGAAAAAGAAAAAAAAATAGTTATGATGATTATTGCAAAATAATTGGTTACAAAGATGGTGGTGATGATGATGATGATGATGATGATGATGATTAGTCCACTTCACTAAGCATGGTGCTGATAGTTCTCCCACTTTAAAGCTTGTTCATTCTTTGTTCCTTGTTCACTAGAAATAAATTGAAAGAGAGAGAGAAAGAGAAATTGGGAGAGAAACCTTCCCCTAGTGCTAATAATCATTACAGGCCTCTGAGCCTCCCGTCACCTGTACTGAGAGTGTTTCCCCCTACCTTCCCTTAGCATTAAAATTAATTTTTGTATATTATTCCTTTGTCAAAACATGATAAACCTATTAGGTCAAGATTATGCTGTTTTGAAGAATATTTGCTATCTATTAGTAAATCTTGGCTTGTAATCCTACTTGACTGACTACAGAAATCCTGGCAGTCCCAAAGATATATGATGAAGGATTGTCTGTTGTGGTAGTGTGGTGAGTGTGGTGTAGTGTGGGAGGAGGCCTTAAACTGTGGTACATGTGGTGAGTGTTTTGCTGTAGTGTGGTGTGATAGTGTGTGTGGTGCATGTGTGTGATGTGGGAGGAGACATTACACTGTGGTAAATGTGAGTGTGTTGTGGTGTGGGAGGAGGCATTACACTGTAGGCATAGTGCCTTGTCTATGAGTTGTATAATTATTGTGTTGGCACTGAAGTAGGGAAAGATGATGATCGTGATGAAATCTGGTTAAAAGCATTTCACTCTAACTTGGCACAAATTTTAATGGTTTTGCAGCTTTTTTTAACATTTTCACTGGCAGAAACAAAATATTACAGACCTACACTCTTTTCATAGCTTTACATCGTGACAGGCATCATATTTTAATGCTTGTTTACTGTATTCTTACAATTCAGCATTTGTGAGAGAGCATAAGCCGTTTTTAAACCAAGTTAGAGTAAAGAGAGAGAGAGAGAGTATAGGTGTAATTGTGTTTCTGTGGGTATGGTTGTGTGTGAAGGGTAGGTGTCTCATGATGGTTTTTGAAGGCTTCTGTTGTGTGACTGTAGTTGCCATGTATATCTAGGTAGTAGCTATGTACCATCTGAAGTGACCATGTAAATCTAGGTAGTAGCTATGTACCATGTGAAATAGTAGAACTAAAGTTACTAAAGACAAGAAAAGTGGGTGGCAAGCACAACCACTGGCAGACTGCATTTAGGCTACCAGTACAGTATTGCAGATGGTCGGAGCCAGTGACCTGTACTGTGAAATTCCACATGCTTTTCACAGCACAGTTCCATTGGAATGGGGGCTGTTTAAGGGGGTAGGAAAATAATATGTATCCTTGTGAAATTTAGTGTTAGGTATAGGATGAGAACAGATGTTTTTGAAGCACTCTCCGTAGTGTAGGTTTTGAATAAATTCTTTCCATAGCATTTCTTCATAACCAGCCTCACATTTTAGCTCTCATATACTGTATTCTTACAATTCAACATCCATGAGAGAGCAAAAGGCATTTTTAGACCAAGTTAGTGTAAAGAAAGGTAGAGAGAGAATAGGTGTAGTCATGTTTCTCTGGATAGGCTTGTTATTGAAGGTGGGTGTCTGGTGATGGTTTTTGAAGGTTCCTGCTTGGCTGGTGATTTTTGGATGGCTGTAGTGGCCTTGTGTGGATAGGTAGTAGCTATGTACAGTCTGAAATAATAAAAATAAAGTATATGTAAAAGAAAAAAAAAAGAAAGAAAGAAAAGGTTGACGGCCACAGCCATCGGCGGACTGCAAATATTGCGGGTGGTCAGAGCTGATGACCTGTACTGTGAAATTCCATATATTTTCACAACACAGTTCCTTGTGAATGGGGGCTGTTTTAGGGGGGAGAAAAAAAATGTATCAAATGTATGTTTGTGAAATTTAGTGCTGGCTGTGGGATGAGAACAGATGTTTTTGAAGTACTAGTGTAGGTTTTAGATGGGTGTAGGTGCTGGATAATGACTGTACACAGTAGGTAAAACAAGTATCTGTGCAGGAGGGGGTTAGTGTTGCCAAAATTCTGAATGTAATGAGAGATATCTCATGAGGATTGATATACATGATTTCACCCACCTCTCTTTAGTGTTACCGTACAAGAACAGATTACGGTACATTTGATTATTGTCTCTCCAGAATAGGGAGACAGTTCTTACCACAGTTAATATTTGATGTACATAATCCATCTGTCTATAGCCAAACACCATGATCCCATAAGAGGTGTTCATTTGTCTTTGAGTTTGTTATTTTACAGTGAGGGGCACTAACCCCCACCAAGAACTTGCTCGCATGCAGGAAACACATATGGTTGGGTTGTATGGTTACCACCCAGCATTTTAAATGGTTTCCTAGCTTACAAGAAACCTCTAGGCATGTCACTTAATGTAAAGCCACCTGAAAAGGAAAGAAGAGTAATAAAAAGTGACAGATTGGATTTATATAGCCCCAGAGTTAATGCATATAAATTGCCTTGACACTGAATGCAGTGTAATAATTGAATCACAAGACCAAGTTTGTTAATCAGGAACCAGATTCACAAAACATTCCACTGCCAGAGCTCTGCCAGGACCAGCTGGTGGCAATATCACATAACACAGTATTAACACTTATTTAGGATGCCTTATTAGATGCTTTTCAATACAGGGAGAAATTATATACTGTTTAGAAAGAGTGGTTACATTTACTGGAAGATATATGCCACAACAAAACTGGAAGGTCAGGCTTTTATGAGATTATTGCATCGTAAAATGTATTAGTGTGAATAAATTCATAAATGTGTTTACAATATTACTGGCTTGATGTCCCAGAAATTATCACCCTAAATCTTCAGTTTTAAGGCAGCATCTCAAAATGAACAGATCTTAAATTTGGCTCTGTTTTATTATTATTTTTTTGGGGGGGAACAGTCATGCAGGCTTCTGGCCTTCAGTTATTTCTACTTTGCATTTTAAAAATTCTTCCTTATGTAGTATGCACATTTACTTGTTTTAGCCACTCAACAGTATGAAAAAAAATATTATGCTTTTCAGAGCACAGTCCCTTTAGGTTGGAGGTCATTTAGATAGGGGAAAAAAATTGTGTGAGGTGTTATGTAAGGTAGAGGAAGAAGAGACAAGTCTAGTGCTGGGTATAGGAAGAAGATGGAAGTGTAGTGCTGGATATAGGAAGAAGAGGGAAGTGTAGTGCTGGGTATAGGAAGGACAGGGAAGTGTAGTGGAGGGTAGAGGAGGAAGAGGGAAATGTAACATTGGGTATAGGAGGAAGAGGAAAGTGTAGTGCTGGCTAGAGGAGGAAGCGGGAAGTGTAGTATTGGGTATAGGATAAAGAGGGAAGTGTTGTGTTGGGTAGAGGAAGAAGAGGAAAATGTAGTGTTGGTTAGAAGAGGAAGAGGGATGTTGTTGAGGCAGTGCGTGTAGTGTTATAGGCTTTGAATGGCTGTAGTGGCTAGTTAGTGAGCTTGTACAGAATAAAATCGCTGAAAAAAAAGGAAAAATGCAAAAGTGGTTGCATGTTTTATTTGGATGGAGGCCACTTTTTAAGAATTTGGGGCAGTTATCAAGTGATAGGTCTAGTACAACTTCTTTGATGGTTTGAATGGCCATAATGCTCTTATTTTCCTTTGACAAAGTGGGGCCAGACTGGAGGGTCAGTTTAACCAGTAATCAAGGAGACTCACTCCTGTCTCATTACTAAATTTCACTGTGTTTCATGGGATTGGTCCAATTCTGTCAGATAAAAATAACTTACTATGAAAAGGTACATAGTGAGGTTGGGAGGAAAAGGTAGCCTTATAAGTCTGTGTGGAAGTCTTGTTGGGGTGTGGTGGTTGTTTACGAGTTCATATTTTTCTGGATTGAGAGTCCCTTGGTTGTCCTGTGTCTGAGTGTTTAGCCACGAGGAATTTTTGGCACTGAGAACACCAGCTGGTATTATGTTGATGTTGATATTGAATGGGAAAGTCATTGAGTTGATAATTACAAAGCACTTATGTAAAGAAAAATGTGTGAGGTTGTCAGGATTCCAGGGACTTAAATATTTAAGGTCAGTGAGTAAGCATCTAGCCCTTTTTACTGGACATAGCCTGGTCATATTAGTGCCACCACATGAAGATGTCTGCTGAGCACCACATTTTCATAACAATTGGGTGCGGAAGGTGAGAATCTGGGGTAGGGTTGTGAAAGGCAGACTGAAAAAGACCTGGAATGAGGTCATAGTGTGTGAACTCAGGGATAAGGAACTGAATAGGGAGGCTGCCAGAGATCAAACAGCCTTTAGATGACCAAGGCCATCACAAGCATGTTGGAGCCTTTACAAATGATATATGACCACTATGAAAATACTGAACCACTTCTACAGGCCCACCATGCACTTTTAATTTCAAGGTTATTTAAGAAGCTCAATATATATGTGCATAGGACTGAATTATATTAAAACACATCATCTGAGATGTACGGGGACATTTTCCACACTATTACAAACTAAATATGTGTAAATTGTGAGTTTTGTTTGTGTATAATGCCAGCCATAACTAACTCCTCATTTAATAATTGATATATATTCCCATAAATTGCTGATAGGCGAACATTGCATGAAGTTATGGTTTGGTCCCAGCAAGAGGGACTTTTCTTAAATTTAAGGATCATATGCAAGACAGTAACTAAGTATCAAGACATTTATGTGAAATTTAAATTAATAATATTTTTAGATGAATTAATCTTGACCTTTCACGGCACACCTTTGAAATTAATTAAGAAGCTGTTATGTGAAAAGTGCTTGTATTTTTGACTGACAGATTAAGAGAGAAACTGTGCTTAGTGAAAGTATCTTAAATGAGGAATTACTGATAGGGGTTTGCCAGTAAGTTGTTATTGTAATAATTTGACTAACAAGCAGAGTGTGAAGCTTAAACTAATGATACCCCTTGTTAGCATTATGCTACAAATGAAATAATTTGAGTGTTTAGTCTCTGTGTTTTAGTATTGCATCTGCTTCCTCTTCTCCTCCATCTTGTCCTTCCTCTTCTTCCTTGCTTCCTTCCTCTTCTTCCGTGCTTCCTTCCTCTTCTTCCGTGCTTCCTTCCTCTTCTTCCTCGCTGCTCTCCTCTTCTTCCTCACTGTTTTCCTCCTCTTCCTCGCTTCCTTCCTTTTCCTCTTCTCTTGCTTCCTCCCCTTCTTCACCTTACCACCCATCCAACCTCTCAACCACCACCACCCTGCAACTCACCTTACCACCACCACCCTGCAACTCACCTTACCACCACCACCCTGCAACTCACCTTACCACCACCACCACCCTGCAACTCACCCTACCACCACCACCCTGAAACCCCCCCATACCACCACCATCCTGCAACCCACCCTACATCCACCACCATCCTGCAACCCACCCTATCTCCACCACCCTGCAATGCACCCTACCACCACCACCCTGCAACACACCCTACCACCACCACCCTGCAACACACCCTACCACCACCACACCCTACCACCACCACACCCTACCACCACCACACCCTACCACCACCACACCCTACCACCACCACACCCTACCACCACCACACCCTACCACCACCACACCCTACCACCACCACACCCTACCACCACCACACCCTACCACCACCACACCCTACCACCACCACACCCTACCACCACCACACCCTACCACCACCACACCCTACCACCACCACCCAGTAACACACCCTACAACCCCCCCTTGCAATACCCTGCCAGGTGAACCCTGAAGTTCCTGCCAACCTTGTCATGTCATCCACGTCCTGTGACTCCTATCCTGCCATCCATGTCCTGTCCTGCCATCCCTGTCCTGCCCTGCACCCTTGCACTGTCCTTCCCTCCCCTGCACCCTTGCACTGTCCTTCCCTCCCCTGCACCCTTGCAATACAGCCATTTTCCTACACCCTTGCAATACAGCCATTTTCCTACACCCTTGCAGTACACAGCTATGCCCTTCCCTGCCCTTTTACAATACACAGCCATGCCCTCCCTTATACCCTTGCAATACAGCCATATTCTCCCTTACACCCTTGCGATACACAGCTATGCCCTCCCTTGCACCCTTCCTATGGCCTGGCATGTCTCCCCTGTGCTGCTGTTCCTGTTATCCCTCTGGTGTCCTGTCCTGCCATCCCTGCCCTGTCCTTCCATCCCTGCCCTGTCCTGCCAACCCTATCCTTCCCTGCCATGTCTTATCTGCCCTGCTGTTCCTGCCATCCGCGCCCCATCCTGCCCTGCCGTCCTGTCCCATCCTGCCACCTGTGTCCCATCCTGCCATCTCTTACTTGCCCTGCACCCTTGCACTGTCCTCCCCTCCCCTGCATCTTTACTATTCCCTGCTGTCCCTGTCCTCTCCTTCCAGCATTGTCATGCCAACCCTGTCATGCCATCTGTTACTTCCCCTGCACCCTTGCTATGCCCTGCCCTGCCCTGCCCTGCCATCCCTGTCCTGTCCTGTCCTGCACCCTTGCTGTACCCAGTCATACATTCCCTTGCACACTTTGCCCTGCTATGCTGGCCCTGCCCTGCTGGCCCTGCCCTGCTGGCCCTGCCCTGCTGGCCCTGCCCTGCTGGCCCTGCCCTGCTGGCCCTGCCCTGCTGGCCCTGCCCTGCTGGCCCTGCCCTGCTGGCCCTGCCCTGCTGGCCCTGCCCTGCTGGCCCTGCCCTGCCCTGCCCTGCCATCTCTGCTGTGTTCTGATGTTCTTGCTTTGCTCTATCCTGCCCTGCCATCTCTGCTGTGTTCAGTTATTCTTGCCTTGTGACATGTCCTGCTGTTTTTGGCTTGTGTCCTATCCTGCTATTCTTGCCCTGCCATCCCTGTGAGACACCTTTATCTGCAGTGCTGTCCTTCCTCTGCCATGCTTTCGTTTACTGATCTCTTCTTCTCTCCCTTGCCTTGACCCTTATGTAATATGTCTTTTTTTTTATATATTTCATTTATTGTATTTTTTTTTTTTATCTATAGTTGTTGTGAATCTATGTTAAGTCCAAACCTTTTTCATCAGTCAGCTTCTCTCTGTATACATATAGTACAAAGTGAAGTCTCCTTCATGTTATGTGTACAAAATGTGGACTTTGAAAAAATATAAAAGTGAATAATACCAAGACATATATGATTAGTACGATGTGACGTCTCCTTCGTACTAATCATATGTCTTGGTATTATTCACTTTGATATTTTTTCAAAGTCCACATTTTAATATATATGTAAAAAAAAAAAAATGTACCATAAAGGCATAATAAACACATTGTAATAAGACATTGGTTTTATTTCCACAGTATATATACACAAGATTCAGGAAGTTGAAAAAATAACCTATCTCAATAAATGGGCCAGAGAAATAAGGACTGGTAACCCAAGCTGTGAGGGTTGCCAGTCCTTATTTTCATGGCCCATTTATCGAGATAGGTTCTGCGCCCTTCCCCAAGATGCTTCCAAGAGCATGCCCTGCTCATCACTTTGCTATATACCATGTCTTGTGTTGCTCTGTCCAGCTAAAGCCAGGCAGAGCAATACAAGTAAACACAGCATACAACAAAGGATGAAAAGGGCTTTGTTAACATGCATTGCTAAACACTCTGTGCAACCATGCAGCCTGTGTTTGCATTAATGCATGTTAAAGATCAGTTCAAAATATTTTCGTACACAAAAATCACACCCTATTCATCAGATATAGGCTAGTTTCAGTACCAATTTATCCCATATCACTGAGCATGCAAGAATTAGTCAGAATGGCATATATATAAGGACTGAGTATGGCCAATTAACCCCTTCAGTACAAGGACGACATTTTATCCCTGCTGATACCACACGGTTTTATTCAGCTTGAGGGGCAAGAACAGGTTGACAAGGCAAGTATTGGAGGGCAGGAGTGGGTATATCAAGGGGATGACATACCAGAGGGGTGCAGTAGGGCAGGGCTGTGTATGGTAAGGGAGTGACTTCTCATATCAGAGGGGTAGGGCAGGATATGGCAGATATTGGTGGGCACGCCTCGGTGCAGGGAAAGGCAGGACAAGGTAGGGATGGTACAAGAAATCCTTCCTAAGCTGAATAAAATTAGTCTGGCAGCTGCAAGAATAAATTTGAACAAAATCAGCTGGGAAATAGTAACAATAAACTGAAAAATGACATCACAGTATTAAAAGGATTCAAAGATACTAAAAAGCACTGGTTTTGATGCATGTTAAATATCCATTAACAAAACCATATTCCACTGAGCATGGCAATTTTATACTCTTCACTAACTCAGCCCTATTTTACATTCTTTCCCAGCTGTCACATTACTTGAGGCATAGGAAGCCAGTGTTATTGTTCAAAATCCTTTTCCTAGTATGCTTGTTACTAGCATCATATTTTAAGATTCTACTATTACAACTCTTAACTCAAATTGGAAAAGTTTAAATTTTGGCATAAGTTAAAGTTCAGAGTATACTCTCAGCAAACAAATAAATCTTTAAAAATAGAAACTCATGGCCATATTAATATAAATGAAAATGTGAACATGTCAACATGCTATCTACATACTGTATGCAGTCTCTATAGCAAGATGCCTTAATCCTGTAAGGGATGGCCACAAATAAATCACCATGTTGCCCTGTCCCCTGCCATTTCACTGCCTTCCCCCCAGTTTATACCCCCTCTCTCATATAACTCTCTATTCCATCCCTCCACCTCACTCACATACACTTAGTCCCTCACTTTCTACCACTCTTAAACTTACACCCCCCTCCCTCATAGACTACTCTACAACATCCCTCCATCTCATCCTCAGTCTCCACCTCACTCACATACTCTCTCCTAGTTAGTCTCTCTCCCACCTCCCCCCAGCTTACACCCTCCTCTCTAATACCTTGACACTATCCCTCCACCTCACTCACATACACACTGACATTTTGGTCTCTTACTCTCCATTCCCCAAACTTATCGTACACTGGCCCCACCTCATCTACCACTCCACCCCATCCCTCCATCTCATCCTCACTCTCACCCTGCCTCCACTTCACGCACACACACACACACACACTCCTACTTAGTCTCTCTTTCCATCCCCCCCCCCCAAATTACACCACCCTCTCTCTTATACCTCTTTACACCATCCCTCCATCTCATCCTCAGTCTCTCCCCTCTCCACCTTACTCAATCTCCTCTAGTTAACTCTCTCACTCTCCATCCTCTTCATTCTATCCCTCCACCTTATCCTCTGTCTTATAATTCAAATTTCTGGAGCAAAAGGAAACAGGATGACCTTTCAATTCTAACAAGACTTATTTGGATTGCCAGCATAACATATCTAACATTAACAGAGCATCCTAAAAAAAAAAAAAAAAAATCCTTAGTGATAATAAATTTGGCAATAAGTTATATATGTACAGTAACAGGTAGTAACATTTCTACCCTTTAAGACCTTGTTTACTTTTAAAAAAATTAGAAAATGATACAGACTTAGCTTATCCTCTTATGACGAGCTCCTAGTTTACAACAGTTATTGTTTTCTTGATCATATAACAAACCAAGACATGCATTATGTCTAAGAAGGGCTGAAATTTTAGTAAAACGTGGTTTGGTATATAAACTCAGTTCGCTGCTCCTGGCCTACCCAGCCAATTCATACCCTTGCAACTGGTTTTTTATTAAGTACAACATGAAAGATGAACACTATATAGCCACTAATTGTTCCCAGAAACATTTCAATTTACAAAAATATTTTTTAATGCAAGGAAGAAAGACCTAAATGCTAGAATGCCTGAGAAATTGTTCCCTCCAAGAAAAAAATAAGCTATAAGCCAAATTCAAGATACAGTACACTAATTCTGAGATGCCTGGAGACACAGCATTTAAAAGAATCTAGGGTCATAAGCAGTAGGAAATAACAATGACAGCAGTTCCAGAGTCGACTTGTTGCATACAGGTATATGAAGGACTGGGAGAAACGGTAAACTCTTGCATTGGAGAATTGGACAGAAAACGGATGAGAGTTTGCTGCTACACTGGTGCTATGCACCCGCCAGAGTGGTAGAGGGATGAAAGCAGACAGTTCAGAGGAGCAGTGACCATTGATAGAAATGAAAGATGCAACAGCTGTAGTCAGAGGGAATAAAAACTGGCATGCTGCATCACTATGCCATTAGGTGAAATGTCGAGAAGTAGCAAATAATATTTTTGTCTGCATCGGGAGCATGGATTTCTTTTCTTAGATGCACTTCTCAGGTTACATGTTTTGTAGTTTGATTAAAGAGTTGCTAAAATACTTCACACATCGGCAAAACGACTACCATAAGATTTTAAAAAGCACAATTTATTTTACTACAGTATCTCCAAAATATCAAATTCTATGACCACCTTGTCAAAATCAAGCAATTTTTTTCATATTACTAGAGTCTTAAGGCAAAAAACTTTGTACTCCACTAGATAAAGTATTAAAACATTTATAAGAAAAAACCTTTTATTGAAATATTTTATGATTATAACAAATATAAAAGTAATAGATGAGGGATCATGAAGGCTGCAATATACTAAAATCAACATGAGTGCAGAACTACTGAAAAATCAAAGAGTCTGACTGAATAAATGACCTAGAGATGCTCCCACATCCATAACTATACAGTTAGTGCATATACAGATGTCCTCATTTAAAGTCACAGGTATAGCATAAATATGTACAGTATTCCATCCACACAACTGGTAATGAAAATTTTGTACTCTGTTTTAAAAACATTATAGGTAAACTTTTCAACTGATACAACTGGGCAAAAAAAAAAAGGGGGGTGACATTGTTCGATAATCCTTAGTTACAAGATACAAATTAGTCTCCTTGGTAACTGTTTAGTTTTGTATTGCTAATAAAGGCTCCAACAAGCTTGCATGCATCAGCCTTAGTCACTGAATGGCAACTCTCTTTGCTACTCAATCTCTGGCAGTCTCCCTGTTCAATCCTTTATCCCTGAGGACTCACTATGACTTCCTCCCAGGTCTTTTTGGTCTGTCTCTCACAACTCTACCCTCAACATTCATACCTATCACCATCCACACAGTGTAATCATCCTCCATTCTGTCACCACATACCCAAGCCATCTCAATAAACCTCTTCTCATAACCAATAAATTCAAGTCCCATCCTTCCTCTCAGTTCTTCAACTGCAGTCATAACATAACCCAAAGCCTGTCATTCAAGAATGCACTACAGACAAGACCAATAATTATCATTTTTGTATGTCTGAGCCTATAAATAGCCTCTTCCTTCACTGCGCAGGTCCTGCCATCATACAGCATTACAAACACATGTCACATACAAGGATCCCTTGGCACTTAGCACAGAGAGCGCTCTCTCAATGTCGGGAGAGGCAGCAGCTCCTTGAACTTCCTCCAACCATTCAATCTAGCCACAGAGATACACCAGCCCCACCTCCAGCACAACATGTCCCCAAAATAACACAACTTCACAAATCAGGAGACTCGCAAGGAAGATATATCCTTTCATGTCTGACAACCTCAGCATGCTCTCCCTGACATACCACACACACCAAATCAGCATTTTTCAGTTCACATCTAATTCCACTACATCTCTTATGCATCCACTTATCACAAATACTGCCCAAGATAGAGTTACTTCCTATACCCTTGTGGCAAATCATGCATGGCCACACACCCTCTGCTTTGACAGTATCGCCATCAGCCCTAGATTTTTTTTTTTTTTTTTTTTTGTCACATCAACCCTCCAATCTGACTACACACTACCATCAGCTTAACCCTTCCATGCACAGACTCCAGTCAAGTCATTAAATACCATGTACAAAGCACCATGATGCACATCATGTCAAACAAAGGAGGACACAAGTTTCTCTCCGATGTGTGCCTTTTTTTTTTTTTTTTTATACTACCCAATTCGTGTCATGGTGCACTTTACAGGTTGTTAAACAATCTAACAACTCAAACCACCTGCACCTGAGAGGGTTAAACAAAAGGGAAAAGGGATCTGCCAGGTTTGAAAACATGCTATGAAAATTAAACTTTATCAGCAATGGAAAAGGTTGCCTTCATGAGGTGGCATAGTCTCCTTGGTTATTAGTCATATCAAGGTGGTACATAAATAAGACTATAGCCACAAGACTTGCTTTCATGAGTCTCCTTGGTTACTAGTCTCTCAGGTGGTAGGCAGTGACAATCATCCCCACTCACTTCATGTAGTACTGCCTTGTTCATCCTTTACCTCTATCATTCCATTTCTATGTTTGTCATCCTCTCTTCTTACTTCATCCTTGCCTCCCTGTTGCTTTTTATTTCACTTCTTTCCACCTTGAGTGGTCCTACAATAAGTGCTAAACCTAATGTTTTCCTGCAATCCAGTAAACCATCTACAATGCTGGGTGGTAACCATATAACCAAACAACAGGGTGATGTGAAGCCTACTATGGTGTCCTTGTTAACCGGGTGGAAACACAAAGGCAGCATCCATTAAGGAACAAAACCTCCATACTTTTCCCTGTGCCTTAGTGTTGCAGGGCGCTATCAGCCACAAAGGAACACTGGTTCACTGCACGGGGTGGCCCTGCAAAGTCAGTCTGCCTGTGGTTGATGGATCAACTTGGCCAGACAGACTGGGGTTGATCATAAATTTGTCCTTCAATTCGCATTCCCATTAAACAATGTCCCTCTATTCCTTCCCCAAGGATGTTTGTGGACTACAGTCCTGAGTCTCCTTGGTTACTGGTCATTAACCAACTCTGTTGGCACTGAAAAGGGTTGCCTTCATTCATCTCCTTGTTTACTATTCAAATACCTCCCTATCTTCCCAAAGGATAATGGTGGACCACAGGTGAAGGACAAATTAAACCTGCAGGCCACCACGTTCATGCTCAGGTTAGGCTGCAGACAAAATAATTCAGTGCATCATTACTAGCACAAACGAGCCTGGGGACAAAATGAGCAAACTACATGGATTGCTAAAAAAAGTAAACACAGACTTCCTGTATATACAATTATATCTGTATATACAACAATAATTAATCCACAAATTTTCCACAGCATTTCTTGGTGACTGGCACATAAATGAGGATTTTCTGTATATACAACCAAAGTTTTCACCTTAACTTGGCCAAGATTTGTCCTTTAGTAGCTTACTTCACTTAGTTCAGTAGAAAAAAATTACTCTACATCCTTTCCACAGCACTTTGTGACTAGCATCACTAATTTTAATCTACTGTCATAGCTAAACACAAGATTCAAAGATGGTAATTTTACACCAGAGTTAAACTCTTCCCAAAGCACTTCATGGCTAGCATGGCAATTTTACACTAAGATTCAAAAATAGTAATTTTTGGCCAAAGTTAAACCCTTATCACAGCACTTCTTTGTGACTAACATGGTCATTTTAGGCCAAGTTAAAGGAAAAAGAGATGCAGTTTTAACACATTACCAATCTTCTTGGAACATAAGGCATATAATATTCCTTTACACAGCTGGGTTGATCTTGCCATCTTGGTACCATCTTCAACCGTCTTGTTAGAAGTCAACATGCCTCCTGCCAATATGGAAGGATATCAGTTGGTTTGTACTCATCTGATGAAACTGATCCACTTCCAAAACTGAAATACTAAGTTGTAGTTGCTGAGGCACCAGGCACCCAAACCCACTGGACCACCAGACACCATCCAAACCCACTAGACCACCAGACTCCCATCCCCACAGGACCACCAGACTCCCATCCCCACAGGACCACCAGACTCCCATCCCCACAGGACCACCAGACTCCCATCCCCACAGGACCACCAGACTCCCAAACCCACTGAACTGCCAGGCACCTAAAGACACTAACCTTATCAAAACACACACAAACATATCTAACAAATACAATCACCTGCCAGCTGGATCATATAAAAATCAGAAGCTGAAATTCCATACCTAAACAAGAAGAGACTACCTTTACAGACCTGCAGCTAATCTATTGTAGCAGTTTTTGAAAATTACTTTGAAACTAAAAGAAAATGCACAGAATATGTGAAACTGTATATTAAAATTGCTCCTTATGGTCAAAACTAAAAACTGCTAAATAATAAGTGGACAACAACCGACATGTCAAATCAATTTGAATTTTTCAAGCTGAGCAACTTTGTATTTCATTTAAAAGTTGCTAAAATACCTCCTCATACCTTAATTTTAAAATCACCTAATACCTGTAGACCTGATGCATCACCTTAGTGAGTGAGTGAGTGATAAAGGTTTGGCACAAAGGCCAGGCAAGCATCACCTTAGGCAATAGCTAACATATTAAATAAACAAAAATTTGAGCAGGGCAACTTTGCATTTTATAAGAAAATTGCTGAGTTCTCCAAGAGCAGATAACCTATCCTTGAAAATATAATCCCCATGTGTATCACTTATAGACCTGTTGGCTTCATCATTGGTGAAATTACCTAATGTTCCAAAGCACACCTAGCTGGACCACCTTAACCCACTTAACTGCCAGGCATCTACAGTAAATACAGTAACAAACACCAGTAAATACAGTAATAAATATACCCACCTAACACATTCCAAACCTCAGCCAATGGGAGCATCTTAACCCACTAAAAATGATGACAGCAACTATGACTGCCAAATTTTTAAGGAAGGCAAAAGCTGTAAATAATGCTCTTTCACCTAGAGATAATCCATCATACTCCCTGTGTGCTTGAACTATCTGTATCTGTCTATCCATCTATTAAAGTTATCCTAGAGATTGCATTCTAAAGTCTGTATTACATGAGAAAGCTAGAAACTAGAAAAAAAATAATAATCTTTCCAAACAAAATTTAAGCAAAATTAAAATCCATTCACTGAAAGATGCCTTGCCACTGCATTTAAAAGACTGTCACTGGCAGAAGGAAACAGATATTTACAGCAACTGGTAACAGAAAACAGTCACAGGCGGAAAGTGAAATAGTCACAGGCAGAAGGAGAAACACAGGCAAAGGAAAAAACAGTCAGAGGCAGAGGGAAAAACAGTCACAGGCAGAGGGAAAAACAGTCACAGGCAGAGGGAGAAACAGTCACAGGCAGAGGGAGAAACAGTCACAGGCAGAGGGAGAAACAGTCACAGGCAGAGGGAGAAACAGTCACAGGCAGAGGGAAAAACAGTCACAGGCAGAGGGAAAAACAGTCACAGGCAGAGGGAGAAACAGTCACAGGCAGAGGGAGAAACAGTCACAGGCAGAGGGAGAAACAGTCACAGGCAGAGGGAGAAACAGTCACAGGCAGAGGGAGAAACAGTCACAGGCAGAGGGAGAAACAGTCACAGGCAGAGGGAGAAACAGTCACAGGCAGGAGGAGAAACAGTCACAGGCTGATGGGAAGAAAAAATACAGACAGAAGAAAAAAAAAATCAGGCAGAAGAAAAAAAAAGTCACAGGCAAAGAAAAAAAAAGTCACAGGCAGAAGAAAAAAAAAGTCACAGGCAGAAGAAAAGAAAGTCATTCGCAGAAGGAAAGAATAAAAAGTCACAGGCGGAAAAGAAAAGAAAAAAATTCACAGGCAGAGGGAAGAAAAAGTCATGGGCAGAAGTACAAGCAGTCACAAACTGAAGGAAAAAGTCACAGGGAAGAATTCAAACTGAGGTATACTTCTAATTCCTTAACTCCCTTATTAACTCTTCTTTAGTGATTAATTTTTGGTTTTAGGCCTATTCTTCCTACCACCAGGCATTTTACAACGGCGAGGACCTATGGCTCTGATGGTTTGTATTCTTAAGGAGGCTTCCCTAGTACCTTTTCCTTAATGGTTTGTTTTTGGTTTTATTCTTGCTGCAACCTTTATTTTACAACTCAGTCTATGGCTCTCATGGGATTAATGAAGGCTGTATCTTCCAGTTCAAAAGGTGTAAGAGAATCGCCTAAAAATATTGATAAAATTTTAACTGGGTAAAGAAATTAAAGGTACCAGTGGAGCTTAATACTGTAAGGTGGGGCAACTGGGCACCATTTTTTACCTCTTTTCGGTCAATTTTATAGAGATGTGCAGAAATTTGGAAAAGGTGAAAAACATTTTTAAATAACTCATTTAGGGCTACCTTTTGGAACCAGACACATGCTTAAGGATAAAGAAACAACTTGCTTAGAAATAAAACAAGGTGGGTGCCTTATTACCCCATGCGATGGGGCAACCGGACCTTTTCATTACTGTATGAAGGTGCCCATTACTGCTGACTGCTACTAGATAACATTAGGCAGGTATTACTCTCAAAATCCGAGTATCTCATAGTAAACAGGGTTTTACTACCAACACTGTTGTCCTTTTTAAGTGCATGGATCTTCAGCTGACTTTGGTTATCCCACAGAATCCTCACTTCTTGTAATTCATTCCTGCCAACCCTAAATTATTTTATCCAGCTTTGGGGATATTTTGTTTAGTGAAGGGGTAATAATGGCTATATCTGACTTCTGTTCCTGGACTCCAAAGCATATCAAAACTACTGTATATGAAAACATTAAGAATGAAACAAGGCAGAAGGGATGAGTGATCATTTCCAGGGATATGATTGTTGGCATTTCCAGTTTAACTGCTGCACACCTACTGCAGATAATTCCACTTAACAAAAGTGAGTACAGTATTTAACAACATTCTGCAAGATGCTTGCAACTTTAGCTTACTCAGCTATTTCAGTACAAGTTTTTGTGATTTTTGACTAACACCTTTAGAGGAAAGTTTTGCAGTCAACTGGCATTTAGCATAAGCTAGTACCATGGTGACATTGAAAGAAAACTATATAAGATGATGTACAGTGCACTCCACTGGGCCCATCAATGGTAATTTCAACAAACTGGCATCTAAATGATTAAGTAGCTAGAAAACATTTAAGAACATTCACCTTTTTAAAAACTGAGTTAATTGCCCACATCAAGGGTGGTGGTGATAGTGGTGGTAGTGGATGTCTACCACCAGACATCATCCTAGCAGGGGTGGCCTCCTCTGCTATCAAGCTGCCCCTCCCTTCCAACTCCCCTTAAGTACAAATGTGCTTGAAAACTCAACCTTTTAACTATACTGACAGTCCTACCTCAACACTTGTCAAGTTTTATGCTGCAGTGCATAACCGAAGGCTTTAACCCATCCTTATCAAGTTTAGTCAGTATACTATACCTATTCCTCAAAAGGAGGATGGTGGGCTGCATAAAGGTAATTTCAGCCTGAAGTCCCCCAGACTCAGATAAGCATGAACCCACAACAATGTTAAGGGCTCTAGCTTTTCTCACTGAATATTATTCCTACCAACATTTGAACAATAACCAATGCATATATTCCTATACAGTATAGTATGTTACTTCTATGTTCAGATTAATGAAATTCAGGGAGTTAAGTGAACTATCTAGTGACAATCTTAATTTTCCTTTATCCCTCTTTTCATTTCCACCTAATGATGACCTAATGATGGGGTAAGGCAAGGGGCAGAAAGCAAGGATATATCTAAATCTTTTTAACCATGTAAGTATGGGATGAGGCACAGTCCAGAAAGTGGGAGAAGTAATCATTTCCTTCTTCATTTACAAAGGCACCAAAATACTTGTTTATATTGGCCTTCATCATTTAAAGGTGGCTTTCCCCACTGCTTGATCTCTAACAAACTCTTGAGTTCCTTATCTCTGAGGTCACAATCCATGACTTCATCTGAGGTCTTTTTCATTCAGTCTGCCTCTCAGCTCTACCCTCAACATTTACACCACTCACCCTCTGCACCCAGTAGTCATTATTTTCACATGCCCAGTGAAATGGGCCAATTAATTTTTATTACTGCACCTATGTAAAGATACTGTGCTTCATTTACCTCTGCTTTCACTCATTTATCACACTGGATAAAACTGTTAATCTCAGTTTCAATCACAATCTTTCTCTAATTTTTTTACTCTAATTTCTCTCTCGAATTAGTCTACTGTATGCTCTAGTAACTTGTTATAACATCTATATCTAAATGAACTGAGATAAACATTATGCAATTCAAAGACATGCTATGGCAAGGTATTGTCATTCTGGCATTATGTTAAATAAGATACAGCAGGACAAAAATTTGAATCAAATGTTCCTCCATCTAATTTCAATTTCTTATCCATGAGAAAAATTTACTAGAAATTCTTAGTACTTAACTAAACCATAGTTTTTGTTCACCTGATGAAACTGGAGCACTCCAACAACTACAGTACAGTACTTGTGTGATAGCACAAAATCTCATTGACCTTTTAGGTATGGAGGTATGCATGACCTTATGTTTGTTTTCACTGGACAGAACTAACACTTCTATATCAATACTGTGTGGTTGCATTAAATTCCAGTTATCAGTCTACCTGTCTAATGTCAGATGTCAATCCTGTGAGGGGTGGCCACAAACAAATTGCCTCCACAATGCCTTGTCTGCCAACTGGGTGTCCTTCACCCCCCCCCCCAACTCACACTCCTTTCACTATCTCCATTCCATCCCCCTCATCTCATCCTTGGCTGTAACGTAGAAATGAGTCTCCTTGGTCAGTTCTGTCTACCTATCTATTGCCAGACGCCTTAATCCCGTAAGGAGTGGCCACAAACAAATCGCCTCCACATCCCCTGTCCAATGCTACTTCACTGCCTTGCTCCCATCTTACACCACTCTCATATACCTCTTCATTCCATCCCTCCATCTCATCCTCGGCCTCCCCCCTCCCTCTTCCCCCCCCTCCACCTCACTCGCATACACTCTCCTCATTAGTCTCTCATTCTCCATCCTCTCCACATGGCCAAACCACCTCAATGTATTTCTAACGCTTTTCCATCACATTCACATCAACACCACAGTGCTCCTCCACTTCCTCATTTGTCAGTCTGTCTCTCCATGTAACTCCACATGCTCCTCTATGATAACTCATTTCCACTGCTCTCACTCTTGACTTGTGTCCTTCCAGCAAGGTCCAAGTTTCACTTCCCTGCATTAGACCTGGTATCACAATACTGTCACGCAGTGACTATTTCCATGCCCACTTCCCTGTTCCTTATCACTGCTTTCAAAGACCCAACAACCTTTCTTCCCTGTTGTACCCATTCAACCACTTCACCCTCTAAACTTCCATTCTTACTCATCACAGTACCCAAGTACTTAAATGCACTCACATTTTCCATTTCCTCCTCATCCAGTCTCACTGTACATTCAGTGACTCCTCTCAAAGACCATAACTTTACTCAGCCCTACATTCACCTTTAGATTCTGTTTCTTACACATACTCCCAAACTCATTCACCGACCCTTGCAGCTCCCCTTCGTCTTCACTTAACAGTACAGTATCATCTGCAAAACAATACAGGGAGTTTCCAAACACTGCCCTCTCTTATTAGGTTTGCTCCAACATCCACTGCCTTACTTTGTATCTCTTTTGTAACCCCATCTATATGAAGAGTAAACAACAATGGGGACATGACATCCCTGTTTCAATCCAACATTCAAACAGGAAAATTCACATAGTTTACTATCCACACACACTGCAGCCTTAACCCCCTCATACATACTCTTCACAGCATTCAGCAACTTCCCATTTACCCCATATATTCTTAATCCTTTCCACATTCCTTGTATATCCACCCTGTCATATGCTTTCTCAAATCCATGAAGGCTGCATGCAACTTCTTTCCCTTCTCTAAAAACTTATCCACTAAAGACCTAAGAATGAATATCTCATCTATACAACTTCTTCCCTTCCTAAAACCAACTTCTTGTTCTCCAACTAATCCCTCTGTTATTTCCCTAACTTGGTCAATAAGTATTCTACCATCTACTTTTCCTATTACACTAAGAAGACAAATGCCCCTGTGATTACCACACACTTTTTCCCCTTTTCCTTTGTACAGGGGAATAATTATAGCTAACTGCAATCCTTTGGGACTCTACCTTCTTCCCAGGCCAATCTGCACATCTTCCATATCCATTCTACTACTATCTCTCCCCCATGCTTCAGCATTTCACCATACACTCCATCAAATCCTGGGCCTTTCCCCATTCTGACTTTCTTCACTACTTCCATCCTACTGATTCCTTTCTCTCTCTTCTCACCTCCCTTCTCCTCCCAGTCATTCCCCAGCCACTCATTCTCATTACTTTCGTTCTCTATGTTCAATTCCTTAATGCATTCTCTCCATCTGCTCACTTTTTCTCCCTTCACCAGCAATATACCATTTTTATCTTTCTCTACCCGACTTACTTCTTTATCACCCTGTCTAACTCTACCTCTTTCCAGAACATTTTCCTACATTCCCTCCACTTGACACTAAATTCCTTCCAAATTCCTCATCCACCCTCTTCTTACTCTCACTAATCTTTTCATGTCTCTCTTCCTCTCTATGTAACTCCCTCTCCTGTCTCTCAACTTCCTGCACACCCCTGTTAATATACCTAAACCCTTCAGAAAAGCCTCGAGCTATATAAAGCCATGTGGAAGTAACAAGAATAAAAAAATATTGGACTGAAAAGGTTACGATATTCTCACCAAATTAGTGTCCAGTTAAATTCCTCCTGCAAAGATAGTGTAGAATGGCAATTAAAGTGTTGATTGTAGATGCGCTCGTAGTGGTTGTGCATGCTCTGGCAGCTGTGGTGGTTGCAGCCCTCTACAGCTAAATGGCCTGACCCCAGAAAGGGTGCCCACAAATTACTTCGCCTCCATGAGATGTCTTTCGCCAACTTCCTGCCATCTCTCCAGTTCACGCCCCCCTGAAAAAGATAATGCTTATTAGCCATCACATTAAAAACACCATAAAAAAAAAAATCCATAAACACTGCAAATTAACATTCCACATCCAAAACCTAAACTCCACATGGATCCCCCCAAATGCCTCACACACAGCTCTGGTATTCCACACCCAAAACCTAAACTACACAAGGACCCCCCCAAATTCCACACACACACACACACACACACACACACACACAGCTCTAATATTCAGTTTTCAGTTATTACGATATCAGTCGTCTGAACAAGTTTTGGAAATGCCTCAGGAGTGTTTACAATACAAATTAAAACCAGTAATTATAATAAACGGGCATGAAATAAAGAACTGCTTACCAAGAGTTTTTACTGACCCTTCCCTTGTCACAGTTTAAGCCACACTGACCCAAACTGCAAAGTTTCCCCTCCACCTGCCCCACTAGTTTCCTCCCTCCACTAGTTACCACCCCCCTGCTAATACCTCCTTCCACTAACAAGCCTGTTCAAAACCACCACCCTCCCCCCATTCCTCCCCTCCTTCCATTCCTTCACCCCTTTCTCCTTTCTTTTTCCTTAATTTTTTCCCTTCCCTTTCTGTCCTGCTACTAAACCTTAGAAAGGATTTTAGAAATGTGTCGAATTCAGAGTAGTTTGGGAGTATAATAACCCTCAGAAATTTTATTATAATTATATATATATTGTAATGCTGTGTTTTTAAGACGACTTCTCGTCGTAAAAACACGAGCGCTGGACGGGGTCCTTTGGCTAGACCGGATGTAATGCACTAACAAAGGAACAGGGCATAAAAAGAGACAGTACACCGAATCACATCTATTGCTTAAATTCTATCCCTTACAGCGCTACATACACAACATTTGGTACACAATTACAGAGATACAACAATACACTTATAATTGGATCCAATCTACTTTTGCACAGGGCACAGGGCAGTCAGGGATATGGGTTACTGTTATTGAGGAGAGATAACTCTGCACTGCGATGGTCAATCGAGAACACTGGTCGTGCCACTGGTGGATAATAATAAACGGGGGAGTCTCACTTATATTCACTGTGATCGGGAGTCTGGGGGGGGGGGGGGGTATGATACCATAATAAAGGTAGGGTGCGTGTGGCGACATCCGACACCGTCACCTAGTCGCAGGGAAGCACTTCATTAACCTTTCGGCTCGTTCACACACCTACCTCCGACTCCACAGAAAACTTCCCGCTTCCCTTCTGAGAGGGGGAACTGAGCTGTTCAACGCTCAAGCACGACTTACTCCGATATCACTGTTTTACATAACTTTTATTTGTCACTGCCACTGTGCATTGGATCACTGTCACTGTATTAGGGGTCACTGTCACTATCACTGTTCTACCCGTGTTTCCTGGGTATTTGGGTCACTAGTACTTACTGTCCAGGGAGGCTCCCTTGTTTAGGGCCTTGACCTGAGGGGCGGCTCCTTCCTAGGGCCGCACTAGTGGGGTGCAGGGAGGCCTCGTAGTCTGGGGCCTCGATTTGATCGGGGGCCCTCGGGACTAGGACCGAACAGGCGGAGGATTCGGGCCTGCTTCTCCTTCTGCTGGGGCGTGAGAGGGCCTAGGTCGCCGTCGTCGGGGAACGTGGTGGAAGGCCTGGGCGTCCGGGGTCTGCAGGTGCTCAGGGGGAGAGGCGCCGTCAGGGCTGGGCTGCGGCAGCGACTCCTGTAGGGCTCCAACAGTGCTAAGGAGCGTCCGGGTGTGGGCGGTAGCTCCGCAATCGGGCCTTGCCACCACTCTAACGCCTCCGCTTGGCCAAGAAGCCTGGATGGCGACGAAGGGCTCCCCGGAGGGAAAAGAGGCTTGAGGGAGACTCACGCTCTTCGTGGTTCCCTGAGTGTGTTCATTGGGCTGAGGTGGGGCTCCACTTCCCCTAGTATGGACTTTGGCTGGCGCCGTGAACTTGTCCGGCGTGCGAGGGACACCAGTAGGGTGATCGGGGTCGCCCTTTCGCCGAGGCAAGCGGCCGTCAGCGTGGTGTTCCTCCCGCAGTAGGGAACAAGCCGGAGTGAGGGGCACGAGGGCCGCACTCTCTCCAATACGGACAGAACCTACCGTCAGGGAATTCTCCACCCTGGTACGTGCCCCAGTCGTAACTGAGTGTCCGCCCGTACGGGAATCGACTAACGGAGAAACGGGATCACCCGTCTGCTCCGGCGAGAGGCCGGCCTCGAGTCGCCGCTTCCGTAATTGGGTAGCGCTACACGTACGGTAGCAGGGTCTCTCTACCCTGGACCGTATTCTGGCCGTAGCCAAAGTACAACTGGAGAGGGATGCACACAGGCAACTCACTCTCTCCTCAGCGTGTTAAGGCCGGAGCCTGGGGTCACCTTCCCCTTTACACACTTTGTCAGGCCGTAGCCTGTGTCTATTTCTCTTTTAAGGCCATAGCCTTGGGCCTCTCCCTGCCCTTGGGCCTCTTCCTGCCCTAGAGGGTGTAGCAAGACCGTCAAGACGGTGCTACTTGGGACTGACCTCTTTTCAGTCCCACCCCTGGTCTGACGGTCACTACCCCGCCCGCACAGTAGTTCAGGTTGTCTGAACGCCTGGGGTTGGGGCACTTGCAAGGAATAGGGGCTCAGGGCCGGGATGTCCCGATGACCCTCTTGCCCGAGGTCACTAGCCTCACCTGTGTGTCCTCCTGGGGTGGTGGTGGGGTGGCGGCTCGGCGGTGGTGTGGGGGGTGGTGTGGTGGGAGGTCCTGTGGCGCTCTCGGCGGGCATTTTATATATATATATATATATATATATATATATATATATATATATATATATATTCCACATCCATTCAAGGGGTGGTTGAGGTTTATTGTTCAGGTACTGCCGCCAGGGGACGAACAACTGGTCTTCCTAGCCTTTAATGTCTGGACTGGGTAGCCTAGCCTTTAATGTCTGGACTGGGTAGCCTAGCCTCGGTCCCATACACTTGTGGCATTATTTGCTTGATGGATGGATGGGCATTTCAGTATCCCCTTGTATATCACTGATGCAAACTATGTTGGTATGAAAACGACACAGACAACATAGTGTGTAGAGAATGCTAATGTTTAAAATACACAATTAATACCTAAAGAAGAGGTGTTACGGAGATCTCTATGCCACCTGTTATTCGAACCAAAGAGCTGTTTGCTTATGCCTTAAATCACGAGGCATAGCCCCTATTTTTTTTATGGTTATTTAAGGTTTAGCGGGTTACGACGATCAAACCGGCTTGGGTCTGTCAGGGTTTATATGCTAGGATGATTGGAATTTATTGTTCACACAATGTCACTCTGTGCGAGTGTGGCTGGTCATCCTCGCCTTAATGTCGGGACTAAGCAACCTAGTCCCGGGCTCCTACGCTCCTGATGGGGAGAAAAAGGATTGGGTGATGGATGGATGAATTTCTGGAACGTCAGTGATTTTTTTTTTTTTTTATGCGAGGAAGAAGGAACCAAAGGCCATGAGCCCGCAGTCGGCCTGTTTTCATCTGACATAACTGCACTATTACCCCAAAATACAAATACTAAGTCGAGGTTGCAAGAAATTCGTTGAGGTTTAGCTATATTGCAGGAAAAAGTCTTCGTGGTTACTATTTAAATCAACCGCCCAGTCTGGCCACACCCATCAGTTGGGCTAAAGTGGATTAGGTGATTAGGTATATGCACATAAGTCTTCTACACTGTGGGTATATGTTATAGTAGACTAAACGGGCAGTCAGCAAAGTCGGCCTGCAACCCACATTACAGAGTGCAGTCAGCAGCACTACCGTATAGGCTACCCCTTAATCACCTGCTTCAGTTACCCAGCATCCCACGATGTGCAGACAGCAACGATAATATCAGACAGTTCATCTTGAAGCAGAGAGCTGACGATTTAACTTTGTTACAATGGTCTTTTTTGAGTTTTTGTTACCAGCGGACGATTTTACTCAGGAGAGATTTTTTAGCACTGGAGAGGTATGTACCACTGAGCTCTATCATATATTATAGAGCTCAGTGATATGTAGGCTACCCATGGTACCCGCCATTCAACCCTTAAGAGCAAAAGGTCTCTCAAAATCAATGTAAAATCGCGTGGAGGGAACTGGCATAAAATCAGTAGTCTACGTCATCTAACTGAATGGGTATTGATTAAACAATACGTTAGAAGGGTAAAAAAATAGGACACAATCTCTACACGGAGCACCTTGTCTTGGGTTGCCACCCGTTCCTTGAAATACGAATTCGTTCTGTATTAGAGTATTCGATTTTGCGTTCAGTTTTGAACCTAAAAGCCATTTATTCCGTATTTGGCTGTCAATAGTCAAGCAAATGAACGTCAGTATTTTAAAATTACGGTGAGCTCATTTTTCGGTTTATCACAAAACCAGACTGTAAAATTAAATTATGCCTTTAACAACAATAAATGTTATCAATCAATCAGGGTCGTCCTTCGACACGTGTGAAGTACGCGACGTTACAAGAACGGCGAGAGGTCTGTCTAGTGTCTACCTTCGTATCTTCCCCCTACCCCCCGACTCCACAGTCCACACCCCTGCTACTTTTAGTCGGTCCAGCCCAGCCCTAGTCAGTCCGGCCCCAGGCATGAGCCGGAGTAATGAAATCACCCGCGTGCACGGAGGCTCGGCTCAGTCAGCAATAACTGATCTAAAAAATATTACATGTCCTCATGAGAATTCAGACGTGTCCTTGTCACCCTCGTGTTTAGTACAGATAGCCTCAAAATGCCCCTGAAATAGGACATTTCAAAAATTTTCTCGGGGGGGGGGGGGCTGCAGTGGCTCAGCCCCCTCCCAAACCCCCCAGCTGGATGGGCTAGTTCCGCTCGCCATTTTTCCTACTTACACAGTTGCGTTCCTTATTTGTCTGAGCTCGAGCTGGCAACAACGCCTCTTCCTAGGCGATTTATTTTGCCTATTACACCTTAGTGTCCATTCTGTGGTAGTTAAATCCTAATATCGCATACACTGCATAAATGACGTACAAAAAGATATTAACTGGTTATATACAGAAATAAATAGCTAAGGAAGAGGTGATAGGAGCCTCCTTCAGCTACAAGGCACAAAAAATACAGCACAAAGGCACATAGGGGGGCGCGTTCCAAGTGGTTTGGGAGATTTCATGTCTTCCCATTAGCGACTCATTCTGCATATTGCGCCTCCTTATTTACGTTTATATTACTGATCCAGCAATGTCGATATGAAGAATGTAAGTACTATGCAATTAAATGCTAAGGTGTACTACGCAAAATAAATCGAGAAGGAAAAGACACTACAGATTAAGCTGGGTATAGTAGATTAAGTAGGCTACAGTGGGGTTAGGGTAGGGTAGGGTAGGGGATTTCAGGCCAAGTGATAGTAGGGTAGGATAGGGTAAGATAGGATAGGATAGGGTGGGGTAGGGTATGGTAGGGTAGGGTACGGAGGGGTGAGGTAATGTAGGGTATGGTACAGTACGGTAGGGTAAAGTAATGAAGGGTAAAAGAAGGTAATGTACGGTAATGTAATGTAGGATATGGTAAGGTAATGTAGGGTAGAGTAGATTATGTAGAGGAGGGTAAGGTAGTGAGTTATGGTCTGGGTAAGGGAAGTCAGGTTAAATTATGGCTGGATAGGGTAAGGCGGTGAAAAGTAAGGCAGTGTAGGGTAAGGCAGTGTAGGGTAAGGCGGTGTAGGGTAAGGCAGGGTAGGGTAAGGTAAAGTGGTCAGTCAGGCTGGCAATAAATTACTAAATCAGCCAGTCAATATGTTAGTTGTCATTGTCAATAAATCAGTCAGGACAGTTAAGAGCCAGTAAATCAGTCCGGTCAGTCAGTAAATATATCGGTCAGACAATCAGCAAGTCAGTCAGTAATTCAGCCAGTCAGAACTCAATTACCAGTCAGTCAGCCAATAGCTCAGACAAAAACCATTTGTTCAGTCAGTAATTGTCAAACAGTTCATCAGTACTGTATGTCAGTATTGGCTATCAGTCAGTCAGACAATAATAACGAGTCTCACCAAATCAGTCGGTCAACCAGTCACTCAGTGTGCCAGTTATTCAAAATATCAGTCAGTTAATCAATCATTTGTTGAGTCAGTAATCAGTCAACCAGATAAATTACTAGGCAGTCAGCCACCAAGGCAATCGTTCACTGAATGTCAGTTTTGTCATTAAACTGCAATATCTCAGTCAGTAAGCCAATGAATCACTTGCATAATCAGTAAAATAGTCAATAAAGGCACTATAGCATTTTTACTGAGGCAGTCAGTCAACAAATCAGTCAAAAAATTAGTAAATCCATCAGTCCGTGAGTGAGTCACTAAATCAGTCATTCAACAGACAATTCTAACAGTTTTTCAGACAGTCAATGAATCCGTCTTACAGCTATTAAATCAGTGAATCAGTTCGTCTTCATTCAGTAAGCTGAAAACCCAACCACACAGTGCTATATAACTAATTAAAAAAAAAAATAGGCTGCTTTTTCGACAAAACTCATAGAGAAGACCACCATTTTCAATGGAGAGTAGTAATAACATACAAACAAGAATATGAAAGTCACTAAGAAGTACTATAGGAAATATGAAGAACCGTAGCACTGTCTTTTTCTGCCACCGACCTACGTGAAACTACTTGGAAACGAACGAAAAGCTGAGTCCAAATTAAAGTTAAAAGACTATAGTTTCGGTTAAACATTGCCAACACGTACACGCACACATACACAGCTTACCCTCTATTGTCAAAAAATAAAATAATCCCAAAATATCATCAAAATCTCCCTACCACAGCAAGATCAACAATAGTACATACCTCACGTCCGAAAGCAGGCTGGTGACTGATGCAAGAGGCAGAACTTACCAAGAGTTCAGACGCTTCGAACAACAGAGGGCGAGGAATGTGAAGGTTCAATGGACATTCTGAAGCATATCTAGTTATTTATTGTGTAGTTCAGCCCTTTTAATTCATCATCATAATCATTACTGGCATTATCTTCATCATCATCATCACCGTTGTCATCATCAGCATCATCATATTCTGATCCCCCGGTTTGTGCTCAAAGTCTGGGGATGCTGGGTAATAACTTAACCTCGTGGGTTTAGGAGACTTAATAGCACGTTTTCTTGAGTTAGTTATTATGCATACTGTCCCTCAATGTTCTCTTGTGTTACTCTGTCAAGCTGTCTGTCTGTCTGTCGGTATAAATATCTAGAAGCCTAATCCCGGAAAGGGTGACTGCACACTAGTCGCTTCCACGTCACCCTGTCCTCTGTCATCAGGTTGCCCTCTCTCTAACTCACCTCTCTCCCCCACATACCTCTCCTTCCCATCCTTCCAACTAATTCCATCTCCTTATGATTAAGTAGTTCGATACAGTAAACCAACAATTAACACGCGGTTCAATGATCCACAGAGGATACTATATAAAAAGAAATCTATATGAGGGAATGTGATGTTACTTGCAGTATGCTGTTACTGCCTTTGAAGAAGAAAGGGTTAGTTGGGTGGAAGAGATAGGGCAGGTGTTCCCAGGGGGGCCATGGGACATTGACTGGGGGGCCATGGGCCTTATTGGTAATATAAGATATTATAAGGTATTTGGTCTGGGTAAAACCTGACAGAAATCAAGTATGAAATATACCTTACTGTGCTAGTTTAGCCTTAAGTATATTGGGGTAATTACCGTTTTCTGCACAATATCAAATATTAACAAGTTATAGATATACGATCTGAGTTATATAGGGGCCATGGAGCTTCTCATAATTTTCTCGGGGGGCCACAGGACCAAAAAGGTTGGGAACCACTGAGATAGGGTGATAAAAGGGGTGAGGTAAGGGAAGGGATAGAGGGGAGGGGTAAAAGTCAGAACAGGAAGGTGGACGGAGGAATTGGTGAAGCACCGAAGCAGCTAGGTAGGAAACGAGGAGAGGAGGGGGAAGGGAATGAAGCTGTCCGACGTTTCAATTGGTTTATTATGGGTAACAGTGATATTATCCCAGATTTTTTACAGATTGGCTAACCAGACGTTGCTGGTAACAGACGTTGTATCAGCTGAAGATCCACCATGGCAGCCAAGGTTGTGGGGCACGTGAAATGGTACAACGTTCGGAAGGGCTACGGCTTCCTGATTCGCCGTGATTCAGGGGGGGAAGTGTTCCTCCACCGCTCCTCCATCGTGGCCCCCAACCCTGCCCATCCTGTGCCTTCGGTTTCTGCTGGCGAGGTGGTGGAGTTTGTGGTGGAAGAGGATGCTAAGGGCCCTGCAGCTGCTTTCGTCACCGGCCCTGCAGGCCAGGCAGTGCGGGGCTCTCTCCACGCCCTCCCCCGTCGTAGACGTCGTCGTCAGCTTCCACCTGCTGCTCCTGCCTCCTTCCCTACCTCCTCTGCCTCTACCATCATAGCCATGTGTGTGGAGGTTGCCAAGGCTTTCTCGGGGGGAGATCTGGCAGTTTTTGCCCAGCGCCTGCCCGTCATCTTCCAGGCCAACGGGCTCCCTGCCATCTCTATCCCCGAGTCTTTTTCCTCCACACCCGTGGTGCAGAGGAGGCCTGGGAGGAGGGCTGCTCGACGTCATCCTGGGCCATCTGCAACCCCCACCTCCTTGGTCCCGAGGGTGCTGCAGCTGCAGCCCTCTACTCCACCGACGAGGATACAGCTGTCGGGCCGTGCAGTCTCCCGCCGGTCTGCTTCTCAGCCTCTCTCAGAGGTGCCCATGGAGGTGGGGGATGTCACACATTCTTCGCCATCTGAAGTTGCAGCTCCTGTTTCTTGTGCACCTCCACCACTAGAGGACCAGACACCAGCGAGCCTCAAGCCTCCACCACCACCACCACCAGAGGACCAGGAACCAGCGAGCCCTAAGCCTTCCCGTTCGTCACGGCACATCTCTTGGGACGACTTTGCCTCCCTTCCACAGCTGGGCCTCGAGATCTTCGAGGACCAGCTGGTCCATTACAAGGACCTGGCATCGGAAGAGCCTGACGAGCAGGAATTTACTAAGGGGGACTTCCAGCGAGCTTTGCTCTCCTTCAACGAGCTGCGCCGGGGGTCCCTCCAGGCTGTTACCGACCCCGAGGAGTGTCGTATCATCTCCTACACCCTCGGGGTCGTGAAGTCCCACCTTTCCGCTGGTCCTGACTCGGACTCGGACTCTGGATCCCGTTCCTCGACGGTGTAGTACCCAGTCTTTCCGCTACTGCCTTTTAGTTACTGCCTCCCTACAGCCTCAGCCATCTAGTTCCTGCAACAGCCTGCCTGCCCTACTTCTGCTTCTTGTACCTATTGTGGACTGTGGGTGCATCTGTATGTGTATATATATGTGTATGTATATTCAGTGTGTGTATATTGTAACTGTTTGGCTTAATGGCCATATTAAGGCCGATAGCCATTTAAAAAAAAAAAAAAAAAAATTATCCCATCTTCTGTCATTGCCTTGCATGCCTGTTGGAGGAAAAGAGTAGGAGCTTTGGGCACAGCCAGGCCCTAAAATCTCTGAAGGCCTTATTGCTTATAAACTAAAGGGTGTTAGTGTTCTTGCAGTTCAGAAGTTGCATTGCTGCTTCATTCTCACTTTGGCTTGATATCCCAGCTTGAATTTAATTTTTAGTTTGACGCTGTGTGCTCTGAGTTATGTCATGAATGGAAAATGTAAAAAGTCAGCAACTATGGCTATTGTGCTCTTTGTAGAATACATAGCGATCCTCTTCAGAGGGGAGGCAGTTAATGTGAGTGGTAAGGAGAGGGAAGAGGTGAGGCAGAGAGATGGGGAATGGAGACGTAGGCGAAATCAAAGGAAAGATGGAGGAGAACGGTAGGAAAAATAGAGATTAGGCAAGAAATGCTGAGAGATGTGTGCGCAATTCCAAGGACAAGAGTACTGTTTTCGATAACTGATCTGGCCTTTAAGCAAGAGGTCAAATGAGGATAATCATTACCATTCACGCTGATACGGTGCTTTACCACCTCCTCCGTCCACCTTCCTGTTCTCCTGATTCCAGCCTCCCCTCTCTTCCTTCCCTTACCTCACACTCTTCATCGCCCTACCTCTCTCTTCATCGCCCTACCTCTTCCATCCCGCCGTCACTTTCTTCTTCAAGGGCAGTATATTCTGCAAGTAACACCACATACCCTCATAGAGATTTCATATTATATCTTTTGTGGATCATTCAACCACATATTATTATGTCTATTTACTGTAACAAATTATTTAATAAGATTAATATCTTGTTTGCCTCCTACCCACACGCCATTACCACATGCGAGGGATGTCAGGGAGTAGCAACACTCCTGAAGCCTACTTTACATCTCTGCGTATTGTACAGTACCTCCCTGCCCACTTTTCTACCTACCTCCCTCCTTACCATCCTACTTACTTCCCCAGCTACTCTCCTGCCTACCCATTCGCCTGTGTACCTACCTAACTCCCCACAACCCTCTACCCACCGCCCCATCTACGTACCCTGACTACCTACCTCCTTGTCTATTGGCACACCTACTCCCTATTTATCTACCATCCTGCCTACCTACTTACTCTCCTCCCTGCTTACCTCAGTTGCGCCGGCAGATTTTAATTGTATTCTATCAGTCAGTCAAACTCTGCTCACCTACCTACCTGCCTACGAACCTCTTTATCTACCTCCCTGGTTACTCCCTACATACTTCGCTCCCCATCACCCTGCTTACCTTCCTTCCTGCCGTTCTACCTACCTACCTATTTACCTACCTATCTACCCACCCGACTCCCTACCTGCCTCCCTGCTTACCTGCCTCCCTTCCTACCTAAACCTCTACCGATCTCTATGCCGACCTTCCTATTTACCTTCCTGCCAAACTCCTTACCTACTTTCCTATCAGTTTTCCTCCTTGCTTACCTGTCTACCTTCCCCTCTACCCACCTTTTTAGCTACCTACCCACCCACAAAAGCCCGGGACGGGGTAGACATCAAGACGAGATCAGCCGTCCTTATCAAATCCATAGTCATCCCTAGGGGAGTGTGAGTAAGGTGAAGGGGAGAAGGGGAATAGATGTTGAGACCAAGGATATGGAAGGATGGTGTGGAGAGGCAGACTTACGTAAGTGAGGGGGTGATAGTGAGATTGCGGCAGCCTAATGGCGAGGAAGTGATGGACATGAGCCATTTGTTTGTGACCACCCTATCTCTGCTTTACAGATATTTTCTTACCTCAGCTTTGCATAATTCCCATAAAACAGATTTATCTGGAACAGAGAAGTGAAGCCCTGTCCAAAGGTGATGACATAGCATCGCTTCCTATTATTATAATTATTAAAATCTGAATTTTTTCAGGCTTTTCTTAGCCTTACTGTAAAGCCTGTGTCATAAGAAAATAGGAAGAACATTAATTTCCTATCTATATATGGAGGTATTTTTTTACTTAAAAGATAAATATTATAATCTCGCGTTCTCTGATCAGCTGGGCATTTTCCCGCCACGCTTTGGGTTTGTTTACGTTTCTGTGAATGCTGAATTGTTGTGGTGACGAGACATTATTATAGCAAATATGACGGTATCAGGCGTCCGAATGAAAATGAGAGGGTTGAAAAGAGTCCCGAAGTTTAAATGGTTAGGTAAACCCTTGTTGCCTACGCGAAAAGAAAGATTGCACAGCGATAAAACTTTTTACAGGTAGGTGTAGGTCTTAAATGGCGAGTGTGTTGCCCACTTAATTCGCCAGACAATAGCTCCCACTCTTTTTTTTCTCTTGATCATACGTCACACCATTCTTTAATGGGAAAAGAGGCCGGGATGTTGATAATGGTGCCTCATTTGGTTTAGCTGAGTCCCCATTGCATGTTGATTTAGACATCTCTAACATACCAGTTTTATAAGCAAGAATAAGTACATTTATTGGTACATTCTCCATTTGTAATCCAGAGACCTTCCTTGCATAACGTCTATAATTGTATTTTCTTAGCAATAGAATCTCCTGTTTGGCCAAGTTTACCATAGCTACAGTATTAGTATTGTAGTAGGCTTGTACTAGGTTTAAAAGTTGTTGAAATGCATAATTTTGAGAGAATTATACAGTGTCGTCAACACACACACAGACGCACATGTTGATGCACAGTCTGTATTGATTCCTTTCCCCACAGTTGGTCTTAAGTTACATAAAATCATCTGGTAACATAGCAATAAGAATGGTAGTGTACTTGGGTTGGATGGGTTAATGTACAAAATTATTATTGCTTCATAGGAACATCTGTTATATATTGGCAGTAATATTAGTATTTATATATTTTTATTTACTTATTTAGGCCATTTATTTACAGGGTATCCTTGCCATTTATGAAGGTGACCATGTTTTTGTTTGTAATGTTGTATTTCTCATTATTTTGCAGGGTTTCTCATCCACTTGACTTTCCTGTTTAGCACTATTTCTGTATTGGTATATTTTCAGTACTGTACAATGTTTCTTATTGTTTACAGGGGTTTCCAGATGGATGATCTTGTAATATATGAAGATGACTGTATTTATGTTCGCAATGCAGACTCTGCCGATCCAGACTCACCAGATGACTGTGACATTGCCAGAGTCCTTCGATGCTATGATAATGGTGGGTGTTACACAGGGATATTAATTAAACTCGTAGAACCTGGGGATACTTTTCACAGTATATTTTTACATTCATAACAGTTTTATTTAGCTTGTGAGAAACTTCATAGTTCACAAAGAGGGGTTAGGCTTCTTTTTTTTTTTTTTTTTTTTTTTTTTTAGTGAGAGAGAGAGAGAGAGAGAGAGACCTTTTAGACTTTAGGGCTTAGGTATACTCTTCATTTACCTCCTTTTGTGCTGAGTAAAATCATCTGGCATTATTTTAAAAAATGCAGCACATGATTTATGGGGTTTAGTGGTAACTCCTTGAATATGGTGATAGAATTTACATTTTAGTCTTCCTGCCACCTAACAGTTCTGTTTACTGTATGTGAAATTTCTCATAACAAGAAGAGTTTGTCTATCAGTCTGTTGCTAGACTCCTCAATCCCGTAGGGGGTGGCCACAAACAAATTGCCTCCATGTCGTCGTGTCCCCTGCCATTTCACTGCCCTCCTCTCAGCTCACACCACCGTCTTTCATATATGGTACCTCTCCATTCCATCCTCCATCTCGACCTCAGCCTCTTCCTCCCTCTTTCCCCTTCCACCTCATTCACCTACCATACACTGTGAGTTGGTGTTGAGTCATTCTGCCTGGCTGAGCAGACCTGTCATGCAAGAAATAGAGGTGTCCAGAAAGAAGGTGTTAAGTCTGCAGTACATTTATATTTATGTATTTCTTTGTGTTTGAAATATGAATTACTAGTAAGGCATAATCTTTTTTTGACACATGTTCATCATTTATTAGTCTCCCTCAGCACTGTAAAGTGACCTATTAGATACACCATTCGCAGGACCTGCGTCAACTCCTCCATACAGATATCTCGTCACACACAAAAGCTGTGGTAACACCTTGGCGTGTGTTCTGTCTCTCTGTCTAGTTAGTTCCCAGACCTTTTCTTCTCTTCTAAATCTGCCATTATGAGGTGCCTATGCATTAATTAATGCCACTTTCATCATCTCAAACTTGAACATGACATACATGCTGCTGGAGTTAGTACATTTAATTAAAATCATTCATTGCATTTTAGCATATTTCATTCATCAGCTAAGGAACACACTTTTTATTCTGTCCACATGTAGTACTTATACCTGGCCTTACATATGTCAGACTTTCCCGTTCATGCACTTCACTCCTGCTGATGTTTGTCTAGCACAATGACATTATATCATACATTACTTTCAGGATAGCCTCCACTATTTCTGTTGTACACTCAAACCTCGATTTAAGGAACTAAATGGGGAATCGACTTGTCCCTTTCTTGAAAATGTCCACATAAAGACAGTCTTATTATGAAATGCAATGATTGTTTCACTTGCCTTACTTATTTATGTCTATTTATCTATTGCCAGACGCCTCAATCCCGTTTGGGGTGGCCACAAACAAATCGCCTCGACGTCGTCCTGTCCCCCGCCATTTCACTGCCCTGCTCCCAACTCACCCCCCCCCCTCTCATACCTCTCCACCCCATCCCTCCATCTCATCCTCGGCCTCCCCCTTCCTCTTCCCCCCTCGACCTCACTCACATACACTCTCTTCATCAGTCTTTCACCCTCCACATGGCCAAACCACCTCAGTGTGTTCCTCATAACACTTCCTATCACATCCACATCCACACCACAATGCTTCTTTATATCCTCATTCATCAGCCTGTCTTTCCATGTGACTCCACAGGCTCCTCTTAAATAACTCATTTCCACTGCTCTCACTCTTGACTTGTGTCCTTCCAACAATGTCCAAGCTTCACTTCCATACGTTAGAGTTGGTATCACAATACTGTCATGTAGTAACTTTTTCACTTCCATGCTCACTTCCCTGTTTCTTATCACTACTTTCAAAGAACTAGCACCCTTTCTTCCCTGCTGTACCCTTTCGAGCACTTCACCCTCCAAACCTCCATCCTAACACATCACATTACCCACATACTGGTACTTAAACGTACTCACATTTTCCAATTCCTCACCATCCAACCTTGCTGTACATTCACTGACTTCACCTCTCTCAAAGACCATCACTTTACTCTTCCCTACATTCATCTTTAGATTCCGTTTCTTGCACACTCTCCCAAACTCATCCACCAAACCTTGCAGCTCCCCTTTGTCTTCACTCAACAACACAGTATCATCTGCAAACAACAGTACAGGGAGTTTCCAAACACTATCCTCTCTCACCAGGGCCACTCCAACATCCACTACGGTACCCTACCTTGTACCTGTTTTATTACCCCATCCATGAACAGATTGAACAACCATGGAGACATGACACATCCCTGTTTCAACCCAACCTCCAAAGAGAAAAATTCACTTAGTTCACCATCCACACGCACTGCAACCTTAGCACCATCGTACATACTCTTCACAGCATTCAACAACTTTCCATCTACTCCATATATTCTTAATACTTTCCACAATCCTTGTCTATCCACCCTGTCATATGCTTTCTCCAAATCCATGAAAGCCGCATACAACTTCTATCCCTTCTCTAGAAACTTTTCCACTAAAGATCTAAGAATGAATATCTGATCTACACAACCTCTTCCCTTCCTAAAGCATCCCTGTTCTTCTCCAACTAATTCCTCTGTTCTTTCTCTAACTCTGTCAATAAGTATCCTACCATACACTTTTCCTATTATATTAAGAAGACAAATGCCCCTATGATTGCCACACACTTCTTTTTCCCCTTTTCCTTTGTACAAGGGAATAATTATAACTGACTTCCAATCCTCCGGGACTCTACCTTCCTCCCAGGCCAATCTGCACATCTTCCACATCCATTCTACTACTATCTCTCCCCCATGCTTCAGCATTTCACCACACACTCCATCAATTCCTGGGGCTTTCCCCAATTTAACTTTCTTCATTGCTTCCACAACTTCTATCCTACTGATTTCTTCCTGTCTTCTCACCTCCCTCCTTCTCCCAGCCATTCCCCAGCCACTTATACTCGCATTACTTCCATCCTGTATGTTCAACAATTCCTTAAAGTGTTCTCTCCACCTGCTCACTTTTTCTCCCTTCTCCATTAGTATTTTTTTTTTTTTTTTTTTTTTAACGCCAAGTCCCCCTTTTTTGGATAAGGGCTAAGGCATTGCCCCTGGGTAGAGGACTTTGGTTTGGAGCGTGTAGCATTTTATGACCGGATGCCCTTCCTGATGTCTACCAATGACTCTTGGGTGGATTCGATCCTCTGACCCTGCTAACCTCACTTCCACCCTGTCTTACTCACTTCACCTCTTTCCAGAACATCTTCTTACAGTCCCTCCACTTTACACTCAAATTCCTTCCAACTTCCTCATCCAGTCTCTTCTTACTCTCTCTTACTAATCTTTTCACCTCTCTCTTTCTTTCTACATATAACTCTCTCTTCCGCCTCTCAACTTCTTCCAAGCCCCTATTTCTCATCCATTCATTGTATGCTTTCTTCTTTTGTGCCACAGCCTGTCTCACCTCTTCAGTCCACCATGCTGTTCCTTCCACCCCCCTCCGTCTTCTCTTCCTCCCACACACCACATCACATGCTGCACATATTTCTTCTGTAAATATCTTGCACACACCTTCCACATCCCCCATCTGCTCCAAATCATAATTTCCCAATCGTTCCTCCACTTCTCTCTTATACTCTGCCTTTTTCTCATCCTCTTGTAACATTTCCACTCTCCTTGCAACTACTCCTTCCTCTCGTCTTTCCCTTCTTGATTATGAATATTATTTCTACTGTATAAAGAAACATGGTGGGGGCACTCACCATGCACTCCTTTGGTGTAGTGCTGCTCTCAGGTGTCTGCCCTTTCCTCTCCTCCCTACTTTCCTTCCTTCCTCTTCTGTCTTCTTTCCTTCATTCTTTCCTCATCTTTCTGCCTGCAGGTGACATTACACTCCCTCTTTTGTCTTTCTTTCCTTCATTCTTTCCTCATCTTCTGCCTATGGGTGACTCTACATTGAGTGACAAGCCAAATGGTTTCCTGTTCACCAGGAAGCCATTTACTATGCTGGGTGGTACGGTAATCATATAACGAAATTATGGAACCTGGTGGTTCAGTGGGTAATTGCGGCGCTCCAGTCGGATTGAGCCGGTGAAGGTTTATATCCAGGGGGTGGTTGGGGTTATTGCTCATGTAAGGCCACGCAGGGATGAGTGAGGCTGATCACTCATCTTAAACGTCAGGCCCAACTTGCCTAGCCCCGGGCTCCTACGCTTCTCATGGGGCAAAGTAGGATTGGATGATGGATGGATGGATGGAGAACGTACACATTACGTATCATTTTTGAATGGTCTTGTCTGTTTGTCAGGCAGAATATGGAATCCCTTAAACCTAAAATCCCTTAAATCGAGGTTTGAGTGTATTTTACATTCTTCATTCACACCTCTTACATTCTACACAACCATATGAACCTGCCTAGTTTTATTAGGCCCTAGACATGTACCTGACCCAGAACAAAGCCCATCTGAAATATTAGAAGAGGGATTTTAAGAAGGTACTAGGCTTACATGAAGGAGTGTTAGTGCCAGCCTTAACATATGGATGTGAGACTATGGTGTGGCATGAAAATAAAAAGTCAAGAGTGAGAGCAGTGGAGATGGGACTGCTGAGGAATGTATGTGGAGTATGGAGAGTGGATAGGATATGAAATGTGATTCGTGAAAGATGTGGAGTGGGGAAGTCTGTGGACACCAGAATCAAAGAGAGTGTACTGAGATGGTATGGTCATTTGGAAAGAACGGATAACAATAGAATGGTGAAAAAGGCACATCTGAGCGAATTTGAAGGAACGAGGGGCGAGGCAGGCCAAAGAGAAGGTGAAGGGATGTGATGGATGAGTGTGTGAGGAAGAGAGGTATGGAAGTCTGTAAGGGTAGGGGACTGACAAGGGACCAAGCTGGTTGGATAAATATTGTGAGAAGTTGTGCATGATCAGGGATTTGGCACCTCTTTTTAATGTGACAGCATTTGGATCGACTCTATCAGATACATTTATGTGAAGCTACAGGATGTGGTGAAAGTTTTTGGCGTACAGTATAAGATAGAGCCAGGGTTTGGGGGACTTGAATGAAGAGTGAATGGAAAGGTGGCCCATTGGATTGGGCAAACTTGGGCTGTATGGACATTGCCCCTCCACACCCTGCCATAGGGTGGGAAAGGAGGTCCAGATGATGATGATGAATAGAATTCCAAGTCCTCCTCACCCTCTTGCTTTTTTAGCCAGTGCAGCACATGAAATATGTGGGTAGTATTCTTTCTCCCTTGAACCTAGGTATAGTGTTATCAGTTCTTTGGCTACCCAAAATGAAATATAATATGGTACATAGAGTCCTGTTGTTTAGATTGTCACGTTAAAGTCACTTGTAGGGAACAGTACATCAAGTGAGTGGGTGTCTGGTGCACCTGCATACCAGATGAATTAATAGATTGTTTTTAGTTAGTTTTTTGTCATTATTCTTCAGGTTTGCAAAGAGCAGCAGCTATGCTATTACATCGTGTGGTACAGTGTTTCAGTCCTGACAGTTTAGGACAGTACATACCAGTATGGTTGGCTTTTGTAGCTATAGAACTCATCCTACCTATTTGGTCATTCCTGTTGTCTTTTAAGATACCTTTATGTTTTTTCAGGTGGCAGACTTGGTGCTAGACGTGTTGTGGTTCAGTGGTACTCCAGGATTGAAGATATCAACTTGAGTCACAGAAAACGTATCCCAGCTGGTATGTTTCTTGCTCTCATACCTACTGGTTTTCTAAAGTGGTTGGTAAATCTTTTTTTTTTTTTTTTGAGCTTGTTAGTCTAAAAATTATGATGTGGTTATTCTTATGTGAAGTTTCAGAGTGCCATCTCAGTTAACAATATTTTATTCATAATTTTAAGTGCTGTGAGAGTGAGTGAGTGAAAGCATCCCTATTGGCAGACATTTGTTCTCCACAAGCCTCCAAGCATTTTCCTCCATAATGTTGTGTAAATATGTTCAGCCAGCCAGTGGAATACACTTTTCACAAGACTGAATGATTTCACGTAAGTTGTTTGTGAAATTCCATGGCTTTCTCAGTCAGTAAAGGTTCAGAAATAGCAGTTCCTTCACTCCTCTGTTGTTTACACTGTTCATATGGTATTTCATCAGTAGTGGAACATTTAGGTTCACCTAAAGTTTTCTTGTTTGTCATTGATTCAGTATTTTCACATGCAGCATAAAATGTCATGCTGTTTCTTCAAGTCATACACTGTTGTAGCTCTGATCCCATTCTCGTCTCATAGCTTTGCTTGCTACAACATTTCTGTCCACCTTCTTTGGAAATTCCACATTTTCTTTGATATTTAACAATATGTTTCTTTTTACCGCAATCACCATCATCACTGTAATGCTGCTTTGAAGACATTTTTCCATGTTTGAGTGTGCAAGTTTTGGATCAAATAATGGCAGTTTTGTCCACAGTGGCAGAACAAAGAATGATGAAATCACCCACATGGATGACCTGGGTCAAGTAAGGCCAACCAACCCAAGCTTGTGAGCTAGCCTGGGGACATGTGACTCGTTCTCTAGCCAAGGTCTTAAGCTCACTTAGGCACATGTTGTTCCATGCTAGCTTGTGAGCTTTCTAAAGAATGAGTCACAGTTACCCCAAGCTAGCTCACAAGCTTGGCTAAACTGCGAGTCGGTGTGACTACCGTGACACTTTGTAAACAACGAGGTTAGTGCGGAAATGAAAATCATGGTATTTATTAGGGCAGCAAAAGTTATCCCTGTCTTTAATTAGTGTACTTGAAAATTATTTCAGAAAACTGGTGGTATTTTTGGAAATTTGGTATTTGAGTTTTGGGAATTGTACAGTACAATACTTAATGACATCCGTACATCCATAGCTAAGGGAAGGGGGAAAAAGTAGAGGTCAGGATAATGATGATGATGATTAATATGATATGATATGTACCCTGCTGATGACTGATAATCTGATTCTGATTATGACTTTACAGAGTCTCCTCCTCTTGATACAGAAAAAGAAGTAGTGAAGGAAGAGAGAGCTTTTGTTACAGATGTGGATGCTGAAAGCATTCTTGCTTTGTGTTATGTGAGTATAGATTTTTTTTTTTTTTTTTTTTTTTAAAGTACCAGTACTGTTTTGTTTTGTTTTTTTCAGTGTTTTTTTATGCAAAAATACTAATATTTTCACTACTGTTGCCATTATAGTCATATGGCCAATCCTAGTAGTGTCGTGTGTGGCCATATGTATGGAAGCTGTTAACCCATCACAGTACAAGCCTGGCACAATTCCATCTTCATTGTTTAGGGGTGGTGAACCTGTTAACTTGCTTATTGGCATGGGATGGGAAGAGGAGGAGGACTTCTTGATTCCATGTTTTTGTCCCATTATTGTCTTACAGTTCACAGGATATATGTGTATCTGCTCCACTCATCTACTAGCATGAGTGTTCAGTGTATGTATATATTTATGACCGCATCTTCCTCAGAGTTCTTGTGATCTGAATGGCTTCAGGGGCCAGTATCTTGTGCCTGTGATTCAAAAGACTTCAGAAGTCAGTCTGCTTTAATAATAGCTAAGTTTTTTTTTTCTCTCTTTTTTTTCTTTTTTTTTGTAGGTGGGGGTGCTCACCATCCATTCAATGTAGTGCTGCTTTGGATGTCTGCCTTTTCCTCTCATCCTTCCATCCTCTTCTGTCTTTCCTTCCTTCATTCTTTCCTCTTCCTTCTGCCTATGGGGAGTTTACACTCCCTTTTCTGTCTTTCTTTCTTTCATTCTCTCCTCTTCCTTCTGCCCACGGGTGACTCTACACTGAGTGACAAGCCAGATGGTTTCGTGTACACCAGGAAACTATTTACTGTGCTGGATGGTAACCATATAACCAAACTGTGGCACCTGGTGGTTTAGTGAGTTATTAAGGCACTCCAATTGGATTGAGCCTATCAGTTTATCTCTAAGGGGTGGTTGTTGTTGTTGTTATTCCCTAGGCAGTCTGGCCAAACAGCCTCGAGTCCCTAAGGAAGGCCACGACCGAGACCAGGCTTTCCCACAGAGCTCACAAGGAGTGTATGTTGTGTTGTTGGCTAGGTGATTGTGTGCAATGCAGTGTTCCATAATGTGCTTGATAGTATGGGGTGCTGTGTTACCGTACATTCTGGACAGGCATCAGCGACGGAGTCATCCAGCCTCTTCTGGTAACTCTAGAAGGCTGGATGATGCCCCCATCTCCAAGGGGTGGTTGGAGTTTATTGCTCATGTAATGCCACTCATGGATGAGTGAGGCTCTCATCTTAATTGTCAGGACCAACTTGCCTATCCCTGGGCTCCTACACTTCTCATGGGGCAACATAGGATTGGATGATGGATGGATGGATGGATGGAAAATTTGTTTTGTTTTGTAGGTAGGGGTGCCCAATATCGACTCACTTGATGCAGTGCTACCTCCAGGTGACTACGCTGAGTGTCAGTCCAAGTGGATTCTGGTACTCCAGGAGACAATTTATTATATTGGGTAGTAACCAGTTAATTGGCAAATAAATTGTTGGTTTAGTAGTTTAAAGCACTCCAGCTAAGTGACCCATTAGGGGACAAATCTTAGGGTTGCTTGGAATTTATTGCTTGCATATTACTGTTCAGAGACAAGTGACTAGTCACCCTCATCTACATGTCTGAACTAAGTTTCCTAGCCCAGGGCTCATCTGCTGTTACTTATTGTACGTGTTACAGCTTATCTAGTGTATGGATAGAAGGATATGGTTACTGCATATTCCTTATCTCTTCATTTTTGTATAGGTCACACTTTTTCTTGGTTTTGTCGCAAACTGGTACTGTATAACTATATTCTACAGTAATATGTAATGACATGTCTTGACATTTTGTGCCAAGTGGTTGCAACAGAACACCTCCCACTCAGTCTTACCTCTACTCATCTCTTGGTTGCTGGTGTTAGAGTTACCTAACAGAACAGTTTAGTGATGTACTCTTCAGGCTCTACCATCAGTACCCTGAATAATATTAATAATAATTACCCGTCAGGTGCAAGAAGTACCACACACCCAAGATCCTCAGAGCATAATGAAACCCCGTTACCTTCTGGAGAAGTTTTATGTGTGTCGGTTCAGGTACAGTGGAAAGGAGGGTTGTTTGCTGCCCCTGAAGGATCTGAAATTGCCAGAAGAATGCAAGACATTAAACCAAAATGATGGAAGAAGGAGAGGGTAAGTAACGGTGCTTAATACGAGCAGTGTAGAACATTACCTGGTATGCTTTTCATTACTGCTTTTGAAAAGAAATTAATAAAGATGAAGAGCCAATGTTAGAACAGCAGCATTTTAAAAAGTATATTAGTCCCTTTAGTTTGATAATGTATTTTTTATTTAATCATGCTCTCTTCAGACAGTTTTTTTAAGCACAGGAGTTAAGGTGTCATTAATACCATTCTTGCTGACAACAAAACCCACATTCACTTGTTGACACCAGTATATCAAGACAACTGTACTCTCAGGTTATACAAATGTCCCTTATGTCCCTTTCTCTCCCTCAAAAGAAAAATGGTGGACTGCAGGAAAATGCCAAGCTCAGCATGCAGTCCACTGAATTAATGGCAACATAAAATAATAGGATAAATGCATTTAGCTGGTTGGCTTATATTAAGCAGCTCTTGTTAAGGGATATAATTGATTGATTAAATTATGAGAGTAGGACGAGAAGAGCAAAGATAAAGGCACCCACACATCTCACCAACCCCTCCAACCTAAACTGGCTGGAAAAAGTGGGAATATCATTCAATAGAGAAAACCTGGCATATAAATATTGTAGGAAAATGCAAAAGGAAAACAGCATAGTTCTGACACTACTACTGGAACTGTATATTATGGACAAACAAATAGACCATTGCATGCTTAGATACACTTGGCCAAACACACATTGCATGCAGTCCTTCTGTAGGAGTAAGGAAACTTGAGTTTTTGGCAGAGTTAACCTGTTTACATTCATTTATATTTGGGAGGATTTCCTTTTGCCTTCTACCCAATTTTTTTTTTTTTTTTTTTTAATGAGTGGTGGTACTGCCATAGAATTGTGTATTCCCACATCCATCATCCAACCAAGTATGACATCATCAGGATTATGGATGCCTTAGGGTAAGATACTTAACCCCTAAAGTTCTGTGATCATCTGTTGATGTGTTCAGGCTTGGTACAAAGTGTCATATCATCATCTATCATACACAAGCCATCAGAAACGGGGGCAAGGTATCCCCACCTCTTTGATGACGTATATGGTGCCTAGCCAATGGAAAGTGCAATATCTGTTGGTGTCTGGCCTGATTGGTCCCCCAAGATGAGGTGGGGGAAATCCCTACCCCCTGCCATTTCTCCACCTCCCTCTGTTCCATTGGGCCCTGTCCTCAGTGTCTCCTCCCACCAAAATCACCCCCCATACCCCCTCAAGACCATATTGGCTGTGTGTGGCAGGCATATTCCCTCCCTTTCCCTCCTTCCTGATGCCCCACCACACTCCCTCCACCTCCCTATTCTCCCTTATTTCTCAGTGACATCCCATTCTCACTCATAACGAAGGGTGAGTTTTTAGTTTTTGATGGTCAACAGTGTGTTAGCCATTAGACACATGAGAGTGAAATATCCATTTTCTGGTGTGTAAAATCAAGCTCTTCAAATCTCTAAGACCAAAATTTACAGTGCAGTAACAGTTAGACATGAGAGTGAAATATATATTTTGTGGTGTGTAAAATCAGGCTCATCAAATCTATAAAATCAAAATTTACTTTGATGCAATTTTTTTTCCTCTCTATTTGCGAGGGATAATTGTTTTTATTTTTGATGTTCTTTGACTTTCGATAGTGCGTTAAACATTAGGCACATGAGGATGAAATGTATATTTTCTGGTGTTCAAAGTCAAGCTCTTGAATTTTATAAGACCAAAATTTACGATGGTGAAATTTGAAAAATCAAACCCTAAATGTGGTTCTGGGGCCAGACAGAGTCTATAGGAGTTAATCTTGTCAGTGTAAGAGTGACCAGTTGCAAACCCTTTATTGGCTTTATGAGAGCAATAAACCCCAACCACCCCATCTGAATGAGACCCATAGGACCATATACTAAATTATTAGGCATCTAAAAATTTAGTTTGTAAGTTGAGCTAATGCACCTTATAATTTACACTAAATGGAGGACAACTCTTAATCTTCCTTTGTGCAAGAGTGCACTGTCTCATGAAGGGGAATTATTCAAGAGGGACAGTATAGAATTGCTAATACAGTACTATATATATGTTATAACCTCATATGATTGGGGGAACTCTAATATTATATTTTGCCTAAGCCATTTTATTCTTGTATGAGTGAATCATAAGAATCTGAGTGTGTTGCTTTAATACTGTTACAGTTAGCCCTCTCATGGTTAGGACAACTTATGTGTTCCATGCCAGGTGATGTGTAACCAGTGATAAGAAACAGGGAAGTGAGCATGGAAGTGAAAAAGTTACTACATGACAGTATTTTGATAGGCTACCAACTCTAATGTATGGAAATGAAATTTCACCTTGTTGGAGGGACAGAAGTCAAGAGTGAGAGCAATGGAAATGAGTTACTTGAGAGTAGTATGTGGAGTCACATGGAGAGAGAGACTGATAAATGAAGTGAAGGAGCAGTGTGGTGTGGATGTGGATGTGATAGGAAGCATTAGGAGAAACACAGTAAGGTGGTTTGGCCATATGGAGAGGATGGAGAGTGAGAGACTGACAAGGAGAGTATATGTGAGTGAGGCGGAGAGAGGGGAGAGGGAGGAGAAGGCCAAGGGTTGAGATGGAGGGATGAAGTGGAGAGGTATGTGAGAGAGGGGGATGTGAGCTGGGAGCAGGGCAGTGAAATGGTGGGGGACAGATTAATATGGAGCCCACCTTTTACGGGATTAAGGCATCTGGCAGTAGATAGATAGATAGATAGATTTTAGTCATCTGAGAGTGAGTCACAGAAGCTTGAGCATTACTGTTTCCTCAGACGCAGCAGTGCACGTCGGTCCTTGACAGGCGATCTTACCAACCTGGCCTCCCCGTCTGGCTCCCCAAGGCAGGCAACCAGGGACAGATTGGGACAGGGCAAGGAGAACACTCCACAGAAGAACAGGAATGAGAAGGATGGAAGGGTGAGGAGGAAGAATGATAGAACATATTGTGAAGCTGAAACTAGTGATTTATTGGCCAGCCCACATAAAGGTATGAAAATCTAGTAATGTACATGCCTGTATTAATGAATAATGTATTGGTAGTACAGTATCTGTCAACCAGTAATCCGTGTTCATTAGGTAGCTATATATGAAAATTGGAGTTATTTCATCAGCTAATGGGATATTTTTAGTCATATCAGTCAGTTAGTATTGATTTACAGCATAATCATGAACAACACTGTGTTATTAGCATTATCATTATCATCCCAACCATTATTCCTGACCATAAAATTGGTTAGCAAAGATACAGTTCTAATTTGAACATCATCACCTTTCCAACCTTCTTTTCCTCCTAAAGAAGGAATAGGTTAGTATCCAGAAGCAAAGACAGAGAAAGTATATATGAAATGGGAAACTGATTAACAGCATGCCAAGTGAAATGTGCCAATAGTCATTACTCACATCATTTAAGGCCCCCAAATCCTATTTTTCCTGGACCCTAGGCAGGTGCAGGATCCAGATCCAAGGCTGCCTTAATGTTTGCCAGGGGAAGACGAGAGTGAGGAATCAATGATCCACACCAGTCTCTCCCTTTTTGCAAGAAAGGTGCACAAGGATTCTGGGGGCAGTGTTCATTCCCTCCCGTTGTACCCTAGGGATTAGTTATAAGGTTACCACCCAGGGTAGTGAATGTTATCTTAGATGGCAGGAAACCTTTTTGGCTTGACATTGCAGAGTCGCTATTAGGTAGCATTATATCGAGTGAGTGGATGTTGAGCTCCCTACGTACGATATAATAATAGTAATTGTATTATTATTATTATTATTCCATCCATCCATTATCCAATCCTACATTGCCTCATGAGGAGCGTAGGAGCCTGTGGCTGGGCGAGTTGGTCCTGACATTTAAGATGAGATTGACCAGCCTCACTCATCCCTGAGTGGCATTGTGTGGACAATAAACCCCACCAGTGGCTCAATCGGTAGAGAGGTGGCCTGCAGTCCTACTGGACCCAGGTTCAAATCCCCGCTGGAGCAGGGAACAGTTTAAAGATTTGAATTTCATGTAAAGCAGACTTTACTGATCTTCCAGAAATCCCGCCGACATTGTAAAAATACCCCCGCTAATACCAATACACCAGTCCTGTATGAGACAGTCCTAGCATGTATTCAATATCGACGGTGGGTGTTAGCGCCGAAGTGGTGACATGTAGAGGTGTATGATATGCAGGAGGACTACTTGGCCTTGGGAGCAGGCTGTGAAGCCTATGCCCAGAGTTGAGCACATAAAAAAAAAAAAAATCCCTTTGGATATTAACCTTCACTGGCTCAATCCGATTGGAGCACTGTAATTACCCACAAAACCACCATGCACCAAAATTTGGTTATATGGTTACCACCCAGCATAGTCAATGGTTTCCTGGTGTACAGGAAACCATTTGGCTTGTCGCTCAGTGTACTGTAGAGTCACCCATGGACAGAAGGAAGAGGAAAGGACAGACACCAGAGAGCAGCACTGCATCGAGTGAGTAGATGGTGAGAGCCCCCACCTACCACAAAGGAGAAATGTCATTTAGAGAAATCAGGCATTGATACTTTGGGGGGAGTGGAGGAGAAATCAAAGTTTGCCTTACAGTTGTATTTTTTTCTGCCCATTTCCAGTTTGATAGGTTAATTCTGGTAGATTTCATTAATATATTCCTGTCCCAGCTCTAGAAAATTTCATTCGTCCATTTCTGCCTCACATCAAATCTTTTACATCTTCATCTTCCATATGGGAGTAGCAGAGAGGAAGAGATTGAGTGTAATGGAGATTAGGTGTCAGAGAAGTATGCGTGGAGTGACACGTATGGATTGAGAAAGAAATGATGAAGTGCGAAGGAGAACAAGAGTTATGCAAGAGATGGCTGATCTAGTTGAGCAGAGGGTGTTGCGGTGGTTTGGGCATATGTAGATAATGGATGAAGAGCGATTGGTGAAGAAAGTAACTAGATCTGTTGTGAGAGGTTTAAGGTTGAGAGAAAGACTGCAAATAGGGTTGATGGATATTGTGAAGAGAGCGTTAGATGCTAGAGGGATGTCTGTAGAGCAAGGAAGAGTGGCTTCACATGATAGGGATGAATGGAGAGAAATTGTGAATGCATAAACCGTAACGTGGCCCCAACATGTTCTCCTGCATCTGGTCTGATCACCTGATCATGTCAGGTGCACGGAAGGGGATGGGTCCATTATGATATGGCAGAGGTAAACCACCTTTGCTGTTGGACCCTGCTGCAGATGCTGCTGAATTGCACTGTGCAATTGACCTTCGTGTAGTGTGAGGCAGTGAGGATCAGCCCTTTCTCCCATTAGAGGCTAAGATGCGAGTAAATGTGTGTGTGTGAATGTGTAATTTGGTGAGTGTGTTTGCCTGTCTCAGCAACCTCCCTTTAGGGGGAAAAGCTTAGGTATCTAGATAGATCTCTCATACTTTGCTGTCACACACATTCATTTACTTCCCCCCCCCCTCCCCTATCAGTACTTCCTTTTACCCTCACACTCCTTCACATATTAAATACTCTTAATCACAAGATTATTCATTTCCATTCTGTCAACTACATTATGCCTATACCATATAGGCAATTGCTGTTCTACCTTGAAAGGAGTAGACATGATTACTTCATATCTTTGAGGAACTCTGTATTCCAGTCTCTGCATCTCTTATTGGAAACTGGTTTGGTTGATGATTTTTGTCTGACATGCATCGGTAGTGTGTATTGTATTTGTCCCTGGCCTGTATTCTATTCATATTTCTCTTTAATAGCAGTAATGATAATATGGCAACTATCATTACAGAGTCCACTGTCAAACCAGAGTGGAACTCATCATCATCACTGTACGGGAATTTAACTGAACGATTACAAATGAAAGCCTTGAAATTAGAATTGTCACCCTTTGAAATGAAGCATCAAGATTTTAAACGCAAGGCAAAGGACTGTGATGTTGATATGACCCCAAGGAAAAGATCCCGTCACGGTGATCATATTCCCAGTGAGAACCCCACATCTGTAAATGCAAGAAAAAAATCTCCACAGAAGGAACCAGTTGAAGAGATGTCATGGGTAACAAGTAATGATAACATGACCACAGTAGAACGCCAGACACACTGTGGACGCCGACTGAAGATTCTCTGTTACCGAAAATTCAATGATGGTGAAATTGATAGAAATGGATCCCCTACTGGTTTGTCTCCAAATGTGAGAAAGAAAGCCACACAGTCACCACCTCATGCTACTTTGCAAAATGAAGATAGGAATACACCCAAGAAGAGTAAAGCTAAAAAGATGCAGAGCCATGAAGAATCCCAAACTCAGGATGAAAATAGAAACATCTCTACTCCTGGTTCAGAATCTAAAGTTTTACCAAGAAAGTCTGATGGAGAGAAAGTAAAGGAAAGCAGATCTCCAAAAGGTAAACTGGATTACCTGAAAGAGATTGGTAAGGTACGTGGTCTAAAGGACAATGAAATTAGTGACTTGTTGGGCAGTGACAGTGACAGCGAGAGTCAGGAAGAGACGAACAGTAGCGATGAGGAGATTAAAATAATGAAAAGGAAAGTGACAAAGCAGACAACAGAGGCTAACAAAAAAACAGAAAAAAAAAACAGAGAAGAAAGTAAAGAACAAAAGAAAGTCTCAAGAAGTAAGACTCTAACAGCCACTCCACTGCAAGGTAGTCCTGCCAGAACCATTTCAGATAAAGAAAGCAAATTACGCCATGATATAGATGTAGTAGACCATGCATCTCCTCATGAAGCTGACAAAACACCCAGGAAGAATAAAAAAGATATGAAAAGGAAGAAAGACTCAGTAGCTCATCTTCCAGACTACAGGACACCCAAAAGAAATAAGAAGGCAGAAGAAGACAGGCAGCGGTCAAAGAGTACCATCAAGAAAAGGTTTCAGTGTGAGGAGTGCTGCGTGCATTTTTCCACACACTCTGAGCTAAGAGATCACAGAGAGGATCATGATGATTTCAAACCCTCCTCAAAAACACCTAGCAGGTACAGTATGTTTCTTTTGATACAGTATGTTTCTTTTGAGTGGATGGTTATATGGTTGATATTTCCAAATAGCCAAACCCCTTGAGTCTGATGATGTATACATTCTTTTATTCTTTCTATTTACTGACGAATCTACTTAGCTTTGGAGTGATTTTTTTAACTGAGAAGGTTTGTTTAGCCTCTATCAATGCCTTGAACACAAGAGGCCTTTCATAAGTTGAATAAAAGCATCTTCAGATAACAAATATAAAATGGAACAGGTCATCGTCATATTGAATGTGAACAGTCCAGGAAGTGCATGCAGTAGATGTGTGGTAGAGTAAATGGTAGTATGATAATGTTTCTCATTATCAGTTTTCAAGGGAAGAGGAGCATCTATTTTAGTCTGGATACCATTAGGTGGCTTTATTCAGCAGAGGAAAAAACCTTGGCAGTTGAATGGTTATGTTGTACAGTAGTAGGTACAGTAATATATTTTACATTCTTCAGTAATGTTTAAATGGAAATGATTGATAAGAAACTTTCGTTCGTCATATATCATTTATAATGGCTCCGCCATGCATGCATACATTAGCTTTGGTCACCTAATGGGGGCACTCCACGCTGCTTAGTCTGTGGCAGCCTTCTTAATCTGTCCCTTATCCCTGTGGTGACACTCTATGACCTCGTCCCAGGTCTTTTTTTGGTTTGTCTCTCGCAGCTGTACCCCCAGTGTTGACACTTCACACCTTTCTCAACCAATTATCATCCTTCAGCCACTCAGCATGCCCAGACTATCTCAATCTGCCCCTTGTCATCACAACACCAATTCATTCAAGCCCCATCCTTCCTCTCAAGTCTTCAGTCATAATCCTAGCCACACAGGCCTTGCATTCAAGGATGCTCAACACATCCATCTAATCATTGTCATTTCTGTTTGTTTGCAAAATGGAACCTCAGTAAGGGCACATACACTTTAGCACCAGTCTTGTATAAAATTGTTTTTCAAATTTATCACTTCTCAAGTCTGTAGTCTTTTCCTATTACCTCTCAGCAAGAAACAGTGTTTGAAGTACCATAAACTTCACTATTTTCACATGTTAAATTTTGTTAACTAGATTTTATATTTCATGGCAGGTTGTCAGCATCTTTAGAAAGAGCAAGCCTCTACCTCTTGCCATACACAAGGGCAGCAGGAGTGAAATATTTTCCTCCACATAACCAGGACTTTGGGAGAGAATTTCATAACTCCAGTGTATTTGTATAAAATATAGTATTGCAACTCTTTCAAGTTTCTTGAGTGAACTGTCATTAACAGGAGATGTGGTGATACAGGCAGGACACATGGGCAGAGATACAGGTTCATTGCTGGCATGCCATAACTCTTGTTGTTGTCCAACTCAGACGCTGTGTGGAAAGTTACAAATTATTTGTTCAGAGTCACTGGAATTACATCAACTCTTTCTTTGACTTCTGGTTGTGTAGTGATGAATCCATCATTCTCACTGCACTTGTGTGTGGCAGTGTATGTGGAGGCTTCAGCTTTTTGCCTGAAGGCACCTTCATGATCTAAAGAAGGTAAAATAGGATTTGAATTTAGCAAAATAGCCTCTATTGTCCTTAGGGTATATTAACAAAGTAATTTTTTTTTTTTTTTTCATCTGGACCTCCTTTCCCACCCTAGGGCAGGGTGAGGAGTAGCAATGTCCAGACGCCCAAGGTTGCCCAGTCCAATGGGTCACGCTTCCATTCACTCATCATTCAAGCCCCTGGCCTCCTGGCTCTGTCTGATATGCCAAAAAACTTTCACCACATTCTGTAGCTTCACATAAACATATCTGATAGTCAGTCCGAATGCTGTCACATTAAAAGGGGTGCCAAATCCCTGATCATGTGCTTCTTCTCACAACATTCATCCAGCCAACTCAATCTCTTTTCAGTCCCCTTGCCTCACCGACTTCCATACCTCTCTTCCTCACACACTTATCCACCATATCCCTTCGCCTTCTCCTTGGCCTACCTCGCCTCCTCCCTCCTGCAAATTCTCTCAGATATACCTTTTTCACCACTCTTTTGTTATCCACTCTCTCCACTTGACCATACCATCTCAGTACACTCTCTTCGATTCTGGTGTCCACAGGCTTCTTTACTCTGCATCTTTCACGAATCACATTATTTCGTATCCTGTCCACTCTCTGTACTTCACATACTTTCCTCAGCAGTCTCATCTCCACTGCTTTCACTCTTGACTTTTCATTTTCATGCAACACCATAGGCTCATACCCATATGTTAAAGTTGGCACTAACACTCCTTCATGTAAGCCTTGCACAGCTGCAGCACTCAAGCCTCTATTTCTTATCAAGGCTTTCATAGCACCAGCTACATTCCTTCCTTGTGTCACTCTACTTTCCACTTCTTTTGCACATTTTCCTCTCTTTTCTGTCGCTGTAACCAGGTAATTGAACTCTTACCAATTCCAGTCTCTCTCTATTCACTGTAACATCACACTGGGAGTCACCTTCTCTCTTGAGTACTGTTTTCAACATTTACTCTTAAGGCATGATGCTCACAGACATCAGCAAAACTCTTTTCAAGCCTACCAAGTTCTTGTCTGGTATTTGCAAGTAACACTGCATCATTAGCATACAGCAAACTTGAGATATTTCATCCATCACTATTCATTACCAATGCCATCCCTCTCTCCATTACTTGTGTTTTGACTTCACTCATCGCCCCATCCATATATATATATTGAACAACCATGGGGACATCACACAGCCTTGTCGCATGCCCACACTGATTGTGAACTCTTCACATAGATGCCCATTTACCCTTGCACATGCCTCACTACCATCATAAAAACTCTTGACAGCACCTAGCAGCTTATCATCTACACCATACATGCACAAAACCTTCCACAATCCTTTTCTGCCTACTTTATTTTATGCTTTTTCCAGATCCATAAAAGCCATAATCACCTTATAGTCCTTCTCACAAACCTTCTCCACTATCTGTCACACTACAAATATTTGATCCACACATCCTCAATGCCATAAAAGTATCCCATCAGATCAAAGAAAGCCAAAGCCACCTGATTATCCATAAAGGATGTTACTCTTTCAGGTCAAAGAAAGAAAAGCCCACTACAGTTTCCACCAAATCCAAGACTTCAAAGCTGACTTCACTGGTACCATCCCGTCGTGAGCCAGTGAGTCAGCCTGGAACCTCCCTAGAGTTGGCCCGTGCCCGTCTCCATGTGTCAGCAGTCCCTGATGCCTTACCCTGTCGTGAGACGCAGTTCCAGGATGTTTACTCATTTATGGAGGGCAAACTGATGGATGGCACAGGAGGTTGCATGTGAGTATTATATTTAGGGGTATAAGTACTGTACTGGACAGTAATTGCTTTTTCACCCCCCCTCCCCTTTTTTTTGTCAAATTTCAGGTAATTACCTCTAAAAGTTGTAGCACGTTTCCTGGTTCATAGAGCCATTTGTATGAAAAACATTGTCCTTTTAGAGTGTATCTTTGACATAGTGCTAACTTGAGTATATTTCTTATTCTCTCTCTCTCTCTCTCTCTCTCTCTCTCTCTCTCTCTCTCTCTCTCTCTCTCTCTCTCTCTCTCTCAGCCTACTCTGTGTTCATCGTCTCGCTAACATTCATTGTCCAAACATCCTCTTAAATCATTATAGATTCTACCCTTCAGTGTGTCACTACATGTCTATCATTCACTTCATTCTGGTCATCTGTGAACATCATCTTTTATTCCCCAAGATTTGCCACCTTACAGCATTACATTTCACTCACTGAAAGTAGTTTTCTCTTCATACATGGAAAAGAAATATTGTCAACTGTTATCCAGACTTCTTTCAACCACTTCATACTTTTGTAGCTCACTCAGCATCTACACCACATCATGCATGAATTGTGTTTCCAAAGTAGCAAAATTCGTTAACACATTCAAGAATCACATCTGCATTGGTCTTCTCCAGCCTTGGTTTGACCACATAATTCCCATGCATATTGCTTACTCATAGCAGGTTATACTTTGCAGCATTCCTGTCACACTGCAACATCTCCTGTATATTCACCTTCCACGAACACCACACATGATGTGATCTGAACATGACACAAAGCCATTGAGTCTCTGTCCACTAAACTAGTCAAAACCTTTGTCATTTCCATTTTAATTTCAAAACCCTACTCTGCATTTCATCTCTCCACTGCCTAACCTTCACTGCTCCATGCGCCTTATTTGCAGTCAGTACCAAATAATTTGCCTGTAAAAATTTTTGTGGCACCCCAGGCATGAAATCCCATGACAGTACTTCAAACACCATGATTCACAGAGTGGGGACTCAAGACAGACCTCTGGTACACACTTCCCCTTACCATAAACTCCTCTCTCTTAACCCCATCCACTCACATTCACATTTGAGGTGTTCTGGGGAAGAAATGACAACCAACCATAAACAAGGCCTGGAGAAAAACGCAGTTAAAGATTTTAAAGTTACTAGTAATATAGTAATCTATCGATTATCCGGATGGCCACTACCCGGAAGCTGTGATCTGGCCATTCAAAACCATTATTTGTACATTTTTTCATGATCTATCTATCTATCTATTGCCAGACGCCTCAATCCCGTTTGGGGTGGCCACAAACAAATCGCCTCCAAGTCGCCCTGTCCCCCGCCATTTCACTCCCCTGCTCCCAACTCACACCCCCCTCTCTCATATACCTCTCCACCCCATCTCTCCATCTCATCCTTGGCCTCCCCCTCCCTCTTTCCCCCTCCACCTCACTCACATACACTCTCTTCGTCAGTCTTTCACCCTCCATCCTCTCCACATGGCCAAACCACCTCAGTGTGTTCCTCATAACGCTTCCTATCACATCCACATCAGCACCACAACGCTCCTTTATATCCTCATTCGTCAGCCTGTCTCTCCATGTGACTCCACAGGCTCCTCTTAAATAACTCATTTCCACGGCTCTCACTCTTGACTTGTGTCCTTCCAACAACGTCCAAGCTTCACTTCCGTACGTTAGAGTTGGTATCACAATACTGTCATGTAGTAACTTTTTCACTTCCATGCTCACTTCCCTGTTTCTTATCACTGCTTTCAAAGAACCAGCAACCTTTCTTCCCTGCTGTACCCTTTCAAGCACTTCACCCTCCAAACCTCCATCCTTACTCATCACACTACCCAAGTACTTAAACGTACTCACATTTTCCAATTCCTCACCATCCAACCTCGCTGTACATTCACTGACTTCACCTCTCTCAAAGACCATCACTTTACTCTTCCCTACATTCACCTTTAGATTCCGTTTCTTACACACTCTACCAACCTCATCCACCAAGCCTTGCAGCTCCCCTTCGTCTTCACTCAACAACACAGTATCATCTGCAAACAACAGTACAGGGAGTTTCCAAACACTATCCTCTCTCACCAGGGCCACTCCAACATCCACTACCCTACCTTGTACCTCTTTTATTACCCCATCCATGTACAGATTGAACAACCATGGAGACATGACACATCCCTGTTTCAACCCAACTTTCAAAGAGAAAAATTCACTTAATTCACCATCCACACGCACTGCAGCCTTCGCACCATCGTACATACTCTTCACAGCATTCAACAACTTCCCATCTACTCCATATATTTTTAACACTTTCCACAATCCTAGTCTATCCACCCTGTCATATGCTTTCTCCAAATCCATGAAAGCCGCATACAACTTCTTTCCCTTCTCTAGAAACTTTTCCACTAAAGATCTGAGAATGAATATCTGATCTACACAACCTCTTCCCTTCCTAAAGCCTCCCTGTTCTTCTCCAACTAATTTCTCTGTTCTTTCTCTAACTCTGTCAATAAGTATCCTACCATACACTTTTCCTATTATACTAAGAAGACAAATGCCCCTATGATTACCACACACTTCTTTTTCCCCTTTTCCTTTGTACAAGGGAATAATTATACCTGACTTCCAATCCTCCGGGACTCTACCTTCCTCCCAGGCCAATCTGCACATCTTCCACATCCATTCTACTACTATCTCTCCCCCATGCTTCAGCATTTCACCACACACTCCATCAATTCCTGGGGCTTTCCCTGATTTAACTTTCTTCATTGCTTCCACAACTTCTATCCTACTGATTTCTTCCTGTCTTCTCACCTCCCTTCTTCTCCCAGCCATTCCCCAGCCACTTATACTCGCATTACTTCCATCCGCCACGTTCAACAATTCCTTAAAGTGTTCTCTCCATCTGCTCACTTTTTCATGATATCCAAACAAAATGAATGCATCCAGGTGGAAATTATTGCCATGCAAACGTTTTCACATCCAGCTGGGCAGGAATAGCCCAGTGGCATCACCCTGTCAGGCTGGGTAGTTCACCCAGCATCCACTAGAGACCCCCTCAGTTGTTCCCAATTCCCACCTGGCGACAGTGTAGCAAAGAGCTCCTCTCAGACAGTTGTTACAGTGGTGCACGTTGTGGTTTTTGTGGTTGTTCCCTACCTGCTTCAGGCCATGATATTCCTTACAAGTACTCTTCCTAGGGTGTGTGATGGTGGCCCCTCCACCAGGGAAAAGGAAGAGGGTAGCACTGGCTCCATAGAGTTAGGAGATCCTGGATAAGATTGATGAGGGATGATCGAGTTGTGAGTGTTGACTATAATTTTATTCCAGCTTACTGTACTGTACCATAATTTTATTCTATTTTACCATGATTTTATTTCATTTTACCATTATATTTTGTGTGGCCACCACATTTTTCTTATGTATCCATTTTTCTCAGGTTTTCATGTCACTGCAGGATTTATTGACCAAAGATGGAGATATTAAAAATAGATGGAAAGAGCGTTTTGAGACAGTTCTTAATAGACCAATACCACCAGAAGAGGATATACCGTCTGCTCAGGAAGATTTAAATATAGAAACAGGAGAGTTGAGGCTTGCAGAAGTGGAGAAAGCAGTAAAACAGTTAAAGAATAATAAGGCACCAGGGGAGGATGGTTTATTTCTGGAAATGTTTAAAGTGGAGGGGGATAGATTAATAATGATCTTGACCAAGCTATTCAATAAGATATAATGATCTTGACCAAGCTATTCAATAAGATATGGGTGATGGGGTTACTACCATCAGTTTGGAAGAATGGTGTAATTGTTAAAGTTCCGAAGAAGGGAGACCTGAGTGAATGTGGTAATTGGAGGGGAATCTCTTTGTCACCGATAGCTTTGAAAGTTTTCAGTAGAGTGTTGTTAAATAGGTTGGAGCCGGTGGTTGAGGGTATTCTGAGGGATGAACAGGCTGGTTTTAGAAAGAGACGTGGTTGCAATGATCGGATCTTTATAGTTAGGCATTTGATGCAGCAAGTTAATGAAGTGAGAGTACCGTTAAGTCTTTGTTTTGTTGATTTTGAAAAGGCTTTTGATAGTGTTTCGAGAGAGACAATGGGGAAGATCATGAGACATTATGGAATACCAGAGGAGTTTGTGAGGGTCATTATGAACATGCATGAGGACACATTTTGTAAAGTGATGGTTGATGGTTGTCTGAGTGATTCGTTTGAAGTCAAGTCCAGAGTAATTCAAGGTGGTGTTTTATCGCCTTTACTATTTATATTGGTCATTGATTACATTATGAAACGCGTTGGAACAGAAACCGGTGCAGGTATACTTTGGGGAGAGAACAGGAAACTTTTGGATGTAGATTATGCAGATGATATAGTTTTGATTTGTGATGGGCCAGAAGAGATGCAGAGAGTGTTGGACTGTTTGGTGAGTGAAGGTCGCAAGGTGGGTTTGGTTATTAATTGTGGAAAAACTGAAATAATCAATATGAATATGGAAAATGCACAGGAATGTGTAATTGGAGGTATGGTTGTAAAGCAAGTTGATAGGTTTAAATATTTAGGTACTTATTTAGCCAAGGATGGTTCTCTGAACTTTGAATTTGAGGAAAGGTTAAAGAAGGCTAATCAGGCAATGGGAATTTAAAAATATTTGGAATAATAACAATTTTTCTGTGCATACAAAAATCAAACTTTATAAGGTAATGGTTAGGAGTATCTTAATTTATGGACACGAGTCTTGGTACAGCACAGTGACTATGGAAAATAAATTCTTGGTGTTTGAAAACAAAGCACTTAGAAGAATATTAGGAGTTAAGTGGTGGGAAAGGATACCAAATAGTAGAATTAGAGAAATAACGGAAGTGCAGCCGGTCGATGAATATGTTAGGTTCTCACGATGGAAGTGGCTAGGACATGTGTATAGGAGACAGGGAATAGTACGAGGTACACCAGGGTGGGTGGCACTTGGTAGGAGAGGTAGAGGAAGGCCAAAAGAGACGTGGGTGAGGACAATGAGACGGGAAGCTGGAGATGAGTGTTGGGGAGATCTTGAGGGGTTAGCACAAGATAGGATGTGGTGGTGTGAGTTCATCGAGGCCCTATGCATCCCTGAGGGTGCCACAGGAAATGATTGATTGATTGATTGCAGGATGTGGCCCTGCAGCAGAGATTGCATGTCTGTGGATGTTGGGTCTGCTTAACCATGGTAATTGCTTGGCTGTGGCTTTTAGGACTCCTTGACCAGATAAAGTAGTGTTAAACAACAGGAAAAAGTATTGTACGATATACTGTAGTGGCCTTTTACACTGGCTTTCAAAGTTAGGTTATATACAAATGGGGGCCAGAGGAGAAATCCATTATCTGGATGGAGCCATTATCCGGACATGGCTTTGGCTCTATTACATCAGATAATCGAGAGATTACTGTATCTCTGTAATGGCTGCCCCAGTTTTCTTTGTTAACCCACAAAAAATAAAAAAATTGATGACTCAATAGGCTTTCTTAATACAGTATAACTGGTAACATATTTACAACATGGTAAGTATTTATAATGCAATAAATGGGGGGTTATGTGAACAGCGGCACCTATTATTGTACATTGCAAAGACAAAATCCATCCAGTTTAGTTTGAAGCTTATGAAATGACAGACTATTAGTATATAATACTTGCAGTTTTCATCCTCAAAATATCCTTAATCTCATCAAGTGAAATTTCAAAAGGAATATGTCGTTTAGGAGGAATCATTATAACTATAATATTTGTATATTAAGCAGTAAAACTGACATATTAGGCATCAGATGTCATACCCACGGGCCAAGAGAGTGCCTCATTGGCTGGAAGGCTTTTGCCTAACACCCATTCTTCCTCCCCAATGGGAACACTGTCTGTTGTGCCAACAGAATTCAGTATTGTCGATTTCTGTGGTCCAAACTATAGACTGTTTACCATGCTATAAGAGCCAGTATTCGTAATATTTATTACTTTAGGGAGGCGGGCAAAAACATGCGATTTAGGCCAGGGGAACATACTTGAACCTGTAGGTTCATTTCTCCATTTTTGGTTGGTAGGCCATTCTTCCACGGAATGTCTCATATGCTCTTGAACCATTACACATTTTCATTTCCTCACGTACTAGCCATTCTTCTAGCCCCAGCTTTCTCATTGCCTTCTGCACAATATATTTGGACAACCTATGAAATGTCTCCTCCAGATATGCAATAATACAATGAGTTCACACTTTTATCTTTGGAAATTCTATTATATTGTCTGATTGTTTAATGACTTGAGATTTGAATTAGGATAATGAATTGATGATGATATGTCTTATTTGCAAAGTTTCAAGTAGACAATATTGGGAAGAGAGGAAGACTTAAAATGAAACAATAAAGGAGTATATGATGGATATGGCTTAGAGTTGAGGGAAGGAGTTGGTTTCTGTTATATTTAAGAGGCTTTGGGGTATTTCTTTTACAGCCATTGCCAGTAACCTAAGGTACTGAAAATTTGGGAACAGATTGTAGATTGATATTAATGGCTTGGTTAGTTGAAGAGAAAATAATAAATGACAGATTGTATTACCACGAACAAAAATTTTCCGAAAATCCCCTGTGGGCATTGTTTCCTGTCTTCCACATTTATAATTTTCTCCCAAATTTCAGAAAGCATTCTTTCTTGGTATACTCTTGTTGTGTTCTTTATACTGCATATACCTGGTACATTTTCTGACAACATCTTCCATTTCCACAGCTGTTCGAGATGTGTCAGTGAACTTTGATTGTGATAGCATTATTCTCCAGGTACATCAGTGGGGTGCCAGGAACGGGAAAGACAGCAACAGTCCGTGAGGCAGTGCAGCTGTTGAAAGAGTGCAGCACAGATGGCCATCTCCCATCTTTCACCTTTCTTGAGATTAATGCCATGACCCTCACTGAACCTCATCAGCTCTGGGTTCAGGTTTGTCTCTGTAAATTGAGCACAAATACCATTGTTCAGTAAAAGTCCTCCAATCCGGCCACCAATACTCTGATTTTTTTTTTTTTTTTCCCCCCCCCTAAGGATTTATCAGGCTTGGACTTGCTCCTGGACATGGATATACTGGCTGGCAACTATTCATCTATGATTTTGTGCATTTCCAGTGAGTAAAATAGTAACCCATATCATTATAAGTGTTTATTTAATGATCATGCACACTCACAATCACTAATTTCTGTTCAGGGGTGTCCCCATTTTACACCTACAAACATAAAACACTAGGATATGTAAAAAGTATACAATATAACCATGAACACACTGCAGCAAAAACTTAATGCATTATAACGTTGATAGTAAAACAAAAATGTTAACAACAGCCATCCCACACCTCATGCGTTGGGTGCTTGCGTGCACTTACATAAGTGCGTGTCTGTTTCTGCATGTTCGGGTGTGTCTATGTGTGTGTGTTTTGGTGTGTGTGTGTGTGTGTGTGTGTGTGTGTGTGTGTGTGTGTGTTTGCAAAGCAGTGCACCCAACACATGAGGCCTGAGGTGGCCATTGTTAACATTTTTGTTTTATTGTCAGCGTCATAATACATTAATTTCTTTCTGTAGCGTGTTCATAGTTATATTACAGCTTGAAATGTAACTGCCAGTTAAGAATGACGGGTGGGGTGGGGGGTTGGGTAGGGGTATGGGGGAGGTTTGGGAACTGGGGTAGAGGTGAGTGGAGCTCATTTCAACCCTTACTCTCTTTCCTTCCTTCATTCATTCTTTACTCTTCCTTCTGCCTGTTGGTGATTCTACACTGAGTGACAAGCCAAATGGTTTCCTGTACACAAGGAAACCATTTACTATGCTGGGTGGTAACATCATCATCATCATCATCATCATCATCCAATCCTATGTCGCCCCACAGAGGAGCGTAGGAACCCGGGGCTAGGCAAGTTGGTCCTGACATTTAAGATGATAGTGACCAGCCTCACTCATCCTTGAGTGGCATTACATGAGCAGTCAACCCCAACCACTCCTTGGATATAAACCTTCACCAGCTAAATCCGATTGGAGTGCAATAATTACCCACTAAACCACCAGGCGCCAAAATTTGGTTATATGGTTACCACCCACCGTAGTTAATGGTAACCATATAACCAAATTTTGGCACCTGGTGGTTTAGTGGGTAATTATTGTGCTCCAGTCGGATTGAGCCGGTGAAGGTTTATATCCAAAGGGGTGGTTGGAGTTTATTGCTCACACAATGCCACTCAGGGATGAGTGAGGCTGGTCACTCTCATCTTAAATGCCGGGACCAACTGCCTAGCCCCGGGCTCCTACGCTCCTCATGAGGCAATGTAGGATTGGATGATGGATGGATGAATAAACTTACAGTCTGAAATGGTGATATAAATCTAAAGTCATTTACATAATGTGCAGTTATTGTTTATAGAATGTTAATCAGCACTGTGATAGTGTGAAGCTAGACTTGCCAGTTTTTCTGAGAGTACAATACCATACATCCCAATACATTGTGGAATGGTTGTTATTTCTTCAAAATATAACTTAGTCTGATTTCTTTCAAGTATGACTCTAGAATCTTTGGCATACAGTTTCAGATTTCAGATAGCCTACCCTGGTTCTGCCACAGTTCCATATATACTGTATATTTGGTTAAGGAAAATTGAATTCACATTATTCGTATGTAATATCTTAAGGTATCTGGGTCATGGTTATGTACGATTGCTAAGTATCCTAGCTAATTGTAGGACCTATAAAAAAGGCTGCACAGTGCTGCTTGTAGTACCGTACCATTACTTAGTTTTATCATACTATACTTGTATTTTTCTCCCCATTGCAGGTCTGGAAAGGTCTGACAGGAAACAAGGCAACTGCAGAGCATGCTTCAACACTGTTGGAAAAGAGATTTAGTACACCAGCACCTCGGAGGGACCCAACACTACTCTTGGTTGATGAGTTGGATCTGCTGTGGACACGCAAACAGGTGGGCTGTGAATATATGCCTGCAGGACAGTTGGTGGAGCTGTCTGTAATACATCAAGATGTGCACGACATTTTACTCAGTTTTGAGAAGTGGTGAGGTCTTAGCTTTCTCAGTGTAACATGTATATTCGAGTGATAGCTATGTCATACTTTATAATGTTGTTGCAACCCCAGGCTTACTTGTATCACATTGTGAAGCCAGTGGACTGCAGGAAATTGACAACTTTAACCAGTCGCTCTGAGAGGTCTTTCGTTGAGGTTGTCTTGAAGGGTTTCCTGTGTTGTGATAGTGTGGTGCATGTGGTGAGTAAGTATGATGTGTGGGGGACTGCTTTGCATCATAGACAATGTGGATTATTTGTGAGTTGTTTTTTATTGGTAAAGTATTATACAGCAGCAGTGATGATATAATGTTATGGTGTAAATATTCCATATGGTTTAGTTCACACATTTACCACAGAGGACAATATATGGGATATAGCCATTTTTTGAAAATATTTATTTTCCATAGTTACTCAACCAATTCCGGTACAGTTCTGATTATCGGATTATTATTCCCTGTAGCTGTCCTGGCAGGGTTCCCCTAGGCCACTGCCACAGCCACTGGTCACAGCTGGTGGACTATGGGTCCCAGGTCCCATGCCTAGGCCTGGGACTGTTTGGGTGGATGGGGCCTGTGGTATGTTTCTCCCCATTATTTATTTTTACCAAATTATATCTAGAAAGAAAGATCTAAGCAAGCCTGAGGAAACTAAATCACCCAAGTGGATCACAGTGATGTCATGGAATTTGGGAAAATGGAGGGTAAAGCGGGAGAAGTAGTTGAGGCATTTGGTAGTAGGTGGGTGGATGTGGGATGTGTACAGGATGTCAGGCGTAGAGGAGGATCAGCCAGAATTATTGCCAGGAGAGATGCACATTACAGGTTGTTTTGGCAGGGCAGGGCACATGGATATGGTGGTGTGGGTGTGGTCGTTGGGGAGAAATAGGTGGAATATGTCATGAATGTGGTGAGAGTCAGTGATAGGATAATAAGTGTGAAAATTTTGTTCGTTCGAATTATGTTTGCATTTATATTGGCCTATTCTCTAGTGACAGGCTAGGATGAGGTAGAGAAGGATAGATTCTGAGATGACCTAATATGAGTAGTAAGTGGTATGGGGGATGATGAGATTGCAGGTTTTGGAGAGGAGTTAAATGGTCATGTAGGTGAAACAGTTCAAGGATATTAAGAATGTGGGAGATGTGCATATGGTACAAGAAATGAGGAAGGAGGGAGGATGCTTGAGTTTGGGGAGGCAATGAACATGATTGTGTGCTACACACATTTTAGGAAAACAGAGAGTAGGTTGATTACATATGAGTCTGGGGGAAATAGCAACCAGATAGACTATTTCATGGTCTGGAGTGCTGATAGAAGGTTAGTGAGGGATGTTAAAGTTATAGGGAGCGAGGAGTGTGTGCTGCAATACTAGTTATTGATATGTGACATGATGTTTAAGGAGCAGGTGATGTAAAAGAGGACCTATGCACCTAGAAGGAAAATATGGAAGTTGAAAAACCAAGCAGTAAGGATGCATTCTGTAGCAAGATGAATAGTGGTGGCTGATGGCAGAACAGAGAGACGTTGATAGAAGTGTTAATGAACAGTACAGAGCCCTCATGAACAATCTCTTGAGAGTTACTGATTCAGTGTGTGGATGTACAAGGGGCCCTCCAAGACATAAAGTAACGTGCTGGTGGGATGAGGGTGTAGAAGCTGCAGTTAAGGAGAAAAGAAGGCTTTTCCGGAAGTGGAGAAAGGGTGGTGGCAGAGAGGAATACTTGGTTGCCAAGTGTAGGGGTAGAAGAGCGATTTACAGGGCAAGGTCTGAATCTTGGAGGCTTTTACTTGATAACCTAAATCATGTGGAATGGAAGAGTATGATATTTAAGTTGGCAAATCAGATGAAGAGGGAGAACAGGGATATCATAGGTGAGCAGTGTGTGAAGAATGATGAAGAAAAGGTAGTGGTGAACAGTGAGGATATTCAGTATGCCTAGAGAGAGCAGTACAGCCAGTTGTTGAATGAGGAGTTTGACTGGGACAGGGAAGATTTGGACCCAGCAGATCCAGTGTTTGGCCCTTGTCCTTTGATTGATGCAGCTACTGTGAGCAGGGCAATAGGTAGGATGCAGGTGGGGAAGGCAGCAGGTGTGTCAGGGTTAACTGCGGAAATGTTGAAAGCATCAGGAGATACAGGAGTGGGGTTAGTCACTGATTTGATAAATATGATTATATATGAGTGTGTTGTCCCAGATGATTGGCAGAAGAGTGTAATTGTAAATGTGTACAAGGGGAAGGGTGATGCCCTGGAAGAAGGAAATTAAAGAGGCATAATGCTTTTGAACAAGATAATGAAGGTAATGGAGAGACTTCTAGAAGGTATGATTAGAGAAAGAGAATATTGATGAAATGCAGTTCGGGTTTATGTCAGGCAAAGGGACCATTGATGCCATATTAATTTTTCGACAGCTTCAGAAAAAACATATAGAAAAGAAAAGGGAACTGTACTTTGTTTTTGTTAATGTGGTGAAGACCTTTGACAGAGTGGTGGTGAAGTGGGCAGTGAGAAAGCTTGGGATCGAGGAGTGGCTGGTTAGGGTGGTTATGGTCACGTATGTGGGTGCTCGCACCCAGGTTTGGGTGAATGGAGTTTTGAGTCAGGAGTTTTCTGTGAATGTTGGTGTGCATCAGGGGTCAGTCCTGAGAGCCCCTTGTTGTTTATTATGGTACTGAAGTTTTTATGAGGGTATTGAAGCATGTGTAAGGGTTAATGGGCATCTAAGTGAATGGTTCACGATCGGTGTGGGCATGCGACAAGGTTGTGTGATGTCCCCATGGTTGTTTAATATATATGTATGGATGGGGTGATGAGAGAAGTAAAAACACTAGTAATGGAGAGAGGGATAGCATTGGTAATGAAAGGTGATGGATGGAATATCTCAAATCTGTTGTATGCTGATGATGCAGTACTGCTTGCAAGTACCGGACAAGAACTTGGTAGGGTAGTGCATAGTTTTGATGATGTCTGTGAGCATCATGCCTTGAGAATAAATGTAGAAAAGAGTAAAGTGATGGTTATGGAGAGAGAAGGTGACTCTCAGTGCAATGTTACAGTGAATAGAGAGAGAGTGGAATTGGTGAAAGAGTTCAAATACCTGGGTACGTTGATAGAAACGAGAGGAAAATGTGCCGAAGAGGTTGAAAGTAGAGTGACACAAGGAAGAAAAGTAGGTAGTGCAATGAAGGCCTTGATAAGAAACAGAGACTTGAGTGTTGCAGCTGCACAAGGCTTACATGATGGAGTGTTAGTGCCAGCTTTAACATGTGGATGTGAGACTATGATGTGGCATGAAAATGAAAAGTCTAAAGTAAGAGCAGTGGAGATGGGACTGCTGATGTATGTGGAGTGCAGAGGGTGGATAGGATATGAAATGATGTGATTCATGATAGATGCGGAGTGAGGAAGTTGGTGGACACCAGAATCGAAGAGAGTGTACTGAGATGGTATGGTCATGTGGAGATAATGGATAACAATAGAGTGATGAAAAAGGTATATCTGAGTACATTTGAAGGAGGGAGGAGGCGAGGTAGGCCAAGGAGAAAGTGGAGAGATATGATGGATAAGTGTGTGAGGAAGAGAGGTTTGGAAGTCAGTGAGGGTAGGGAACTGACAAGAGATTGAGCTGGCTGAATGAATGTTGTGAGGAGAAGTGCATGATTTGGCACCCTTTTTTTACATGGCAGCATCTGGATTGACTCAGTCGCATATATTAATGTGAAGCTACAGAACGTGGTGAATGTTTTTGGCGTATCCGATAGAGCCAGTATTCAGGGGGTTTGAATGATGAGTAAATGGAAGCGCGGCCCATTGGATTGGGCAAATTTGGGCTGTCTGGATATTGCTACTCCTCACCCTGCCCTAGGGTGGGAAAGGAGGTCTGGATGATGATGATGATGATGATGATGATGAAGCCCTCTCACATGACTTCAGAATGGACTCCCGTGGGAGATGTTGTATGCCAATGATTTGGTGTTGATTGCAGAGAATGAAAGGGAGGTGGAGAAAAGATTTCGGAAATGGAGAGATGGCATGGGACACAAGGGCTTAAGAGTAAATGCAGACAAAACAAAAGTGGTGGTATCTAGGGCTGGGGGCAGTACAGTACTGTCAAAGAGGAGGAGGAGTGGCCATGTTCGATTTGCTACAAGGGCATGGGAAGTAATTCCATCATGTGCAGTGTTTGTGATAAATGGGTGCATAAGAGATATAAGGTATTAGAGGTAGACTGTGAGGTAATGCTGATTTCATATATGCTATGTGTCAGGGAGGGCATTTGGAGATTGCCAGGCATAAAAGGATTTAACTTGCTAGTGAGTCTCTTGAGTGTGTGGAAGAATTTTGTTATTTGGGAGAGATGTTATGTGTTGGAGGTGAGGTTGGAGCTGGCTCTGTGGCTAGAGTGAGGAGTTGTTGAAAGAAGTTCAGGGAGCTGTCGCCTCTCCTGACATTAAGAGGGCTCTTCCTCCGTGCTAAGGGATCTTTGTATGCGGCATGTGTTAGGAGTGTAATGCTGTATGGTAGTGAGATATGGATAGTAAAGGTAGAGGATATTCGCAGGCTCAAATGTACAGAAATGGCAATGATTAGGTGGATGTGCAGTGCGTCCCTGAGTGCGAGGCCTAGGGACGCTAGGTTTACAATGGAAGAGTTGAGAGGTAGGATGGGACTGGAGTGTACTGGTATCGTGATGAGGAGGTAGATTGAGATGGTTTGGGCATGTGGAGAGGATAGGGGATGATAATTGGGTGCAGAAAGTGATAAGTGTTAATGTTAGGAGTAGGGTAGCAAGAGGTAGATGGAAAAAGGCCTGGGATGAGGTCATTGAGCATGACCTCAGAAATAAGGAACTAATAAGGAAGCTGCCAGAAATAGAGCAGCATTAGGTGACCAAGGCCGATGCATGCAAGCATGTTGGAGCCTTCAAAACTGAAACAAAATGATACAGTTACTGGTATTGTTAAGCTTTTGATAGCAGATTTATAGTACAGATACTAAACACAATGTCATTCTGAGTTAATTTTACTAGTCATTCTCTGTAAAGAAAGTTCCATGTAGAAAGGTATCACAGATGAAATGACAGTTTCTTCCATTCCAACACATAGTTTATACTGTAATTATGAAAAAATAAGGAGGATGTATGGAAATGTGTTACAGTAACCACACCAAATTAGCAAGGGTTACGTTTCAAACCCCTCGGTACTTCTTGAAATTCGCAAATTCTTGACACCCTCCTGAAAATAACATTTACTGTTAATTGCATAGCTTATGAACCACTGATACTGTAATTCATTACCCATAAATAGATGTTTCTTGTTAAATCTGTTTCCCCATTGTTTTTAGCTGTTCGACTGTGACTGCTCTTGTTAGATTCATGAGCGTAATGGCGGAAGGGACACTGTTTAATTAAACCTAACTGTACCTAATAATTTAACCAAACCCACCCTACCTTACAGTTGGGAAATTGGGAAACGAAACCCACCTTTAAATATGTAGAGTACGTTTTGTCCGTTGCGCTGGAAACAAGCAATTGTAGGTTTGGCTTTACAGCTTAACCCCTCAGTGGCCGTGGGTTCAGAAATTTGCGTGCACCCCTGGCCGACCCTGGAACGATTTTTTAGGAGTTCTAAAGTCAAGTTATTTTTCTTACAGATGTGAAGAGAATCATCTGGCACACCTAGCAGTGTGTTTCTTAGCTTCCTAAACCCACCATGTGATTGACTATGATTCGCAGAAGAATTCATAAAATTACAGTGCATGTGCCATGTGAGCGAAAGCAGATTAAGTGACCACCTGACCACTTGGGATGGTAGCATAGGGTCGTGGAAACATACCAGTGACTTTCGTTCCATTTTCATAATTGTTCACAGTTTTTTATAGCTTGCGCCAACTCAGCGTCACTGACACTGGCACTGTACAGGGTTGTTCAACGCCGTGGGTTAATAAGGGGTAATGGAATACACTACTGTTTGCATCAGTACGCTTTCTATCACATATACACACAAACACACACAAAAGAATGGATGCTAAATATATGTTTAACTTTCAGCAGAAAGACAATACCACTTTAATTCATATTCCTCCAATTTCTTTTCTGTATTTTTCCAGACTATTTTTTAGGAGGAACTCGCTAATTAGTAAAGTTGTTAATTATTCATTGCCAGACGCCATGTATCCCAAACAGGGTGGCCAACGGCTTAGAGTTAATTGTTTTACAGGGAGGGGCACTAATCCTCCACCAACCCCACTTGACACGTAGGGAGAACATTATGCCAACAGCATCTGGTGTTCCCAGGCAGTCACCCATCCAAGTACTAACCAGACCCAACGTTGCTTAACTTCGCTAGTTCGTCAATTATAGGGTTCATTTGTACAGGCCATAAATTAATGTTATTATCTGTGTTACATAGTGTTTGAGACAGATAAATGGCAGTGTGCCTGTATTTGTAAATAGCTCATCAAGTCATCATGTCAAAAGCCATAAGTTTTTTATTAATTTAGGTTTGTGGTAGGTGGGGGTGCACACCATTCATCCACTTAGTGTAGCACTACTTTCAGATGACTGAACAAAATGACAAGTGAGATGGTTTCCTATGCTCCAGTAAATAAATTTACTTTGTTGTGTGGTATCCATATAACCAACAAAAGAATGCTTGGTGGTCTAGTGAGTTAAGGCAGTCCAACTCATTGTGGACCATATGGGCTTAAGTCTCAGGGATGGTCGGAGTCTGTTGTTTACATAATGCTGCTCAAGGAATAGTAACTGGTCACTCTTGCCTTAAATATGTGAAATGAGAAGCCTCTTCTTGGTCCCCAGAGCTCCTGAAAAAACGAAGTATTAAGTAATGGACAGATGAGTGTTAACTGTAAATTATTTAGCTATTCCTGTTTCTCTCATCACAGGATGTTATGTATAACCTGTTTGACTGGCCATCACGCCCAGGCAGCAAGCTTGTTGTGGTGACCATTGCTAACACTATGGACCTTCCTGAACGAGTCATGATTAACAGAGTGTCATCTCGCCTCGGCCTCACCCGCATTACCTTCCAGCCATACACACATACACAGCTTCAGGTACTGTGGATAGGTTAACCACTTCACTCCAGTGATTTATATTTTTATTTATTCATGTTATTCTAGGCCAGCGTTTCTTAACCTGGGGTGCTAGCACTCCCAGGGGGTACTGAAATCAATTTTAGGGGGTGCTGGAAAATGCTGCATTATATTTTTTCTTACTGGATTTGCTTTGTATTGGCATCCTTTTTTTTTTTTTTTTTTTTTTTTTTTTTTTTTTTTTTTTTTTAGAGAGAGAGAGAGAAAATAAACTGTCAGGCAGTACTTCACTTTACTTTAACCCTGCAGTAGTGTAGCAACTGCAGTCCCAGTAACCAGATGTAGAGGGGTGCTGGACTGAGACCTTATTACAATGGGGGTGCTGAGGTCGGAAAAGGTTAAGAAACGCTGTTCTAGACGTATGAGGCAGAGGTTCATGAAGTGCAGCAGTCTCTCCCCCCTTCCCCTAAAATGGATTGTGGTTAAAGCTCTTTGGCACCATGCATTATTAAGAAGGTACTGTATTCTCCATAGTGGATGAGGATAAACTGATTTACTTGTTTTTAAGTTATTTTAATACCTGTAAATACTCATTAGTTACAGTACTATCAATTTTCATCCTAATACTAGTCTGAACATCACAATTTAAACATATAATTGCTTACACAATATTATTATTATTATTATTATTATTATTATTATTGTTTTTATACTGTACATATATATATTTGAATTGTGCATATCTAGTACTATATATTAAGATATTGCAACATTAGGTTTTCTGTATTGTTTTCGAATAAGTATCTCTTTCCATATCAGTATATGTTATTGTATGTTAGTCTTAACAGTTGTGTTGTTTCATACACATATCATTCCTAATCAGAACAGAATTATTTGTTGGCAGCAGCAGTAAAACACAAGATACATCAGCAGATGGAAGTGGTTAAAGTAGGTTAAAGTTAGCTTCACCAGTCAGAGAACAGTTTTGATCCATACTTGCTATCTGCAGATGATTTTAATCAGGTGAGGGAAGACCTCTTAAATTGGAGCCATCAATGAAGGCTATATCTAACCTTTCACATTTGGAAAATATCCCTTCATCCGAGTATAATTGTTGGAATCTGATCCAAGGAATTTGTTTGAGTTTGTGGAGTTTTTGTTTTACCATGCCAACTGCCTCATTCACATTTAAACACATAATTTGTACTTTAGAGTGGCCTTCTGATGATTTTATTCAGCTAAGGAGAGACTTTGTAAGTGGAAAGGTTGGATACTGCATTTATCAATCAGTTCACTTCAAGAGCTCTCCCCTAAGCTGATTAAAATGGTATGGTCACTGTAACTGTCTCTTCAAGTACATCATCTCCATTTTATTCATGGCTTCTACCAGACTGTTTTATTGACTTTAGATAACAGTTTTCATGCCTTAATACTTCTTTGACTACTATAGGCCATTCATAATTTTACTATAATAACCTAGAGACAGCAAGAGTAATATATATATTCTAGTTGAAGGGGATATCCATACAACTGTTAAGGTACAACTGTAAGACAAAATTTGTGCCTGGGATATATTATGTATTACACTGTTATGCTGATACTTAGTGAATGTGTTTTAGCATTATCTGAGCCCCTTTGGAAATTCATTTAGTCTCTTGTGGTCTGGTGAAATCTTTCGTTATAGTAGGATTAAGTAAACCATGAATGGGAAGTGTGGTCAGGATGATGATGATGATAAAAGAATAATTTTTGTACCTTTTAGGAAATTGTGAAGTCCAGACTACTAGGGCTTGATGTGTTTGACCCTGATGCCATCCAGTTGGTGGCTCGCAAGGTGGCAGCGCTATCTGGCGATGCTCGGAGGGCTCTGGACATATGCCGCCGGGCCACTGAAATTGCAGAGACTGGGAGAATACCAGGCAGTCCCAGCAAGTCCCCAGCCAAGCGAGCAGCTTTGGTGGGGATGTTACATGTTGATCATGCCATTAAGGAGATGTTTACCTCACCCAAGATTTTAGCAATAAGGTCTGTACTTTCAGTGAAGCCATGAACCCTTTCAGTAAGGTGATGTCTTTTTAATTAGGCTATGACTGGATGGTTTTATTTAATTTTGAAAGGACCTGTATAAGTGAAGAGTTTAATTAAGACAATATGTATCCTCTCTAGTTCGTAAAGTTTCTCCCGCGCTAAGTAAGATCATGCACAGGTAGCAAGAATAAACTGCAAAAATACATTGCTGGATTGAATGAGTTAATGGGAGGTTTTCCTTATTCAGTATTGCAGCGGAAAGTATGTGATATACAGGTCTTGGCTGAAAATTGACTGTAAGAGAAGTTCTTCATGTTTTGAGCAGTCTGTTTTCAGCTTATCAGGTAAAAACAACTTAGGTAAGGAGACTGGATATTTATCCTGATCTGTCATGAATGTAAATGCGTTTTGACGAGGAGGGTGGTATTTATGGTATGCAGTTGAAATGTGAATGCATTATTAGGGAGTTAACAGAATCTCATAGATGCAGAATGCACACCATAAAGTAGGGTTACCAGAACAAGATGGACAAGGATTTTATGATACAGTGGCTGTTCATTTATGTGGAAATTTGGGATGGTACTTGAGCACAGGTCAGCTGAATTCTGAATTGAGTCAGAATTTTGGCTCTGTATGCTGAACTGCATGTCAGAATGTAAAATCATAAATGATTTACCGTAGACCATAAACTCTTTTTTAACCAGACTTTAACTAGACTTTAGTAAACTAGATCTTGTTGATTGTACAAGGGGATCCTATCTGGGTCAGATTTAAAAAAGAAAAAATTGGTAATGCAAATGTGTCTGATCTGTCTAGGACTAAACATAATCTAACCTTGATAGCATGCACTGATATGCAGGCTAATGATGCCTGTACTTCATCATATTAGACACATGATACTGAGTTGCCATATCATTCATTTATTCATTTAATCGAGTTGTCCCATGAGGAGTGTAGGAGTCCAGGGCTAGGCAAGTTGGTCTTGGCATTAAGATGAGAGTGACTCGCCTTACTCATCCCTAAGTGACATTACATGAGCAGTAAACCCCAGCCACCCTGTGCATATAAACCTGCACCAGGTCAATCCGATCAAAGCATCTTAATTGCCCACTAAACCACCAGGCACCATAATTTGGTTATATGGTTGCCACTCAGTGTAGTAAATGGTTTCCTGGTGTACAAGAAACCATTTGGCATGTCACTTAGTGTAGAGTCACTCGTAGACAGAAAGAAGAGGGAAGATTGAAGGAAAGAAAGACTGGAAGGAAGGAAGAGAGGAAAGGGTGAGTGCCCCCACCTACCACTATGTAAACAAAGTAGTAAGTTTATAATTTGATATTCTCTTCTCAGGAGCTGCAGCATGATGGAGCAGTATGTGTTGAAGGCAGTAGTGGCAGAATTCACACGCACTGGGCTGGAGGAGGCTGTGTTTGGCAGGGTCCTTGAACAGTATGCGTCATTATGCAGGTTTGAAGGTCAGCCAGTGTTTTGATATATTATTCTGTCTTGATTAAGCTATTAATTGTCTGGATAGAGCAGTTTAGCCTCAAACCCCTGTGCTTTGATGGGCTAGATGGACAGATGAATATAAGTGCTAGAAATGTTGCTGATCAGTACTGTTGTTGATATCTTTTTTTCGCCGTGAGCCTTGGCTCTATACTGGTTACAAATGTGTCATTGTGTTTGCATGGCATAAAGTTTATGGTGTCCAGGATGTGTAACTTGAAAATTTAAAAAAAAGATTTTGTTTCAGACATCTCTGATGTAAGCAGGTAAGAGCTATTTTTTTTTTTTTTTTTTTATGACAACTGTTTTTTGTGTATTTTGAAAGGAAATAAAATTTCAGTAGTGTATCTAGCACATGTTTTTAGAAAAGTTGTCTTTTTGCAGTAATCATTATGAAACTCTGTGATGAATCAGGCAAGTGTCTGGCTGCTAGGAAATATTCTTGAAGTATGTGGATGTGATGGGCATGATGGAAAGTATGTAAATGGCCTAGATGGGGATGCCCTTCATTTATTTGCTCAGTGTAATGCTATTTATGAGTTAATCTGAACTGAATGGCATGCCAGATGGTTTCTTTGAACCCAGAAAACCACATACTATGCTGTGTGGTAACATATAACCTTGTATTATATGTGCATGTAGGCAAAAGGGAGGGGAGGGGGTACCAGGAGACAACAGTTTCCCAAAATTTATCTTGCTGGCAAAACTTCAGTGAGCCTTTGAGGATTATATGTATTTTGTATGTAAGTAATGTTGCTGGGATGCCTTGATATATTGTATATGTGTGTTACGTTTGGTATAATGGGTGGGGGTGCTCACCATCCACCCACTCATATTTGTGCTGCTTTGAGTGTCTGCTCTTTCCTCTGTTCCTTCCTTTCCTTTCTGTCTGTCTGTCTTTCATTCTTTCGTCATCCTTCTGCCTACAGGTGACTTTATGTTCGCTCTTCTGTCTCTTTTTCCTTTATGCGTCCCCTTCCTTCTGCCTATGGGAGTGACAAGCCAAATGGTTTCATGTACACCAGGAAACCATTTTCAGTGCTGGGAGATAACCATATACCAATATTTCGGCACCTGGTGGTTTAGTGGGTAATTAAGAGACTCCAATCGGATTGAGACAGTGTAGGTTTATATCCAAGGGGTGGTTGGTGTTTATTGCACACATAATGCGACACAGGGATGAGTGAGGCTGGTCACTCTCATCTTAAATGTCAGGACCAACTTGCCTAGCCCCGGGCTTCTATGCTCCTCATGGGGCGGCATAGGATTGGATGATGGATGGATAGATATAGGATGCGAAAGTTTAATGTTAACTGGGAATGAATGGAAAAGTTTGTTAATTACATAAGGAGCAGCTCTTACAGCACCTTATTTTCTTTACTTTGGACTACAGAAGCCCAGCTGCAAGGCTCTACACATCAAAGAGGGTAATATGGGATTGGCCGTTACCATTAATGTTATTTTCCATTCAAGTGGAGAGTTAAATGTATTGTTAATAGTTCAGGGTACATTATATTTTTTATATCAGTCTACATAGATATCACTGACATTTGGAATAAGTTCTTGCTTTTATTTTTTTCACCAAATTATAGAAACATAGTTAAAGTTCTATTGTGTTTTATCAGTTTCCCTCAGCTTTCACAATCTACCAGCAGTGCAGAATAAAAAATTAAGATGTTTTGGCAGATATCTATGACTTAAAACTGGCACTACCTGTATGATGTACAAAGCTCGCCAGCACATCCCTGCTGGCTTTGGGAGTGGAATGTTATATGACAAAGATTTATATAATTGTAGTATGAGACCTCATATTGAAAAGTATGGGAATGAAAGATAGTATCTGATGCAAGGGATGGAATGAGAAATATGGAAGGTAGGACACAGTGTTGGTAGGGGATAATTGGCATAGTTTCACTAATGTTGGTACTGTACTTAACTGTTGCTTGTCCATCCCATCCAGGTCTGGAGCCATGTAATGCTTCTGAGGTGCTGAGCTGTGTTGGCCGCCTCACCTCCCAGCGCCTGGTGTTGACTGAACATTCACGTAATGACCTTGCTCTTCGCCTCCGTCTGAATGCATCTCCAGATGACATCACATATGCCCTTCAAGATGTATCTTCTTCATCTTAGATACTTATTTGTCTCCCTGCAGCCAGACACCATAATCCTAGAGGGGCTGGCCAACTTGCTTTTATGCTTTAGAAATAATATTGTTTGTGCATGAAAATTTTTTTGAGATTAATGAGATACATAAGGAGATTTAGAAAACTGTCTAGCCTTGTTTAGAAGGCTGGTCAGTTATGGATGCAAATTTGTTTTCTTTGTGATTTAAGACAATTCTTGTTCAGTCTACAGTTTGTGTGTGTGTGTGGAACATGTGATGATTCAGATTACTTCTGTACAATGGCCTAAAGATTCTTTAAGTGGTTTTAGGTCTACACTGTGATACAGTAATTTGTAACATCAGTGAATTATGTTCGATCCAAATGTAACTGAGGCTTAACCCCCTGATGTCAATTTGCTGTACTCTCATGGATCACAGTTGAACTACAGTTGCTGCAGTGTTATGCTGCTCTTTTCACAACTTAGTTTGAAAGTCAGGGAGCCTTGTGTGCTACTGCGTGACTATTTTGAAGCCTGCCAAACATAAGGAGTGTCAGTGATACAGTACTATCCAAGCTCAGTCAGTATCCTATTTCCTGTCACTAAGAAGGGGTGTTAATCAGTGATATCTAATGCTGTTTTTCTCACTCTTTTATTGTTTTACCAGTCTACAAGGTATATTAGCACTGGAGAAGGATTCCTACACATGATGGCAATGATATAATTAGGTGACTACTCTGCCCGGTAATAGAAACTTTCCTCAACCCTCTCCCTTCCCCCCAAAAGAGAGTAGTGGACATCTGAATGGCAGTTTCAGCCTCCAGTCCACTGGGTTCATATTCAGATGAGCATAGGGCTAGAACTATAGCAACACATCAGCAAAGTTGAATAAGTAATAATTATCCTACCAAGACACAGGAGTTAAGACAGTACTATGGTATACAGTTTTTGTTTTTAGTGAGAAATTTTCTTCTGCAAAGATCTTGCTTTTTTGTATGAATTTTGAGCGTGGCACCATAACAGTAGCAACAATATGGCAATACATGTATAAAAATTTTACCGTACACTAGTTAAAGATTATTAACTTTGGTGTAAAATATATTAACTTGTACATCATTTATGTTAACAGGCAACAACTAATTTGAGGATTTGTTTCTAAAGAATTGTATGTTGAATTCCAGTGTGTGTGTGTGTGTGTGTGTGTGTGTGTGTGTGTGTGTGTGTGTGTGTGTGTGCGTGCGTGCGTGCGTGCGTGCGTGCGTGCGTGTGTGTGTGTGTGTGAGATTCCAGTTGTCCTCCTTTATCCACATAGAGGGATACTGTCATTCACTTCTGTTATTGCTATGGTGCTAATACCTTCTTGTCTGTACCATTAATAAGATCAGAGAATTGTGCTTCGGATCTCTACTGCATGTTCATGAGGAAAAATTAGAATGAGGATAATTGAAGATTGTAAATGGGAAAGGAACCCAAAGTATTATGGTGAGAACTGGAGTTATAGTAGTTTCAGTAATGTTGTAAATGATTGCAGTGATTATTCTGAATTAATGTGATGCGAAGCATGTAAAATTCTCTTGAAGTATGCTAAAATGTCCATTTATTTGAGAGATGCAACTTATGCTGTTAGTTCATTTTCTAACTTGGGACTGAGACTGTGTGGCCTTGTCTGTTCTTCAGAGTATTTTAGCTTCATCAATTTTAAGGAAGAAAATAGTCTTAAATCTTTCAGAGTTTTTATAGTTTTAGTTTTATAGTAATTTTAACTGGTAATAGTTGTAGCCATGTCAGGTGTATTTCATATTTAAGTTATGCAATATTTTAAAACATTTCTTCAAATGGACTAATCTTCAGGACCACATAAAAACACAGGCACATAGTTTGTTGTTTTATTGAAAGAGGTAACCCATCTTTGTAACTACTAATATACAATAAAACCCTCTTCCCGGGGGGAAATAAAAAAGTCAACCCTTTTCAGAATACATTGAAAAATATTCCATCATCATCCAGCATATAATACCGAGCTTGAACAGTGTTTTGAAGATTTGAAGTACAGTGACTTGCCAAATCCCAATCTCCTGTTTTCGACACTACCTTTATTACCATGTCAGAAAGAAGTAATATTTGTGTTACTAAATGAAGAAATTGATAATTAACCTGAGAACTGCATTTAACATCACTTGAAGCCCAGTGGGTGATTGACATTCATCACTTTAGCTAAAAGCTTTATTTTCAGTGCATTATTTTGGTGTTATGGGTGACCAGTACTGTGAAATACATCATCCAGAAGAATTTGGAGCTTTATTTTTCAACCATTCTCTCAGTTCATCGTATCCCCTCTACTTATGTTGCATGTTGTGATGTAATACCACCTATCAGGTCTTGAAACAGTCCTTTTGACTGTATTATGGTAGATATTTACCCCAAAACTGGCACACTGATTATTTTCATCATCATAATGTGAAATTATTCCTTCAACTTAACTCACTATAAAAAAGTCCTAATGCCATAGTTTTATGGGTTAAGTAGATAGTGAGACTGAAAGTGATGAAGATGTAAAGGAAGAGATTTCCACCACCAACTTCTAAATGCATAGTACTGTAATAATATTTGCACATGGTTAGGCTCATGAGATAGAGCCAGACCTCCAGGGGCTCAAGTGATGTGTGAATGAATGTGTGCTGTTGACAGTACTTCTACTTTTTGTATTTTCTCTTTTTTATTGCTTTAGGATCCTACTTTACCTGATGGTAAGGTGGGAAAAAAGGTCAGGATGAAGATTTTGTGTGTGTGTGTGTGTGTGTGTGTGCATTTAACTTTATGGCAGTAATATGTTAGAATTTAGGAGACAACTTGTAACAAGTTTACTAGAACATATTCATAATGGGAAACTTATAGTATAAATGGTGAAACTATAAAATAAATCCTGTGCTTGTCATCTGGAATTGGACTGTGAACTGAAATCATTGTTAGCAAATGTCAGATGTCTTGCCTGTTTAAGTGTCAGGTAGCAGAAAAAGGTTATGGAGCATAGCTAATGTCCTTTTGGGGCTGACCTTTTCAATGCCCTGTCATGTGTCATACCTTGTCATTATAACCTGAGGGAGAGAGTGTGAAAGTGATGCTTAATACATAAGGGATGATAGTTTACCTGTTAGGACAGTTATACCTGATAATGTGATAAGGTGCAGTGATTTAGACAAGTTTTTGTTTTTTGTTTTTTCTTTTTTCTTTTCTTTTTTTTTTGTATGTTGAACAGATGTATAGATGAATGGTTAATCAGGTGCATACAGTATACGGTGTAGGCTACAATTTAATCTCCATTTTAACGTCATTACACATGTAAATGTCATGAGGGAAGAGGGGGTGGCAAGTGGATGAGGAAGAAGAGATATCCAGATTAAAGCTATAGGACCTCTTCTGGAACGTAAGTGATAGGAAAAAGGATGTCTCAAGGACAGTGTCTCTTTCTCTCTCTTCTCATGTGTCATAGGAGCTATGCAGCTGTCTGCAAAAGAATGTTAGATAAAGGAATCACTGCATCATTGTGCTGGTACAAAGATACAATGGAAAGGAAACAGCATTGAACCTAATGGTCCTCAAGGCTATTCATTACAGAGAAGACTATATGGTACCAGTAACTATTTCTTTAAGTTAAAGATGTAGACAGTAAGGCAAGGCATGAAGGAGGGGGTGTTCCTGCCTCTGACAGTCACATTTTATGACATAGAGAATACAGTATATCAATAGTGTGTAGTATTCTCTCCCACTTCCTGATTTCTGAAGTCAGGTCGGAGCTGTTCATCAGACTCTTAAGATTTGTAAACCTTTGTCACGAGTTCTAGTGTTTTCTTCCATATTTCTTGGCTAATAAAATTAAATCTTAAAAACGTGTAGGCCTAACAATGGCTAATGCTTAATTATTGAACTTTATGTATATATATATTTTATTTATTTATTTATTTTTCTTAAATTTCTAGAATAATTAGTGCTTTTGATATCTTGCAATGTCAGTACTGTATATGAATATTACCCAAACATTAGCCTGACTAATCATGGGCCACATGACTGTTAGTTCACTGCCACTTCACAAGTGGTATCCCAGTCACATAATGCCATTAAAAGAAAAAAATAAAGTGCATTCAACAGAATTCAGTGAATATAGCTCACCTCCTAACCACAACCCAACATTACATTGCATTATCACATGCACAAGCATTTGGCTACCACAGCCTTCCAGATCCTAATTCCAGCTTTATGCGTGTACCTGGGCATACGATCCAGAGACCCCTTTATTAGATTTTTAGTTAAGGCCTTTATAATTTTAGAACCCCAAAAGTGTAAAACAACAGGCAAACAATTACCATACGATGGAGTTAAAAACTAACAGCTATCTTTATACAGCACAGACACCGATTTTATTCAGCTTCACATATGGATATGGTTGCAAATACGTATAAGGGGATACCGTATACAGGTATGTATGGGGGGTGCGGTAGCACAGTGGTAGCGCGCTGGACTTGTGATCGGGGAATTGCGAGTTCGAGCCTTGCCCGGGCTGCCGTGCCGGGAGGGGTAGCTCCCTCCTGTAACCCTAGCAGGGCTATATAGTCCAATACAGGGCTTAGCTCGGGGGAACTCCATTTCTCCCATACAGGTAAGTATTTATATAAAAGGGGAGTTGATTTCCTGAGGAGCTGTGGAAACTTTCGATCCAGTGGTGTGAACTAAACTCTAGTTCATTGGCAGGATGAAGAAGGCCACATTGTCATCCTCGCCTGTAATCACCACAAGAAGAAAACAATGGGAGCTGATGAGGAGTCTACATGTGACAGCACTGTGCACTCTGGATGGAGCAGCTGCGGCATCTACCCAAGAATCCTTGCTGTGGGAAGAATAAGAATCCGTCTTGGTGAGCCCCTGTCTGCCACAAGGGGACACTATATCTCTACACAGTGTATATACTGTACTGTACCTGTAAGATGACCCCACAGAAACAGTTGCTTAACTGTGGTCAATGGGTCTATTGACCAGATAGACCAAGGTTATGCAATAACAACAATGGAGCAAACTGTGGGAAGTGTCATGGATTTCTTCACAAATGTGGCCTATCAAGTACTTCTTGTACAGAGTTTTTTTAATGCATTTGACTGTGGGCTTTGCCTTCCCTCACAGCCTCACATATCATGGCATGGACTCTGAGATTGAACAATCTTTATTTAAACTACTGTGCTATGGCTGCCTCATTCTGGACCGGTGTAATAGTTTTAACTTGCCAATGGGTCTTTTGAATATCAAAGAAGACTTTATTAATGGAAATCATGTCTTTAAACTGTTCCTTACCCCAACTGAGGACAGTTTCAAAGTCCTATGATCAGTAGTTCACTCTTTTACCTCCTTACCACACCCCTACAGCTACACATTTCACAGAACTTTCCTTTCCAAAATAGCTATCATATTTCTTTAAACCAGCACTAACAAACCCAGCACACAATCCATTCTGCTTTCTTTGTATGTAATGCTGCCCCTCACACCACAACACAGTTGTTAACTTCATTCACCATAATCTGAACAGTAGTCATTCTCCAACATAACCTTAAAAAAAAATTTCTTGGAGCACCCAGCTGAAGTGGGTGGATTTCTGAAGACTAATGGATTTACGTGGTATCTGATTTTACTCAGCTGAGAGCAAGTTATAGAAGCCAGCATGTTAATACTGGTGCCAATAATTGTCTCAAGGTCACTTTTTTTTTTTTTTTTTTTTTTTTTTTTAAGCTAATGCTAGATGATTTTAATTAGATGAGACTGAGACATAATGCCACAAGAGTTAATAAAGTGTAGGCAGGGGGTGTGAAATAATGAATGATTAAGTATGAGGTGTGACAATGAATAAAGTGTGAGGTAATTAGTGAAGTGTGTGGTGAAGTAATGAATGGTGTAAAGTAAGATTATAAGGCTATTAAGGTGGTGTGAGGAATGAGGTGAGGTATTTTGCAGTGTGAGGTGAGGTAATCAATGAAATGTGAGGTGAGGTAGTTAATAAAGTGTGTAGTGGTAGACGGACACTCATCATCCACTCACTCGATGTAGTGCTGCTCTTAGGTGGCTGCCCTTTCCTCTCTTCCTTCCTCCATTCCTTCCTTCTTCTTCTGTCTTTCTTTCCTTCATTCTTTCCTCTTCTTTCTGTCTATGGGTGACTCTGCACTGAGTGACAAGCCAAATGGCTTCCTTTACACCTGGAAACCATTTACTATGGTGGGTGGTAACTGTATAACCAAATAAGGGCGCCTGGTAGTTTAGTGAGTAATTACGGAGCTCCAACTGAATTGAGCCTGTGCAGGTTTATATCCAAGAAGTGGTTGGGGTTTATTGCTCACATAATGCCACATAGGGATGTGTGAGGCTAGTCACCGTCATCTTAATGTCAGAACCAACTCGCCTAGTCCCAGGCTCCTACGCTTCTCATGGAGCAACACAGGATTAGATGATGATGATGATGATGATGATGATTATGATGATGTGAAGTGAGGTAATTAATGAAATTAGGTAAATGATGAAGTGCTAGGTAAGGTACTGAATGAGGTGTGAAGTGAGGTGATGAAGTATGAAAAGGTACTTAGTGAAGTGTGAAGCAAGGTAATCAATGATGTGAGGGGTAATAAAGTGTGAGATGAGGCATTTAACACAAGTTCTGTACAACTCCCAGCAGTGGCATAAGATTTTACTCACCTGGGAGTGAGTCATAGGCACCTGAGAGTTAATACTATCACTATTAAGCCTAACTCTGAATTCCGTCAAATGCCAGACATAACTTTATTTTAAGACTGTGTCGTAGGGGTCCCCATTAACTCTGCTCAGGACAACTAGAAAATTTTGCTCCATCTAACGCTAGTCACTTTTAGTCAGCTGAGTGAGCTATATGATTCCGAGTAAAATGTTAGATTAAGTAACTTGGTTGCATAACCCTTTGCCGATGACATCTTTGTTGTATACTCCGCTCACTGTAACTCGGCAGTGCTGAAGAGGGACGCCTTCATGTTGTGGCACCAATATAACCAGGTTGTTCAATTATCTGGTTATACAGACGTCCCTCAACTACTTCCCAATCTCTCAAAAGGAGCATGGTGGACTGCAGAAAGGGAATTTAAGCCTGTAGTTCATTGGGTTAACATTTCAGATAAACCTAGGGTTACTACTACCATTACTACTGGTATTAATAGAAGTAGTTGTAGTAGTGGTAGGTGGTGAAGACCGTCATCCTTTCACTTGATGTAGTGCTGCCTACATCTTGCTAAGGTGACTTTACACTGAGTGACAAGCTGCATTGTTTCCTGTAACCCAGGAAACCATTTACCACCCCTGGTGGTAACATGTAACCAAATACAGGAGTGATGTGGACCCTACTATGGTGGCCCTGTTAACTAGGTGAATGGATGGAAATGCGGCGTCCATCCAGGAACCAAACCTCCACACTTTTCCCTGCTCTTCGCTGTGTCTAGGTGCTGCCCTCCACAAGGGAATATTGATTAGTTGCATGGGACGGTCCTGCATGCGGTTGCTTGCCTGCAGTTGATGGGTCTACCTGGTCGGACGGACCGTGGTTGCTCAAAGACTACTACTACTACTATGACTAGGCATAAAACTGACTTCTCCATCACTGCTGAGCTATAGTGAGAGATTAATGCTAGGATATGATGCTAGTTACGAAGAAGAGCCATGGAAGGAATGTTGAGGCGTAGTTTTTTCTTATTTAGTCATTAAGCTTCTGGAAATAACAAAAAGACGAAAATCCCCCCAAGTTAAGGTGAATGAATCGTAGTTTATTCACAAGTAGTGAAGGAAGCTGAGTGAAATCGTCTGGAGGTAGAAAAAACACGTCCTCCGGCCAAAGGGATTCAAGCGAAGGAAGAAACTAAGCTAGTATTCTCCCTCTCTCTCTCTTACACACACACACACACACACACACATACACATGCGCGCGCGCACACAACTTAGTGTGCTCGTCGCTCTTTACCTTCTCAGTTGCATTTGAGTCACGCGTCGTTTCGGATTTGGGCTATCACTCTGAGTATATTCTACTGCTACTACTACTACTACTACCACCCGGATTCAGAAACTTATCATCAGTTCCTCACGTAATTCATATTTTCGTTTCCAGGGGAAAAAAAAAAATGACGGATGATTTGCGGCCTGGTGCATGACCAAGTATTTATTAACTTGGCCCGTTGGCCCATTTTTTTTCCCCTTTTTTGGAGCTTGTTTCACGTAGTTCAAAGACAAAATAAGAATGCTAATGCTCTGCATCTTTTTCATGACCCTTCTTTGTGACTAGCATCATAATTTAGTATTATTCTGTTGTTACAACTTGCTTTTCATAGTGGAGAGATGGCAGTTTTAGGATAAGTTAGAGTAAAAAGTATATATTGTTCTTTTGAACATAGTTTCCGGTGAGTAATGTGCCAGTATAACTTGAGAAAATGCACCATAGTTGAAGAAAATTTGCGCGGTTCACAATCCCGTATATTAATTTTTTATCTATCTATCTATCTATCTATTGCCAGACGCCATAATCCCGTACGGGGTGGCCATTTGACTCTTGAGTTATTTGTTTTACAGGGAGGGGCACTAACCCTCCACCAACCCACTTGACACGTAGGGAGCACGTATGGTTTGGTTATATGGTTACCACCCTGCGTTGTAAATCAAAGTTGTAAAAATCTAGACTTTCTGGTAATTTGTCTACATGGTGCGAAGTATTTTGAGAGAGAAATCTAGTTCTGCCACTTTAACTAGGCGGAGTTGTCTTTTTTTTTTTTTTTTTTTTTTTTATAGCTTATTTCCAATAGCTTAGTACGTAGCAGAACAAGACTGCCTAGGGAACAACAACAACTACTACTACTACTACAGCGATGACAGAGGCAGGTGAGGCAAACAGACTTGGTACCTAACCACACGATATGGATCATTTGGAGGGTCCAAAGATAACAGTGTATCACAGGACATCAAAAAACAGTATTTATCAATTAATCCATCAGTTAGTCTATACTTCTGTCAAATAATCTGTCAGACTATCTTGCTGTCAAATGTAAGGCCACAAAGAAGTGTATTTGATGTGCATGAATGAATGACTTTCAGCTGCACAAATGGCTTACCTTAACGAAGGCCATGGTAGCTAGATATTTTAGGGAAAGACTGACGCGCACAAGTTGACTGAGTTTTACACATCACTTATTTGTTTTCTGTCACCTTTCTCCACAATATCATTGTTCCCTTGATTTTTTTTTTTTTTCACTGACTCTTCCAGTCTTCTTATCCATCTTAGCCTTGCACACTCCCACTGATTCTCTTGTTCGTCATGTGTGCACTTCTCTCTTTTTATGCCACTTAATCTCCTTTGCTGCGAAATCGATCTCTGTATATGCTTCGTTGTTTACATGCACTATACTTTGCACATTAGAATAAATTATTATGACGGAACGCACTTTTGTGTACTGCGGCATTATCGATATATATATATATATATATATATATATATATATATATATATATATATATATATATATGAACAGTAATTTGTAAGTGAACAAGGATTATTATTATTATTATTATTATTATTATTATTATTATTATTATTTATACAACACATTTGTCTCAGATGATAATGATCATAAAGAGCAGCAATTTCTGCTTTATTTTCTCTAATTCACCCAGCTACTAAGTGCGATTGACTGAGCATATACTTGCAGACAATGGTGGCGAGAATGATGGTGGTGGGCGTGGTGGTGTTGACAGCGCTGTGGCAAAGAAAATTCGTCTCCCCTGCAACTCATAGCACTGGCTTGTCTCTACGCACTGATCAACATGGCAATAATCCAGTATGGGAGCGGATGGTATGTACTTTTATGTTTGGAGTGAATGACTGGTATGGTAGGGATTACTTCGGACAAGGAGAAAAATGGCGTTCATGCAGAAAACATATAGTAATATGAATATTTTTTTTTTACAAACAGAACAGAGGAAGGAAAAACAAATGAGAAATCCATACACCAGATTACTGGCGTCCTCCATTCATAAAAAAAAATCTGTAACAATTGGACGTAAACAGCTGTAGGTTAAAGTGTGTGTGTGGGGGGGGGGGTAACTCCGGGGAAGCTATTTCTGATAGGCAGAAGTTTTTCAATAAGGCTGTGTGACATTCCAGTCATGAGGGCTACCAGATGCTCATGTAGCATGAGGAAGGCTTGGAGAGTTGGCACAATGGACACAACTTCGTCTGAGCATTTGCCATAAAAATATCTGTAAAATAAAGCAAGGGAGGCAACATTCCTTCTTACTTGTAGGGGAGGTAGTTTATTTGTAATAGCAAGGTTATTAATATTTCCTACTGTTTTGTTCTGAATTTTGTCTAGTTGTTTTAGTGCAACCTCTCCACATCCATTGCACAAGAGTGAGCAATATTCTAGTTGAAAGCGCACATGACTTATAAATTATAGCTGTTCGTCAGTGAAGAAGTTACGGACTCTGTACAATAATTCAAGATTCATTGAGGCGGTTTTAGCAAGTGATCTGACATGGGAGGTCCAGCTGAAGGCAATGTTAACCATAGAGAATTTTAATACTTTTGGAGATGGGCATATTAGTAGCACTGAAGGTAATATACGAATCTGGCAATATCTATCTATTAGTAAATTGTAGCCTATGTATTTGGTTTTATTAGCATTAAATGAGACAAGGTTATTTTGTCCCCATTCATTGATCTTAGAGAAGTCTTGATTAATGGATATGGCTGTACTGAGTACAGAGTTAGATGCATTAAACTTCTGAAGACGTGTGAAGTATATGAGGACATTATGGCATGCTGTCGGCTAGAGATGTGTACATGAACACTGGGATGTCCTCATAATTATTTTACACCCTCGCTCGCAGTCTGGGGTGTGGTAATATCCATAAATCCCAGGACGCCGCTCATCGCGTTGTACCTAAATGATTCGTGTTCACTCAGAAGCATGGTGAGACAAAGATGGGGTCCGACGTTAAAGGAAAGTTCTCAAGAAATTTAAGGAAATACCATCTAGGCTTTTCCGAACATTAGGCAGGTTTGCTTAAAAGCATAATGAAACGCCACCTTGGCATGTCAGATCCAGAGGCTGCTAATTGTGACGAATATTATTAAGAGCGAATTGCTACGCCAAACCAAGGTGTTTTAAGATGACCTACATTGATAATCCAGAAGTGATTTTCTCAAGGCTTTAATAAACCAAGCCTCACCTCACATCCATTTCTGTGTTTATGCTTCAGCTGTTTCACTGTTGATTCCCACCGTATTCTTTTTTTTTTTTTTTTTTTTTTTTGCTATTGGAATAGTATAAAGTTATAAACTTAATTCTGCGAAGTACGACTGTGTAAGGACTACAAGAAGTTCAGTGAGTTTTTTCGAATGGATGAAGTTTTAGGCGAGGAGAATTTTTCGACTGGATAAAGTCAAGGCACTTATTAAATTTAATTGCGCAGACTTAATCGTAGATATAATACAAATATAATCTGACAAAACCTATACTAACTGTGGAAGCCACATACTTTGGTCACAGACCTTGGCATCCATCAGCCTTAGCCTTGGCATTAAAAAAAAAACAAATAAGTGTGTGGTCATCACGGTTAATTTAAATTTTGTCATGTTTGGTTTTTATAATATTCAGAAAGAAGGCTGTGTAAGTGAGCCTAATAATTACTAAAGCTTGTACGGGATTTTTTTTTTTTTTTTTTTTAACAGGTACTGGGTCGTCAGCGTAGCAACACTTCCAACCCAATGCAATTGTCTCCTCCATCACTCCTTCCAGCAACCCCAGAGAAAGATGTGGATAAGGTGACGTATATTTAGAGTTAGCTCCGTTTTATCCCTTGTTTCTGTCACCCAGTTCTTCATTACCTCATCTAGGGGCCCGGAGCTAAGGCACTTATCTCCGGAACTGTTTAAAAAGACAAAGGTAACCAGTCACTAAACATGAGTAGCATAATGTAAGCAATAAACCCAAGCCCTCCTCAGATGTAAACCCTTTTGGAACGCCTTAACCCACTTCACACCAGATGTCCATCTGGTTGTATGGTTACCGCCGAACATAATAAATGGTTTCCTGGGTTACAGGAAATAATTTGGCTTGTAACTGAGTGTAGAGTCACCTGAAAATAGCCTTGTGTCAGATGAATAGGCTGTGGGATGCGTGCTTACTTCTTTCTTCGTGTTCTTGGAGAAAATATTGAATTCAAGCATCGTCACGCTCATACCGGCCAACTAACCTCTCCCGTCTCAACAAAGTGAATCTTCCCTGCCCTGCACCACCAGCCACCACAATCTCAGTCTGCCCTTTCTTCCCAGTAGGCTCTTCCTCTCTCTCTCTCTCTCTCTCTCTCTCTCTCTCTCTCTCTCTCTCTCTCACCTTTGACTTGGCGTACATCTTACCCTCCTGCCTACAACACCAGTCTTCAAAGGGTATATATACTTTTCCCACCACTCATATCGTCCCAGCCCATCCGGTTCACTCCTTTTCATCCCCACCCTGCGCATACCTCTTCTAACGTGGTATACAGGAATACTACAAATACCAGCCATAAAAACATACTACCACAGCTACCAGCCATTCTACTGTACAGTGCCTATATTGGCAGGGTGTACTTCCCCAGCCGTACGTCACTGCTCACCATCAACACACATCCTCAGCTAATGTCCATCCATCCTAGTCTGGTGGGGATTTTGGTTCTTTTGCACTTTAAGTCACGTAGCTCAGTGGCGGAATAAGACTACAGCTCTAATTTTTTTTCAGTACTCTTCGTGACAAGTACCATATTCTACTTTTAACGCCTGATATTAAAAAGAAAAAAAAAAATCAGGGATCGTATTGAAAAGGACCAGCACCTTTTCTTACGATTAATAATGTTCCGTATCAGCTAATATTACTGACTGCTAGTGCCAGATATAACTAGTTTGGTTCTACAGGGTGGTCTATAAATAATGTTCCTCTTCCTCTCCACCGGGAGATTTCTCCTGTGTTGCGGGGCAGCACAGTCAGCGCTAACACATGGATTACCCACACTTGTCACACCCACACACATGCCAGCAGACTAAGCCGCCCTCGCAACACAGAAGATACAGGTAGATGAGTTACCGATACAATGTCATTTACGGACTACCTTTTACTTATTTATTTTAAGTATTTATTCATTTATTCATTTATTTTTTATTTTTTTTATTTATAAGTGTGTGGCAGCTGTGTTGTTGAAGATATAACACATCAACTCAAGATGCTTTATAAACAGGCGACGGCGAATGCAGTGAGAGCAGCCGTACAGGTTTTGAGAGTCGACCACCTGTTCTCCTGCCACCTTTCCATCTTCTCCGAGCTTCATCCCGTCGCCTCCGCGGCCACTGACTTTCTCCTTCACCACCACCTTCCTCAGCACGGCAGAAAAGTATGGCGCCAGAAATTTAACATTTTTATTTATCTATTTATTTATATATTATTTACTTTTTTGTCTGCTTATTTGTTTACGCATTATTGTTATTATCATTATTTTATTTATTTTTTTTTTGCCTGGAAACCCTCCTTTCCTCCTCGTAAATGTACTCTATATACAACGAATACAAAAATACTTTTTGACATCATTCCATTTCTTAACCAGATATTTGAAGGGTTTCCTCCAGAATTCTTATACAGTCTTTCTTCGCTTTCTTCCATCTCAACACACTGGGCCCATTAGAGGATCCCCCCATCCTCCTTTAATTCCGGGTACGCCTTTAAGTGATGGTGCAGTGAAGGAAGGGGAGGGAGTAACTGAAGCACTGTAATCACCTGTAATTGTGTTTGTTGTGAACAGAAGTAAACTACAAAGGTCTACTGAAATTCATTTTTTTTTTTTTCGCATTGATTATATTAGTGGGCAATAGGTATGGTGATGGTGATGATGATGATGATTAAGTTAGATCAGGTTTTGTTACGTTGCACAAACTTAGACTCTTTATGGACTACATTAGGTATGTGTTTATACTGGCTATGTAGTAACAGAATGAAATAGGATGCAGTGATATTTTTTGAGATTTTATAGGTGTTGTTGTGGCGTATTTATGGAGGTTATGGGTGTAGTGTAGTGTGTAACAGGCAAGGAAAACACCCGACATACATTTACCCGGACCACTACACGCAAAACTCGATTAACAAAGCAAGATCTTTATTTCAGTTTTTCAGCGTTGTTTATATCAGCGTTCCTGGAGTGTTTTAGTGATAATACTCCAGGAACACTGATATGGATGGCTGTGATATGGATGGCAATTGATGTAATGTTTTCTTGTATGTTAAGTTATTCAGTGCTGTCAGTGTGATATTATGAGTTGCTCAACGATCTCGGTGTGCTACAGATGTTTGGTCTGGATGAGGCGGTGCTGGGGCGGGAGTCAACATGGCAGGAGTCTGTGTGTGACGTGTATGTGGTGGCGGTGGTTGGCGGTGGGAACCTGATACGCCTCGCCACCCACACCCGCACCGATACCCACCACCCAACCACCCTCTGGAATTACCACGCACACTACCTGGTGCTCCTGCTAGGGACGGAACTGGAACCCAAGGAGGTGGCAGAGCTGTACAATTTGGCCAAGACTGAGAAAGTGTTGATGCTACAGTCCTCAGGGGAGAGGGTACAGCTGTGGACCCATAGACTTTATTCCCCAGGTGCACCTCCCAGACTACAAGGCTCCTGGCGTGGGGGTGACTTTCATCGCGGCCAAATCTTCTTCCCTTCCAAAGTGGGGGATTTACGAGGTGTTGTCCTGCGGGTTGCCACCTTTAACCATCCTCCCAGCGTGGTCTATGTCCAAGATGACGACCATAAAGTGACCGCCCGGCTAGGGGTAGACATGCAGATTGTGAACACTCTTGCAGAAGCCCTAGATTTCGAGACAGAGTTCACGGAGGTTAGTCACGATGAGCTGTGGGGCTATGAGTTGCCCAACGGGACTTGGGTGGGTCTGGTAGGCAAGGTTACTAATGAGCTGGTTGACATTGGTGCCTGTAACGTATTCCTAGAGATCCATCGCTGGCAGCTGGTGGACTATTCTGTCCCTTATAACTTTGAACATGGCTGTTTTGTGGCACCCTCACCCAAGCCACTCATGAACTGGAGGTCCCCAGCACTTCCTTTCACTTGGGATACATGGACCACCATCGGAATGTTGCTGGTGGTGGGAGGCGTCCTGCTGAGGGTGGTGGAGCTGCTCAGTATTAATCCTGAGGCACAAGAGTTTAGCGGGGTGTCATACGCATACCTGTACATGCTGGGGTCTCTGAGTGGGCAACCATTATCTCTTGCCCCCCACCACCAACCCATGCGGGTGTACGTGGGACTTGTGTGGGTGACCGGCCTTATCCTGGCAACGGCTTATTCTGCCAACCTGGTGGCCTTTCTGTCTGTCACACAGATGTCGCGGCCTGTGGACTCCATGCAGCAACTGTCAGATAGTGGACTGCGGCTGGGTGGGCATGCCTTCTGGGCCACACAGTTTGCTGCCTCCATTGATCCTATCGTCCGCAGTTTTGTTGACCGACTGGAAACTGATATCGCCCTGAACCAGCTGTTTGACAGAGTGGAGGCTGGCCAGTTCGCACTGATAGAGAACGAGCAGTACCTGGAGGTGACGGTGGGCGCAAAATATACTCGTGGCGGCCGTGCTAGCATCAGGATTGTGCCAGAGTGTCTCCTTACCTACAGCATCGGCCTGGCTTTCCAAAAGAACTCCCCACTGAAGGCCTATTTGGACCCAGTTATTCTGCACTTGGTGGAGAGTGGTCTGGTACTGAGGTGGCGGAGGGAGGTGCTAAACTACTTCACGTCTCTTTATGCTTCCGCCAGGACATCTTCAGGTACTCAGAGGAACCAGCGGAGCCGACCACTCTCACTGAACCAACTTCAGGGGGTCTTCTACGTGCTGGTCCTCGGCTGTCTGACTGCTTTCATCCTTTTCACCCTTGAGATGCTGCTGTCACCCAGTCGTCCCACCATCCAACATTGACTCCACAAACACTCCACGCAAACTCCAAATTAATCTTGCATAACTGTATCATTAATTTCTGATGATCGATCATGAAACAAATTTGAGTATTAAATTTGGTTACCCTGCATATCACGCTACAGAGAGCATTCTGCCGTTAGACAGAGAAGCCATACTCCTTATCCTCATTTTCGGATCAACAAACTCCTGTTAGAAAGTTGAGACTTCCCTACACCTTCACACGCTCAAGAGCCGTTACAGTTCAGTTCCCAGAATTACTTAATTTATTCTAGTGTTGCTCAATGCACATACACACACATGAAAAACATCACACATCTGAATCCACCAACTTCGCCAAGAGTCCTCGCATATCAAACTGACTCCCCGATGACATTTTTGTTCTTTTACTGGTACTGCAGCGACCTCTCGGATGCAATCACCCCATGCCTAGAGTACCCACTCATCCCAGGGAGACATGAGTTTTCTTTGACACTACGGCTCTCAACATAAGTACCAACACAAAATACAGCACACATGATCTCTGCTTTGCCCTTCTTGTACTGTCGCCCCTCGCCCCACAACACACGTAAGCACCTCATCTTCGAAGCACTAAGAATCCTCCAACACATCCTCTACTGGGGGCAACCATCTGAGATGGTCTGATATCTGCAGGCTACTGGGTTCACGTCTGCCTGAGGCAGGGGCCCAAACGTCAAGAACACACTATCACATTATCAATGTTTCAATAAAGCATTGGCCAGGTGCTAATGATGCTATACATCATCGGACTGAGTGATTAACAGGTGTTTTGAAACAGCGTACGTATAGTAAATAGCTTTCCAATAATAGCCGGAGATAGTGGAATATCTTCCTAGCCATGGATATTACAAATATAATCTCATAGGAATGGAAAAAATGTGATTTTGTCAGTATACTAAAATTCCTCAATGTTATCTAGCTGTCTGGCACATAGTGTTCATTAAAGTAATATGATAATGTGGCAGTAATGCTTTGAATTTCCTACAGTTTCCTGTTGATTCATCCAGATTTATGCAAGGTACACCGCACCTTGGACTTTTACGTTTCTTAAGCATCATCACCTGTGAATTTGACTTACTTTACCCAGTTCAGCCACGTAATGTAGTGCTTTCAGTATTATACAGGTGCTCTTTATGATACCTCCTTCTTCGAATGATCTTTTTATATTTAATGATAATGATAGTTTTTTTTTTTTTTTTTTATCTATGCATCATCCCCGGAGGTTACATCTCTATTACGACCGTGTAAAGAAGGATGAAGCTTTGTGAGGACTGAGACTACATAACAAACATATTAAGATGTTCAGAAGAACCTGAATGAAAAAAGAAAAATGCATGGACCACATGGTGAGAAGACAATGGTATGTAATGAACATAATCTAAAACTTAAATTACACGAGTTTTCACACAGTCAGTGAATGACAGATGACAGGTTTCAAGAAGCTGCATTAAGAACCCAGATCTGTCAGTCATTTTGTGACATTTACGACATTTATATAAACAGGATGGCGGGTAAAAGGATCTAGTCCGTAAACAACGCTAGATATGCATATAATAAAGTAAGCACTGCAGTTTAGAATAGGGAATGTCTTCGGTCTAATCACGGCGCCTTTCCACCTCTCGCTTTTCCTGGCCAACAGGAAATCGATAGAATGATACAGAACCATCTCATTGCCCATAGGAGCAACCCACATAATAACACTTGTGTGGCATGATGAGCAACGAATTGTTAATGATGGCAGAGTAATGTTTGTATATTCCCGCGGTGACGTTCAATATGGCATCCATCAAGTATCAAAGACTGCGATGACGTCACTATATGTTCTCAGTAGGTGGCAACCATTATGATGCATGGGTTGCCAGATAGCCCAGGAACAATAACTCATGCGAGACGTACAGTATATGGTCGGATTCATTTTTTTTCGCTTATTACGTTCGTGTGTTCACTAATACATATTTTTTAAAATCTAAAATAATATGATAAACTTGCGTTGAGATAGTACACACATCTCTCGAATTTCTGATAATGTGTATGGGTGTGCTCGAAGAAGACAGGGTTCGTTTAGACGATCAGTGTGTTACCTGAGGTGTCCGAGCACCCTACTCATCGGTTTCGAAGCCTAGTAACGAAACAAACTATAAACGGTGGAGAAGAAGCAGTGATGTCGCGTCAGTTCATTACGTCCACACGAGCATTTTCTAGACAATTTCCATTTCCACACTCCAGCATCATGTTTCCACTGTTAGTGTAAATTAGGCTTTAGTGATGCAATAACAAAATCAGAATCTTGACCAGTTCCGTGCCTCAATACCGCTAGTTGAGTTCATACTTCGGTCAGGTGTGGCAGCAGTGTGAACAGTATTAAACCACCTGTCGCCCTACTCTATGGCTTGATACTGAGGCGGTTCCACAATTTTTTAGGTACGTCCAAACCATTTATTTTTACATTGTTACTCATTTGTTGTCGTATACATATACAGACGGACATACGGACATACAGACATACATACTAACAGGTAGATGGATGGATGGATAGATAGATAGCAAGGTAGGTAGTTGGTTAAATGTGGTTTACAGTTCCTTTCACAACAATAAAGCAACAGAGCTTCATTGATAGGATTGAACTTATACAATCAGGCCTTTTCACAACTGTATTTCTGTTTTTGATATTACAACTTTGTATAAGTCTTGCAAGCAAAGAATGCCACAGATGAAACCATAAGATTCGAATATCATGGACCCTTCCTCCCATCCGTCATTGTACAATATACTTCACATCACCCAGTATGTATTTCAGTGCATTATAGTATTTTAAATCATAAAATTACATGAACAAAATACGACACGCGCACAAGTGCTTATGTATGTATGTGTGTGTGTGTGTGTGTGTGTGTGTGTGTGTGTGTGTGTGTGTGTGTGTGTGTGTGTGTGTGTTCTCAACAAAGAGTAGGATGGGCGTTGTTGACGGAGGAAAATGAAAGGAAAGGGTCACATAGTACTACCGACTTGTTACTGTTTTTGTGCATTAATAAGCACTGTTTCAAAGAAATAAGGAAGTACACTTCTACTTAAAGAACCGTGGATAACTGAAATATCCCCTCAAACAAAATAATTAAATCCATCACAGTAAATATCTTTAAACAGCATTATGATACGTATATGATTAGTAAGGAATAATGAACTGGAGAAGCTATTGGCATGGTGGCGAGAAATTAGCGCCATTATATCCAGATAAACCCTCATAGTCATGGTTGTCAATTGTATAGCTAATTTGTTAACATCAACCCTTTCATGGTGGGAACAACTCCACTATTTTATTCCAGCTAATGCCAAGTCATTTTATTCGGATGATTGCAGGCGGTTGAGTACTAATACCCCTACCGTTGACTCTCTCACGGTCGGAACAATTCTAATATTCAATTCCAGTTAACGCTAGACGATTTTATTCAGCTGAGGGTGAGTTACAGGAGCCCAAAAGTGTTAGGAAGCTCCAAGAGTGAGGAAGGGAAAATGTAATGAATCAACTATAATGTTCATTTCCCCGTATTTGCATGGTACAAAAGAGCCACAGTTTCTTTATTTGTGCTGCTTCATCCCTTACTGCACTGTCAGATATTCCAGGCTTCTCAGTCCACATATTCAAGGCGAGAGCGACCAGTCGCCGGTCTCTGAGTGGCATTAAGTGAGCAATCAACCAAACCCTCAAACTTCAACCCACACACCACGCTGGGGACTAAATAATTAAAAAACAGGAAGGAACACACACACACACACTGAGAGAGAGAGAGAGAGAGAGAGAGAGAGAGAGAGAGAGGGGGGAGGGGAATTATCGAGCCTCACACCATCCAGGGGACCAAATGCCACCAAAATTCTCGGCATCTCCTGCCGGGTCATCCACAGGCCGGTCCTGTGGCACCATCTCCTTCGCCTTCTTCCGCAGCACGCGCTCCAGCCTCTTCCGTAGGCCAGGGCGAGCAGCAGCGAGGTTGGTCGTCTCATACGGGTCCTCTGAAATAAGACCATTTTCGATTGCTTATAGATTCCGTAACACCTCTTCCTTTGCGATTTATTTATCTATTTATTTATTTATTTATTTGCTATTTTTTATTTATTTATATACTGCAACACATTTCCATATCTTTTTTACAGTTAAGTTTATTATCGCATGCTTTGGAGAGTTCGTAACACTTCTTCCTTAGCGATTTATTTATTTTAATTATTTTGCTTTTATTCACTGCAACACATACGAACATCCTCTTTGCAATTAAACTTATTTTCCCTTGCTTTGGGGGATTCAGGGACACATATACCTTACCGATTTATTCTATTCGTTGCATCTTAATATCTTCTTTACATTTAAGCTAATTTTCGCTTGCTTTGGGGAGTTACATGTCGATATTAAAATGACATAGGCACAGTACAATTGAATGCTAACTAAATCTGCTAGCTCTCCATACCGAGTTGTATCAGTGAATTAAAATAGAATGATATCAGTCACGAAGAAGTGCTATGGAAAGAATATAGAGTCGTAGCATTGTCTTTCTCTCCTAGTCAGCTACGTAAAAACAAGCTGCAAAAGGACGAGAATCTGGGCCAAGTAAAGGTGAAACAGCTATAGAAACATGGCAATTTTCTGAGCTCTTCGTCTTTGCCCTTCCTGAAACACACACACACACACACACACACACACACACACACACAAGCGCGCGCGCAATAACTCGAGATAATCTAACAATTATTTTACAGAGAAAGAAAATTGACTTGGAAAAAATTCTAGACTCCTTCCTTTCCTAATGAAAAGCAAAGAAGAAAGGAAAGAGAGGGAAAATAAATAAAAAGAAAAAAGAAATAGCTACTAGAAGGAGTTGGTAGCTAATGACTTGTGAAGCAAGGCTCAGATCTCCCGCATCATTGGTCGTCTGTAATAGATTAGATTACTTTCGTTAAACCCGGGTTAGGCGTTCATGTCACTCTCACTAATCCTGGCTTACGGTTCAGTGGTGGCGTTCCTAAACGGATTTATGATTGATTTCTTGTTTTAACCGGGATTTCCTTTTTTTATTTTTTTATTCTGGATTAATCTTTATTTACTTACTTAGGAAAGGAAAATGCAAAGACAATCGAGATTTTCCTTTTCTTTTACAAAATACAAACCTTAGCCTCAAGAGTAAATATATCCTACGTTAGTGCGCGTCCACACGTATGCTCAAAGAAGTGCTGGCAACATGTAAGCAACACAGTAACGAACACGCTGCAAATATGCTGGGGACAGCAGCGTCCAGATCATGTTGCCAACATCATGATGAAGTCTCAGCTGTCTGGTATGGAAACACTTATCCGATCGCCTCTGCTTCCAGAGTTCGAAGCTGCACTGAAACATGTTTGCATACATCTCTCCAAATACCGCTGCATACGTGTACCCAAGCATGCTGCCAGCTGTGTTGTCAATAAATGTTCGAGGGATCGTGTGGACGCACACTTATATCTCTTTTCTGCAGGATAGCCTGTCCGAGAGGGACATCTTCGCCTGGTGGCATCGATATGACCGGGTGTTTCCAGTTCCCGGTTATCTAAACGTCCCTCACCACCCTTCCTATCCCCCCAAAGAAGGATGGTGTACTGCAGGTGAGGGGAACTGCAATCCACTGGGACACATTGACATGAAGTTAGAACTACAACGACTACAATTACTACTCTAAAGGAAAAACAATGAAAAGAAAGCCGCACAATGCTCAAGTGTGTCTTTAGTAATTCATTTTACCTTGGCGGAGATTTTCGTCCACATCCATGGCACTTTTTCGTGACTAGCATCAAATTCTAGCTTTAATCTAGTACTTCAAATTCAGCATCACAATGGAGAGACGGCAATTTTACTCCTAGGTAAAGTGAACAGAGTATAGTTCTTCCTACGTGAACAAATCTGTCACGACAAGGAATCGATCGTAAGCTTAGGTGAAAATCCTCCCCCTCCTGCTAGATCTGCCGCCAGGTTATTGGTTTTCTTCAGGCCATCGGCAGTATTAAGAACTGGACTCAGGGTCGTATGCTAGGTGACACGAGAGACTTCGTAACACATCATCCACATCGATTTACTCCGCGTATTACGCCTTAGTATTCTCATGTATGGTATTTATAGCGTTTTAATAGCTATAATCAACATGTAAGAATGTGCAAGGTACACTTTCAGTACATTACCTTTTTCCTTCAAACTTATGACTACAATGCATTCTCAATACAACCTCTGATGTACATAACCTTCTCGCCACAAATACATTACCATCTCACTTCAAGCCCTCAAATACATTACCTACTTATTTCAAGCCCTCCAATACATCACCTTCTCACATCAAGCCCTCAAAAACATTACCTTCTCACTTCAAGCCCTCAAACATATTACCATCTCACTTCAAGTCCTGAAATACGTTAACACCTCACTTGAAACCCTCATATACATTACCGTCTCCTTATACATTATCTTCTCAATTTACACTACATTACCTTTTCGCCTAAAGCTCTCAAGGGCATCACCTTCTCGTCTTATTCTCTCATACTACATTACCTCTTCGCCTAAACCTCAGATTATATTACTGGTCCTCCTCGAACTCTCAAGGTACATTATTTTTTGCCTCAGACTCTTAGACTACATTATCTACTCGCCTCAAATTCTCAAACTACACTGCCGATTCGATTCAGATAAGTTACCTTCGTTACATAAACTCGCAAAGTATAGTGCCTTCTCTCTTTCCGCCCTCAGACTACACAACCTTCTCTCTTTTTGCGCTCTCAGATTACACTGTCTTCTCTCTTTCTCCTCTCAGACAACACTACCTTCTCTCTTTCCGCTCCCAGACTACACTACCTTCTCTCTTCCCGCTCTCAGACTACACTACATTCTCTCTTTCCTCTGTCACACTAAATTACCTTCTCTCTACAAACTCTTAAATACGTTATTTCCTCACTCCAAACTCTCACAGTACGATCGGAAACAAAAAATTAAACTATCATTGCACTTCTACTTCGTATTTTCCTCTGTTGAGCAATATTCCTAGGATGGGCGACGCTTGGCGCGTCCCACTTTCCATAGATGATTCCCTTCGATATGCTGTCTCAGGGAGGAAGAAACAGACATGCCTCAAATTCAAAGGTAAACACAGTGCAGTATTAAGCGAACTTTTGTCAACCCAGTGGCGTAGTAGGCGAACTTTTTCCCCAGACTATGTATCACCTCCGTTGACATTTTTATAGTACAGTCGCGGACATAAATATCGTTCCACCTTTTACTCGAACGATTGTGAAACTCTTACACAATATTGATAAAAGTCTGTGCTAATCAGACCTCATCATTGAGAATCAAAAGTCATTGCTCTCTCTCTCTCTCTCTCTCTCTCTCTCTCTCTCTCTCTCTCTCTCTCTCTCTCTCTCTCTCATCTGACTTGAAACGATATTTTGGCCGCAAATGTACATTAGCTTCACATTCGAAATTCTCAAACACATTACTTCATGGTTGCTCACTCACTTTTCAGATCAAAGAGCCAGGGTCCTTCTTCCTCGGTGAAGTTTTGAGGCCCCACCAACAGCTTGTATCGCCCAACCCTGGTACACAGAAAACACAGATGTTACTGCACCACACCACGCTGATACACAGAAACACAGACATTACTCTACCACACCACACTGACACACAAACAACACAGACGTTACTGTACCAAACCACCCTGGTACATAGACAACACAGATGTTACTGTACCACACTACCATGATACATAAAAAACACAGATGTTACTGTACCACACCACCCTGATACATAGACAATACAGATGTTACTGTACCACACCACCCTGGTACATAGAAAACACAGATGTTACTGTACCACATCACACTGACACACAAACAACACAGACGTTACAGTACCACACCACACTGACACAAAGCAACACAGAAGTTACTGTACCACACCACACCACCCTGACACAGACAGAAAAGTCAGGTGAAGATTATACTGTCTATGCCTCAGATTTAATAGATCCTGAAAAAATAAGTCTCGAAATCTAATGCTATCGGTACTCAAGTTTCGGTATGACTGCCGCTGATATAGTTACCTGATATTTTTGGATATTCAGAATATTGAAGTTAGTGGGAAAAATATGGCTTAAAAAGTGGTCGAGATTATAAGAGGCCATTGAGACCACAATGTTGTATTATCAAAAAAATATATGTATATATATATGGCGAGGTACCACTGTTTAAAGTCTATAACTTGTTGGTTATATCTTCATGTTTCAGTTACCAACCATGACATTTTCGTTTTGTATTAGTTGAGCGGTACAGGTTACCGTGTTGTTTTCTTTCTGTACTGTCATGTACTGAGCTGTGAATGTACTAGTGTCTGGTGGGGTACCTGAGTGACGAAGTTACTTGTGTGGCCAGAGTTACCTGATGGCGCCACTGATGTCATCACCGGCCTGTTCGATGTCGTAGACAAGCGATTTCCTCGGGGACCGACCACGACCTGTGCGCAGCGCCTCCCACTGGTTGAATCCGTCGGTGCTCGGCAGGACGGCGGCGCCGGCGGCGGCCAACAGAGTGGACCGCCAGTCGGTGACGTGCAGGAGGCCGCCATATCTCCGCGGGGTGTTCTCCAACATGGCGCCGTGCACCAACCCCACCACCCGCGTCCCACCCTCCCACAGCGACACTTTCGCCCCTCGCAGCGGCAGGTTTAGCCCTGAACACAGCACCACATGCCAAGGGTAAATACCACTGATGCTGGTTTGTCACTCTTCGTATCACCAGCAACTGAAATCATTCATGATAACAGTTGCTGGTGATTTGAAAGGAATATCGTATCTAGCCATTCAGTTTTTGGGATATGAAACCTGAACCGACGGCATCGTTGTTATAAGAGAATACAACGAGCATCTAGTTAGCAACACTTGATAATTATTCTACTGAATTCCAGGTGATCACATCCTATCTAATCATTCAGTTATTTGATATATATTTAAAAATAGAGAGGCACATGCTATCTCACCATCAATTTAATTGATATATGAATTGGTAATTACCAACTGGTCTTTCTCCGCCATTGTCAGAAGAAAATACAATGATGGTGTTGTTGGCAAAGGTTGAGGCATTGATGGCGGCCACCACCCTGCCCACCGCGTCGTCCATGGCCGTCACCATCGCCAGCATCTTCCGCCGGTCCGGGTCACTCTCGTTGGGGTACAGAGCCAAGTACTCGTCCGGTACCTGACAGTGTGGTACAGAGGGTTACTGAACCGGTGCATGACTTGCTGGACCGGAATTGTTGGGGTCACTTTCGTTAAGATACTTGGATCTGGTAGCCGTTGATGTGGTACAAGGGGTTACTGGACCGGTACATGACTTGCTGGAAGGGTATTATGAGGGTCACTTTCGTTAAGATACTGGATAGGTATTTGTCTCGTAGCCGTTGATTTGGTACAAGGAGTTACTGGACAGATACATGACTTGCTGGACGGGTATTATGAGGGTCACTTTCGTTAAGATACTGGGATAGGTGTTTGTCTGGTAGCCGTTGATGTGATACAAGGGGTTACTGGACCAGTACGTGGCTTACTGGTTTATTACTGGGATCATTCGTCGGGGTTAGGTAGTTCGCTCGTCTGATATCTCTTGCGATATTTGGGTTACTGGACTGGTACTGTGGTTACTGGACTGTAAGGTTACTGGAGTGATACTGGGATTACAGAACTGGTATTTATGTTACTGGACTGCAGAGCTACTGGAGTGGTATTGGGGTTGTTGGACTGGCACTGGGTTACTTGACTGTTACTGGAGTTACTGGAGTGATACAGGATTACTGGGCTGGCACTGGGGTTACTGAACTGGTTCTGGGGTATAGGACTGGTACTCGGTTACTGGACTAGTACTGGGGTTACTGAAGTGGTACTGGGTTAGTGGACTGGTACTGGGGTTACTTGACTGGTACTGGGATTACTAGACTGGTACTTTCTTTTATGCAAGGAAGAAGGAAGCAAAGGCCAAGGGCCTGAAAATCACTCCTTCCAAGAAAGAACAAAACGAGATAACAGAGAGCCTAATTCAAGAATCATTCATTATGAGATCTTTGGACACACTGCATCTGAAAGACTGGAGACCGTAGGCAGTAGGAAAAACAGACGGAGGGAGACACTTCCAGATTTGACCTGTTGCATACATGAAGGACTGGGAGTAGCGGATAACTCTTGCATTAGAGAGCTGGACAGAAAAGGGGTTAGAGTTTGTTGCTAGACGTGTGCTACGTGCCCGCCACAGTGAAGGAGGGATGCAAGCAGACAGTTCAAGGGAGCAGTGACCATTGAAGTAGAGATAGAAATGAGATGAGACTGCGACAGTGTGGGGAAGAGACAAAAGTTGAAGGAAGCCAGTAGGAGGAGAGTTAATGAGACGAAAAGCATTTGACTCCACCCTGTTGAGAAAAGTTGTTTTTTGGAAGCCTCCCCGCACATGACAGTTGTACTTTACACAAGCGAGAATAAAACTAGTGTATAAAGTCAACAACTGTGCAGGGTTAAAGAAGGTACGGAGTCGGCTTAGCACACCTAATCTCTTGGAAGCAGATTTTGCAAGAAAGGTAATATATTCTTTCAAAGATAAATCCTGAGAGAATGAAACCCCAAGTATATTTAAAGATGATGCAAGATTGAGCTGGGTAGTGTTAAAAATTAGAGGGAATTCCTGTGAAAGATTTTGTCGGGTTGATACAAGTATGAATGGAGTTTTTGATGCACTAAAAACAACAAGGTTATTTTTGCCCCAATCAGAGATATGAGCAAAGTCAGACAGTAGGTGCGCCATAGTCTCAACCCTTGTTTGTTGAAGCAACTATTGAGACGGACGCTGCTGGGAGCGAATGGAAAGGTGGAGGCTGGAGTCATCGGCGTATGAGTGGATAGGGTTGGATGTACAGCTTAGAAGGTCATTGATGAATAAAAGGAAGAGAGTTGGTGAGAGGACAGAGCCCTAAGGAAGACCACTATTGTTAGCTCTAGGAGAACTGGCCGTCTGCAGCAGCAGCTATAGAACGACCAGAAAGGAAGCTACAGATGAAGGTACAGATAGAAGGATAGAAACCGTAAAAGGGTAGTTTGGAAATTATAGATTTCTGCCAGACTAGATCGAAAGCCTTTGAGATGTCAAGTGCAATGACAAAGTTTTAGCCAAAGTCCCTAAAGGAGGATGACAAGGAATCTGAAAGGTAGGTGAGAAAATTACCAGTGGAACGTCCATGGCGGAACCCACACTGGCGATCAGAAAGAAGGTAGTGATAGGAAAGATGCTTTAATTTTTTGTTGTTGTTGTTAAGAATGGACTCGAGAACTTTTGAAATAAAGGTTGTTAATGCAACTGGGCGATAGTTTGAGGTCTGGGAATGGTCATCCTTCTTTGGGACAAACTGAATGAGAGCAAGCTTCCAGCAAGAAGGAAAGGTGGTAATTGACAAAGACGAAAGAGTTTACCTAAGCAGGGTGTGAGCACAGAAGCACAGTTCTTGAGAACAACAGGACGGACCCCATCAGGCCCATATGCCTTGTTCGTATCGAGGCCGGTGATGGCAGATAATACATCAACTGAAGAAATTTTAATGTCAGCCATGAGAAAGTCAGAGGGGGGAAGAGGTGGAGGGACAGCACCGGAATCATCTGAGATGGATTTTGTAGGACAAAGTCTGAGCGAGGAGTTCTGCTATATCAGTAGAAAAAATAGCTGCAGAACCATCAGAGTGGAAAAGAGGAGGAAAGGATGATGAGGTAAAGTTCTAAAAAAGGTTTTTGGCAAGGTGCCAAAAGGAGAGGGAATAATTCAAGTTGGAGAGTTCAGAGCATTTGGTACGGATGAAATTATTTTTACCAGAGCGAAGAACAGGCGTTGCACGATTCCTGGCAGAAACATAAAAAATATGAGATTCAGGGATGGGTATGACACACTCAGATGGTTCTTGGCCATGGAAGCAATAATCATTCCAGGGAAAATCAAAGAAATACTGCCTGAGGGCTTCCCAAACAGCAGCTTCAAAGTCTCACAACCGACGTTTCTTTGGGGTTACCGGATTTGGCATTGGGGTTACTAGGCTACTACTGGGGTTACTGGACTGGTACTGGGGTTACTGGACTGGTATTGTGGGTACTGGACTGGTACTGAGGTTACTTGGCTGGTACTGGGGCTACTGGACTGCCACTGGGGTTACTGGACTGGCACTGAGGTTACTGGACTGATACTGAGATTAATGGACTAAAACTGGGGTTAATGGACTGTACTGGGATTCCTGGACTGGTACTTGGGATACTAAGCTGGTACTGGGGTTACTAAACTGGTACTGTGGTTACTGGTCGGTACTTCGGTTAATGGACTGGTACTGGGGCTAATGGACTGGGATTACAGGGTCAGGGTATTTTCCTACTGATGAATAAAATCGTCTTGCAGTAGTCAGTACGAAAACATGGATACAAATGGTTTAGATTTAGATGCAGGAAATATCTTATCCCTAATGAAATACGTCTAAGTGTGACAAAGACATAATGTGACAAAGACTGAGTGTGATAGAGACTGAGTGTGACAAAGACTGAATGTGATAAAGGCTGAGAGTGATAAAGACTGACTGTGACAAAGACTGACTGTGAGAAAAACTGAGTGTGACAAAGACTGAGTGTGACAAAGACTGAGTGTGATAGAGACTCAGTGCGATAAAGACTGAGTGTGACAAAGACTGAGCGTGATAAAGACTGACTGTGACAAAGACTGAGTGTGGCAAAAACTGAGTGTGATAAAGATTGAGTGTGATACAGAATAGACTGAGAGTGGCAAAGACTGAGTGTGAAAAGGACTAAGTGTGATAAAGATTGTGGGACAAAAGGCTGAGTGACAAAGACTAAGTGCTACTGACTCAGTTTGACAAAGACTAAATGTGACTGACTGAACGTGACAAGGACTGAGTGTGACAAAGACTGAGTGACGAAGACTGAGTGTACCAAGGACTGAGTGTAATAAAGACTGAGTAATGAAGACTGAGTGTAACAAGGACTGAGTGTGACAAAGGCTGACTGTGACAAAGGCTGAGTTTGACAAAGGTTGTGGGATAAAGGTTGAATGTGGCGAAGAGTGAGTGTGACAAATGCTGAGTGTAATAAAGACTGAGTGACAAAGATTAAGTGCAACAAAAACTAAAGTTGACACAAATTGTGACAAAGCCTGAGTGTAACAAAGGTTGTGGGATAAAGTTTGAGAGTGAGAAAGGCTGTGGATAAAGGCTGAGGGTGGCAAAGACAAAGTGTGACAAAGGCTGTGGGATAAAGTTGAGTGTGACAAAGACTGAGTGTGACAGATTCTGAGTGTGACAAAGGCTGAGTGTGACAAAGATTGTGGGATAAAGGCTGAGTGTGAAAAAGGCTGAGTGTGACAAAGGCTGTGGGATAAAGGTTGAGTGTGACAAAGACTGAGTGTGACAAATATTGAATGTGACAAATGCTGAATATGACAATGGCTGAGTGTCATGATGATAATTATGATAATGATGATGATGATGATGATGATGATGATGATGATGATGGTGATGATGATGATGATGATGATGATGATAACGATGATGATGATGATGGTCATGATGACGACAATGATTATGATGATGATGATGATTACAACAACGATAGTGATGATGATTATGACACTGACAGTGATGACGATGATGATTATGATGATGATAATGAAAATGATGGTGCTGCTGCTAATTATAAGACGATGATGATGATGCTGATGGTGATGATGCTGATGGTGATGATGCTGATGACACAAGCACTCACCTCCAGCGGGGTGTGGACGTGCTGGTAGGCCAGGTACAAGAAGAACGGTGACTGTTTGCCTCCCTGTTGCTGAATGATATTCACGGCTCGGTCAGTCAGCAGTACCTGAGGGAGTGATGTCCAGAGGTGACGCTTGAGAGAGAGAGAAAGAGAGACAGACAGCCAACCAGACAGACAGACAGACAGACGGACGGACAGACGAACAGACAGACAGAGTTGTTACTGTTGTTGTTGCTGTTGCTTAATCCCGGTCTGACTGTCCTGGCAGACCCGTCGACCACAGGTATGCCATTGTTTTTATAGGCCCGTCCCACAGGCACAGTACACATACACAGAGTCGGAATCCGGCGCCCCTTTGTGGTGAACAACGCCTCACCAGTGTCGGGTCAGGGCCTTCCCGCACAAAAGTGCAGGGAAATACGGAGAGGTTCGCCTCTTGGGTGGACGCCGTAGCTGCTCCACCCAGGTAGCACAGTGTCACCACGTTTATTCTCCTCCTCAGCGCCAGACAGTCAGTCTTGTTTAATTACTGACTAAATGACTGATTAATGACTGACTAATTAACTGAATAACTGAATGATTAAGTCATTGACGAACTGGCGGTAGACTGCCTGTCAGAGTGACTAATATACTGACTGAACGAGTGACTGACTGACTGATTGATTAACTAACTGACTGATATGTGACTAATTAACTAACTGATCGGTAGATTGACTAACTGGGTGGTTGCTTGACACCCTGTTTGGCTGATCATCTACTTAACTGAAGTATTCTGGTACTATTCACTCAGTACTCACCGGATTATAAGTACCATTGGCCTCCAGCGCTACCCGATCGCCGTCTCGAAAATCATACCCACCTGGGGAGTAAGTGGCACGGCGTTAGTACCTATCTACCCATCTATTTTCTTATTCATCTATCTACTTCTTCATCTATTTGGTAATATTTATCTACTTACCTTATTGTAATCTTATAATGGTTATACTATAGTACTCCTTTTCATCTCATTCTGTTTGGTAACATTCATCATTCCTGTCTGTATACTTGCATATACTATACTTACAACCTCTGATTACCATACATATGTCTTCAGAATAATCTTATCCTAGCTCAACCGAAGTCTTGTTTTCGGATCATTTTATTTATTATTCATATTTCCTGTTTGTCAATTCATAATGTTATAAGTATATATTACAGTGCACTTTTAACATTTAATCAATCACCAAAAGGGGTTATGCATACCTCACAGGAAAACTACCTTACTTTACACTGTAACATACACACAAAAACAAAATCAGGTTCCTATATCAAAGGAAGATTCACATAGGCCTCACAATACATTATGTAAAACAAAAAATTATTTTTCTTACCAAGCCTAGTTACATTAATTGGAAGCTAAATACCCATAGCTTGGGGAATTAGGAGAACTCGCTGTTAATATAATCCACACACCAGTATGATATGGAGAGTCAAACCAAAAGGAGAAATGGTGCACCAACTGTGTGTTTTGTAATCAAAGGGAAAGAGTGTATCTGCAGTAATGTGTCTGGTAATAAAATGTGTGAAATAGTGTCTCTCTCGCTAGTTCCTCAAGCTTAGATTAAAGTTTACTCCTCCCTCTTAGACTTAGCGACCAATGTATATACTGTCTTAAGTATAATCTCCATCCTATTACACATACAGAGGACATGAGCTACCGTTTACAATTCCTAGCCAATTAAGAGTTGTTAAGAGGGCGGAGCTGGTTAGTCATTGAAAACACGCTCATTTGCTCCTCCCATACGAAATGTTACACACACTTTGGTCAAGGACAAGGTTGTTTTTGCGTAGTATATGAAATACAATTAATGTTATGCTCCCCAGAAGCAGAAAAACACCAAAAATGATTTAGTGATCATAAGTGCTTCCTTGAGTGAAAGAAGAGCCTTTCTCGTGGCTTATTGAAATAGTGAAAAATAATCAGGTATTTATTTTCCCCGGCTCTGGTGTGACAAAACACATGAACAGGCTTAGACTAGTAAACACAGACCCTCGAAAATGATTTAATGGTTTTGCTATAAGTCTTGTCTCTCTTCTTTATCGGTCACCTCTTTCACATGTTCGTCGTCTCCTACTCCATGTGGTAACTACAGCCGTGACAATGCATCTTTCCTTCCATCTATCTATCCTCATGATCTTATCCTTATTTATTCCCTTCTTCTTCTTCTTCTTCTTCTTCTTCTTCCCTGGATAGGACAGTGTTTTGCAGACATCCAAGATTTCGTTCGTTCATTCCTTTTTAACAGACATATTTCCTGTCCACATCACTGTTTATATGCCTTCCTTCCTTTCTCTCTACCTATCTTCATATTATGCTGGCTCAACTGAAGTCCCTCACTCCATCCCAACCCGTCTTTCAACCAACTTTGTTTCACTGCTATCATTTCTGCTCTGCCTGTGTTTCCTTTCCGTGCTTTTGGTGCAAGACAATCATAGACATAATACATATACGAACTTATGCTTTGTATCGGGGATGTATCGAAAAAAAAAAATTGTGTCCATACATCCTTTGCGCATCCATGTATTTTTATTTTTGTGTGTGAGTGTCTGCATTTCATGTGGAATATAAAAAAGTTCCTTCATTGTTGTCACCTAATTACAGTTTTAAAGGACTGATTCATATTAGTTACGTTCCATCTTCTAGTACCATTTTATCATATATTTCTTTCGATGTGTGAATGGTTTTGGTACACGTAACTTCATTTGGTAGTTGATGTCATCGAAAACTTGTACTAAGTTGCATTTTTATCTCTCTTGTGTGTACAGTATGTGTGTGTGTGTGTGTGTGTGTGTGTGTGTGTGTGTGTGTGTGTGTGTACCTCTTACCGTCATAGGAGTGGTTGTAGTGGTGGTGACGACCACCGTATTGCCCGTAGAAGGACTGGAACCCCCTTCGTGTGGGCAAGTAGGCCTCGTTGCAGAAGCCCAGATGCCACCTGTTCAAAAGTTGCACCTTGTTTAACTCTTTCACTGTATTGACTTAATTTATATTTTATACCGTAAGTGACTTTACATACTTCAGTGCAATAAATGGGGATCAGATATGTCTTGGACCGTGTTATACTTTCACGGACACTAGTTTCCTAACATACTTCTTGGTTTTGTTTCCAGGCATTCCTAGCACGTAATTTAAACATTGTCATTGACAGGATCAGACAACACTTACTTTATATAATGAGCAATATCAGGTCATTAATATTGCAGCAGGGCACCCTATCAGCCACTGCTTGTCGAGTCCATCAATGTGGGGGGGGGGGGAAGAAGCGATAAAGCCAGTTTCTCTTCCTTGACAAAGCTGAAAGCCCACAACACTTGTCTCTTTTCAAATAAATTCGAATAAAAAAGAAAGCTGAGCACAAGTTCTGCTCACTTTTAGAGGCCTATGCGTAAATTAGATTATTGCTCGTCGTCAAGAGGAAACTGTGTTGACAAAAGCTGATATCTGCCGTGATAACCTTCGTGCATTTAAAAACTATTAATAATTCTAAGTTTCACGTCCATCATCTTTGTCGCCTTTGCCGCCACTCACTTGCCGACCAAATGCGTGCTGTAGCCTAGAGCAGCGAGGTCCTCCGGCAACAGCGTCACGTTCACGGTGAGGCCGGCGGGAGTCATCTCACTTAGTGGCAGCCCCTGTAGGCGGAGATTTTATTTTCTTTTTTTTCTCCTCTTTTTTCCAGCTCATACTTACAAACGATTTTATTTAGTTATCTGTGGAGTTAAGGAATGCTATTACCGAACCTCCCTGGTTCGACAAATTTCTCTTTACCTGATTGCAATCGTCTAGGCTAATTTTCTTCTATAGAGGGCGGGAAATATGTGGGTATTATTATCATTTTTCTCTTCATCTCAGCAATGAGCCATATATAGGGAATTATACTGATCTGGATGTAAGTGTTCAGGAAAACTGGTGGACAGTGAATGAACAAAACCTACTTTATGAATACTGGTGAATATAAAATGTTAAAAGCGCTTTAGATCATGGTTGAACAAGGCCTGTTTTATGTTTAAGTACACTTGTGTTTCTCTTAACCTGAGAGATCAATCACATGTATCAAGCAAGATGTATCTCAATGCACAATGGAAAAAAGTTTACTTTATAATGAATCACCCAGAACTGTTTTATGATTACTGTTGCCCCATCACACCTGTCTGCCCAGACTGAAGGGATAGCATCCAGAGAAGCGCTGGGCGAGTGGGTGTGTATGGAGTAAGATTTATCTGAACGTAAAATGTCAAAGTAACGTTCTCTAAGTTATGATTGCTGTCAATCCACCTGTCGGCCGACATGGAAGGGGTAATACTCAGAGATAAGTTCTGATCGTGTGGCTGTGTATTGAGTAAGATGTATCTTTACATAAACTATAATGTTATGATTCAGCAAAACCTGATGCATAGTTACCTGTCTGCCTAAATGGAAAGGGTAATACCCAGACAGCAGTGCTGATCGTGTTGGTGTGCAGGAAGGCTGGACGTAGTTCAGGTCCAGGGTCACCCCCTCGTCAATCAGCTTCTGTAGGTTAGGCGTCTCCACTCCTGAGTCGTGCCATGACACGTCGCTCCACCCTGTCGTTTGTCAGATAATAAACACCTTCTATACATTATAACCAGGCATATGTCACCTCAGCCTTAAGCCTTCACATCCTCCTGGTTCTTCATCGTGACACCTTCAGCGTATGAACACAAGTGCGATGATGGATGCTCCATCCTTTTTCATGCTGTTCACTACTTTAGCCAGGAAATCATTGATACCATTAACATAATAAGTGTATGTGTGTGTGTGTGTGTGTGTGTGTGTGTGTGTGTGTGTGTGTGTGTGTGTGTGTGTTTTATGAGTCAGGGGGATAAATAAATAAACCTGTGAACACAGTCTGTTCATGAGAAACAGTCCCATCTTACCCAGGTCATCGGCCAGAATGAAGACTATGTTAGGAGCGCTGGTGGCTGCCATAGTGGTGGCGATGCAGCCCAGCGCCACCCACACCCACACTGGCGCCATCATCATCATCATCATCATCAACATATCCTCACTCACTGCTTGTCCCACGTAGACCTCACCCACCTGCATCAGGGAAAACGAAGAATCTGGAGTACTTTGTTTTTCGGTAGATGAGGCTTGGTACAGTAGTGACGATACAATTGTTTGTTTAGACTTCGTGGAGCTAAGAGGCTGAATATTCATTGATGATTATTATAAAATAAGGCAATTCAATTTTCCTTGGGACCACAATGATCCTGTGTGAGTTGATCGACGATCGTGGGTCCATAACATAGAAGAAAGAGAAGGAGCATCTCTGTCATGAGTCGAGGAGCCAGGTACAAACTGCTTGATAAAGTTTGTATCCGAATTCAGAAAAATTATATGTAGAAAGGGGTTTGCCGATGAAGTAAGTACTATGCTCTTTTTACTTAAACCTAAAATTGTCATCTCTCTACCTTGCGTGCTGAGTTGTATAGACTGACGCTAGAATATAATTCTAGTCACGAAGAAGTGCTATGGAAAGGCCGCAAAACCGCAGCATTATCTTTTTTATGTCACTGAGCTGCGTGAAATAAACCGGAAAAAGACAAAAATATGGGCGAAGATAAACTGCAAGAACTATACTGTGAGATCGCCTACATGTTGCAGATGCAGGGATGTTGGAGCTTCCAGCTGTTCCTTATGGCCATAGTAATTTCACCCAAACCGCTTTCAATACCACCTCTACCATACCATACCTACCATTCCTACCACACCACCACCACCACCACCACACTATAGTCGCGGCGTACGACTCTGAGGTTGTCATTATCGTACCCTGGCAACCTACCATTCAAAGGTGCATCACATTTCGTGTATAACATGAGATGCAAGTGAATCGTGTATAATATGTTCTTGTATAATAATATTCGTGTATAATATATTCATGCATAATAATATAATTCGTGTATAATATGATACGAAATTGGACTCACTTTTGAATGCTAGGTTGCCAGGGTACGATAATGACAACCTCAGAGTCGTGCGCCGCGACTATACTACCACATTATAGCCAACATCACCACCACTCCACCACCACCACACGAGAACATCCCTCTAATCGTAATTACCACCACTACCACACCATAGCTACTTCCACTACCACACCACCTATTGTTCTGATGAAATTCACACCAACTAGCTACGTATCTGCCTCACACCTTTTCCAGCACTATTGCATTACTGCACCACGTAAAATGAACAGTGCGAATATAAGACATTCCTCCAGTGAAGTGACTGATGTATATAATCTTCGATTTTTAACATAATGAGTATTATATAATAAAATCTAAAACATTAGCCAGAAAATGTATCAAGTTTTAACATTACAGTAATCACCATTAGCTACAATGAATAAGGAATATTCAAAAGTACAGTATATATAGTTACTGAGCACAAAATAAAATATACAAAAATAACACAACAATCACAGTACAACAATTGGTATGAAATATTATTTAACCTGGCAAGGGAACTTACCTCACTGACGATTGGAAGCTACGTCTACACTGTGGTGAATGAATGAATGAATGAATGAATGAAAGAACGAGTACTAGAGCTTTAGGTCGTTATTGCTGGGATATGTACCAACTCGCTCACTTGTAACTGTAGTTCCATGTACTTCCTTTCATTACCACATCTACCACCATTACAACATCTGCCACCATGACCACAGCCATGCTATCATCTGCCACCACTACCACAGCCATGATATCATCTGTCACCACTACCACAGCCATATTACCACTTCTACCATAGCCATACTACCACATCTACCACCACTACCACAGCCATACTATCAGATCTGCCATCACTACCAAAGCCATACTACCACGTCTGCCACCACTGCCACAGCCACAGTACCACAGCCACACTACCACATCTACCACCACTACCACAGCCATACTACCACATCTACCACCACTGCCACAGCCATACTATCACATCTACCACCACTACTACAGCCATACTACCACATGTGCCACAATTACCACTGCCATACTACCACATCTACCTCCACTACCACAGCCACACTACCGCATCTACCACCATTGCCACAGCCATACTACCAAATCTACCACCACTACCACAGTCATAATACCACATCTGCCACTATTACCACAGCCATACTACCAGATTTACAACCATTACCACAGGCATACTACCATACCTACCACCACCACCATCACACCGCAACCACTGTCTCATCATAGCTAGCACCATTATCACAGCACCATGAACACACCACATCCACCCTCCCATCATATCCACCACCACCACCACCACACAATACCTACCACCATTACCACACCACCACCACCACATCACAACCACCTTTTCATCATTACATCCTCCAGTACCACACTAAAGTTACCATCATTACCACATCACCATCATCACAGCACAACCACCCTCTCTCACAGCTACCACCACTACCGCACCACTGCAACTACCACGACCAGAAAACCATGATCACACCACATCCATCCTTTCATCATAACTGCTACCATCATCACACTACCAAGATTACACCACAACCACTCCTCTACCATGATAACCACCACTGCCACACCACAAGAACACCCCACACTACAGCTACCACACCACCACATTCACACCACAACTCACAGTTTTCACAACACCTATCATACCACAACCACTCCTTCACCATAACTACCACACCGGCACTACCACACAGCAACCACCCTCACACCATAGCTATCAATACTTTCACACTATACTACGGCTACCACACCACCACTACCACACCACTACCACCCCCTTCACCATAACTACCGCACCATAATTACTCCGTCAACACAAGTATCACATCACCACATCCACACCACAGCAATCAAGCCACCACTACCAAACCATGCCCAACCCACCAAACCCACCACACCACAACCATCACACCATGGACTGACCCTGAGCTTTCATGAAATAAACTGCGATAGAATGAAAACCTGTGCCAAGTTGGGGTAAAAGGAGTATAGTAACTTTTGTCCATTCCTGTACAGATCCTTTAATCTATTTCACCCCGAGTACGTCATTTTATATTTTATTCATGCATCTTCCAGACGATTTCATTTACCACTATGATAACAGCCCTGGTTTTGAAAGGGTCAGTGAAGGCTCTTTCTATCCCTCCACTTTTCTACTAATATATATATATATATTTTTTCCAGTACAGCTCACTCAGTCACTTAAATATGGTGACGTCTTTATTAACTTAGTCTTGCTAACGTTGCCCAATTTTATGGTGCACCAGCAAGGATTTGTATTTTTACTTGACCTCACTTTGAAGCTTCATGGTTCCTTGTATTGGAATCTCACGGCTTGCAAGTAGCTGGCCGCGGCCCAAAGACCCCTCCCTAAGGTCTCCCGGCGTGGTTATGTTGTTGGAGAGCCTTTGTTGTGTGAGGATGGGGTGGTAAATAAATTAGTGTTCAGTATTGTCTGTATGATACTTGCGTCAGTGCCATGCTGGACTGGGTACCTGAAAGTGGTCTAGGCGGGGGTGGCTTGTTGTTGAAGCCTCTCGTGTTCATGAGGGTTATTCAGGTTGTATCTCATGAGGGGGCTTGAGTGATGTATGAATGAATGTCTGCACTATTTAAAAGGGTTTGCTGTTCGAAGTTCCCTCACTTTCGAACATTGTTTTTTCCTGTTTTCTGGATCATATCTCACTGCATCCATAGAAGGGAGAAAAGGCCATGATGAAAGTGATTACGATAATGATGATGATGGTGACATATACTCTAAGCACTACGGCGGGCTCGTTGCCTTTGGTTCCTTCTTCCTCACATAATATATATATATATATATATATATATATATATATATATATATCCCATTGGCTCCCAGTGTCCTCAATATAGGACGGAACTTGGCATTTTCAAAATTTAATAAAGAAGGGAACCCCGGGGTAGGGACCTATGAGCTTCGCTACTATGAGCCGACAGGCTGAGGGCGGTACGCCTAGCACCCTTCCAGCAAAATCCCTCGCACAGGCATTCCGGGAGCCAATGATATATATATATATATATATATATATATATATATATATATATATATATATATATATATATATATATATATAGTTTGTGACGGTGAAGATTATTCTTTTTTCTTTCATGAAACTATGTTCCAACTCCTACTTCCACCTCATTTTAATAGAGGGTTGTTTCTTTCTTCTTATTCTAATACAGCTCTTTCACCTTAACCCGTCCCACATTTTCGTCTTTCTGCAGCTTATATCACGTAGCCCAGTGATAGGGAAAGACAGCACAGAACTACGGCTCTACATCCTTTTCATAACACTTCTTCATTATTAGCAACGTAATCTAGTGTCAATCTCTTGCTACAGCTCAACATTTAAAATGAAGAGTTGGCAATTTTAGGCAAAGTTGAGGTAGGAAGAGCATTGCGCTGGCTCTTCCATTCTATTTCTAAACTGTTCACGTTTTCCATTATTATTTTCTTATCTATGTGTACTGAACTCCATTTTAGAAATTGATATTGGGTTCATCATCTTTTTTTATTTTTTGCTTCTGTATCTTCGTTTATCCCTACTTCCAATATGTATTTTGTATATTATGCTTTTACTTTCACCAGTACCTTAATTGTAGGGACTGAAAGGCCTAGCACCGAGCCCCTACGCTCCTGATGGAAAGGGAGGATTGGATTATGAATGGATGGATTGCTTCTTCTTCCAGACGATATTATTAAATTGAAGTAGACACAGCTTACAAAAAAGGTTTACTGAAGGCTATTTTTAAGTCTTCCAGTTCGAGAAGATTTATAATTAGAATACAATCATCTGTACTTAGTTTGTTTGTAAATTATTGCACAGAAAAGAAAGAAAAAGAAAAAGAAGGACTAGAAAAAGAAACACCGACTTGGTAAGGAATTGTACTATAATCTCACCCTTCCATGAAATGCGTGTGTGATACAAAAATATGGGCGCTGGGTCTGAGTGGAGCCGAGACGAGCTGAGAGAGAGCGGTGGGAACTGGCCTTCCTACAACGATCACGGTACGACTGAGCCCACTGACCACAGGGCTTGTAACCTGCGTGACAGGGAATATTTCCACGTCGCAGTTACTGGCGCCGGGAATGCACACTTGTCTGATGATGGAGTCATTCGTCTATCTTTCATTAGCTCTAATCGCTCTTAATAAGGTATTTTGTTTGTCAGACGATGGAAATTGTACGTGGATGTTATTACGGGTTATTTCTATATTGCATGACGTTAGCATGAGGAGAAGTAAGTTTATCTCCCCCCTCCCAGTGGAAGTTCCGGCTCTAATGTGAACTTGACATGGATTCTTACACATACACGTGCAGAATACTCCTACGTAAAGGTGGTTGTATAATTAAGTCTGATTATCTTTTAAAATGTGCATCATGGTATCTCCAGACTATATTCAGCTTGAGAGAGACTTCTCGAAATGGGTTTTGATATGGCCTTCTTTACCGTTTTTCTCTAGTGGGGTGTTATTTCAAGGTGTAAATCGTCTCAAGGTGCAGGGTGTTCCGTAAAATAAGTAACAATTTGAGAGACAGACAGACAGTCAGACAGACAGACAGACAGACAGACAGACAGACAGACAGAGAAGAGAAGAGAAGAGGAAAGGAAGAAAAACGTCTTAGCGTTCCTTCTTTTTCAATAGACGAGACTTGGTACAGTGGTGAAGATACACTTGCTTGTTTAGACTACGTGGAGCTACGAGGCCGAATGTTCACTGATGATTATTTAAAAATAAGGCATTTCCCTTTTCCTTAGGACCACAAGGATCCTACGTGTGTTGGTCGACGATCGTGGGTCCAAAACAGAGAAGAAAGAGAAGGAGCATCTCTGTCATGAGTCGAGGAGCCAGGTAAAAAACTGTTTGATAAAATCTGTATCCGGAATCAGAAAAATTAAATGTAGAAAGTGGTTTGCCGATGAAGTAGGTACTATACTCTTTTTACTTTAACTTGGCCTACAGTTGGCATCTCTCCAACTTGCTTGCTGAGCCGTGGTAATAGATTATATGATTTGGCAAGACAACGTACCTCACTGACGATTGGAAGCTACGTCTACATTGCGGTGAACGAATGAATGAATGAAAAAATGAATGAGTACTTAAGCTTTAGGCCGTTAACGCTGTGTTAGGTACTAACTCGCTCAACTCTCACTGTAATTTCAAACTCGCTCAACTCTCACTGTAATTTCAAACTCGCTCAACTCTCACTGTAATTTCATGTACTTACTTTCATTACCTCATCTACCACCATTACTAAACATACCCCCACTACCATTGCCGTACTACCACATCTACCACCACTACAACAGCCATACTACCACATCTACGACCACTACAACAGCCATACTACCACATCAACCACCACTACAACAGCCATTCTTCCACATCTACCACCACTACCACAACCATACTACCATATATACCACCACTACCACAGCCATACTACCACATCTACCACCACCACCATAGCTATACTACCACATCTACCACCACCACCACAACCATACTATTGTATTTACCATCACCACCACAACCATTACTACTATCACCACCTCCATTAGCACCACCACCACCACCACAACCATTACTACTATCACCACCTCCACTAGCACCACCACCACCATAACCATTACTACTATCACCACCTCCGCTAGCACCACCACTACCACAATCATTACTTCAGTCACCACCTCCACTAGCACCACCACAACCACCACCCCAGAACCACTCTCTCATCGTGGCTACCACCATTATCACACCATCACGACTACAACACAACCACCCCCCCATCATAACTACCATCACTATCACACCATAACCACACCACCACCACCACCACATCACAACCATCTTTTCATCATTGCTACCGCCAGTACTACACCAAAGTTACCATCATTACCACATCACCGTTACCACAGCACAACCACCCCCTCCCACAGCCACCACCACTACCACACCACAGATACCACCACGACGATAAAACCATGACCACACCACATCCACCCTCTCATCGTAACTACTATACCAACATCACAAAACCAAGCTCACACCACAACCACCCACCCACCATGACTGCCACTACTCCCACACTACAACTCACCGTTTTCACAACAACTATCGCACTACAACCACTCCTTCACTATAACCACCACATCGACACTACCACACCTCAACCACCCTCCCAGTATAACTATCCATTCTTTCACACCTTGTATTAGAGCAAAAATGGCCAAATGGATTTAATGTCACCTAAAAATACGACACCGCATTTATAAACCATGTGTCTTGGGGCTTATAATTATGAGGTCTGCTCGGTGCTTCCTCTTGCAAAATATCCTAAAACAAACAGGGAAATTACACATATAAGAACACATTTTAGAGCCAATGTTTTCAATTCGGTGCCTTTATTTTTGTTATTTTACCATTTTTCATTATTGTGCATAATGTTATAAGCTTTTTATATTACTTCTGTGAATGTATAAATGTGTATGATGTAGTGACTGCACAAAAGCATAAACCAAATCACTTTTTATTATTAAATTGTTTTTATTATTTTCTTTATTGTAATATTATTGTGAATAATGGGTAGTGACATTATCCTACCAGGGTACACCGGTTGTCATCATAGCTGCTAAACTCAGCATGGGGTTCAGTACAGCTGCTAATTATGAAATTATCAGTTTCCCAAATGATGTTCCTTTTGTCCCAAACATAAACGAACAGCCACACCTGAAATGACAGGATGTGTCAGTGCCGGAGAGCCAAGCCAACGAACATGGTGCTTAAAGTCTTCCGGAAGGTGTACAGATCAGACGTGTATTAAATGGTATCACGATAAGATTGAGATACTACGTACCTATATAGCTGCTGAAAGGTCGGGAAATTTGTCACCACATAATAGCACAGTTGAACAAATGCTACCATACATTGTTGCATCTGGACATTAAAACTATGCAAATTCCCTTCCAGTATATTTGGATGAAATGAAATTCCTCCAGACCTCTGCACCGGACATTTCTGAAGAATTTCTAGTTGGAAATTTCACTGTACATAAGAACAAAGGTATGTTTAATGGTGTTTGGGGTGACTTGTCACTGGAAAAGACACATAATCGGAAAAGAAAGTCAGTTTTGTTCAAGGGAAAAACACAAAATGAAACTGCAGTGCAGAAATACATAAAAATTTCCCCTTTTCTCACACAGATATCAGAACAAATGAAAGAAATGGGTCATACAAAAAAAGGATATTCAGGAGATCACTATGACAATTCCACAAAACAGGTGAAAAGAGACAACAATACCTATGACAGTATGGTAGGAAATACTAATTATATAAATACTTGGAATAATAGTGAAGGATCCTACTTATTAAACACTGCTACAGGACAAAAGGCAGACTCCAAGGAAATCACTGAGGCAGGGCAACGAGGGATGGAAGTTCTAAGGAGGGGTCAGCAAGGAAAATGAAGCTCTGTGGAAAGAGTAAAGTTAGCATCCTTTTTCCCCAAAAACAAAAAGTTCTCAAAGGAGGATAAAACATAACAAAATTTATTCAGATGAAAGTCATATTCTAAGGTCTATGTACTTTATGCAAAACGCTGATGAAAAAAGAAAGCTGGAAGCCTATCAATATGAATGGATGGATTATCCATCATCATTGTTCGAGTGAGATAATGGCATGCCAAGATGTTTTGCAATGAGAAAAGGACAAGAGTCAGACTTTTTAATTCCATTTCTAGCAGAGGTTAATATTGCCTAAACACATTGAAGACTTTGTACGTCATAGACACGATGGCATTTGCTTAGAGAAATCAAACTTTACATGCCACGATTTTCAAAGATTTACCCCAGATGTATTTGTCGAAGATGTTCAAGGAGATACCCGAAAACCGTGATCTGATACACGTAGTTGGAGATCGTTATGACGTAGATGACAACCCTTCCCTAAAATGGAGAGAGACACAGAGGGGAAAAATCAGAAACTAAGAACAAAGAGTATATTCCGGTTGATGACCTACAAATCCCTGACTGGAAACAATTTTGTTCCAACATAAAGAACAAAGGTCATCTTTTGAATTACCTGAGCAGCTGCTGGACATCTAATCATTGTAATCTCCCTCAGGGTATTGAAATGGTACTAGGAGGTATGAAGCAGGACCCTGGTAAAACAGTTAAACTTACCAAACAAGATATCAGTGTCATTTACAGTTTGAGTTGTGAAAACCACGAGGAGGCTGACACAAGGCTGATTGCACACATTAATTATGCTGTATCTGAGAATGGCTGCAAAAGAGCCATTGTTCAGGCATCTGATATAGATGTCATTCTTCTCTGTATACCGGTATACTATACTTTCATACTAAACTTGGAAAAACTGTGGGTTGAAAAAATCTTCAGTTCATACCTGCACACGAAATTGTGAACACTCTTGCAGAAGCCCTAGATTTTAAGACAGGTGAGAGCCAGGCAGCAATCCACTTGGCTACGACCAAGTAAAAGTTATCTCACATTGTCATGCCCACAGTGGGGGCGGAGGGACATTGGTTGCATGATTGTGACAATGTGAGATAACTTGTACCTGGTCGTGGCCTAGTGGATTGCTGAATGGCTCTCACCTGAGAGTCCCGGGTTCGATTCCAGGTATAATGGCAATATAATGGATGGAATATTAAGATGTTCAGAAGAACCTGATTAAAAAAAAAAAAAAAAACATGGATCAGATGGTGAAAACACAGTGGGATGTAATGGAAATAATCTAAAACTCAAATTATGCGAGTTTTCACACAGTGAGTGAATGACAGATGACACAGGTTTCAAGAAGCTGCATTAAGAACCCAGATCTGTCAATCATTTTATGACATTTATGACATTCATATAAACAGGATGGCGGGTGAAAAGAATCTATTCCCCAGCCAGCGCTATATATGCATTTGATAAAGTAAACACTGCAGTAGCGAGTGTTTCGGCCTTATATTCACATCACCTTTCCACCTTTCGCTTTTCCTGGCCAACAGGAAATCGATAGAATGATACAGAAGCATCCCTTTGCCCATAGGAGCAACCCACATAATAACACTGATGTGGCATGGTGAGCAACGAATTGTTAATGAAGGCAGAATAATGATCGTATATTACCACGGTGGCGTTCAATATGGCATCGGTCAAGTATCAAAGACAGCGATGACGTCACTATATGTTCAGAGTAGGTAGCAACCATTATGATGCATGGGTTGCCAGATAGCCCAGGAACAATAACTCATGCGAGGTGTATATGCTCGGACGTATCTTTTCGCTTATTACGTTCGTATGTTCACTGACATATGCTTTTTTTTTTTTTTTTTTTTTTTAATCTAAAATATGATAAACTTGAGTTGACATGGTACACACATTTCTGACATTTCTGATAATGTGTAAGGGCGTTTTCCAGCGAGACATAGGGTTCGTTTAAACTATCAGTGGGTTACTTGAGGTGTCCGAGCACCCTACTCATCAGTTTCGAAGCATAGTAACGAAACGGCTATAAACGATGAAGAAGAAACGGTGATGTCGCTTCAGTTCATTTCGTCCTCACGAGCATTTCCCACCCAATTTCCATTACCACACTCAGCATCATATTTCCACCGTTAGTGTAAATTAGGCTTTAGTGTTTGCAGTAACAAAATCTGAATCTTGACCAGTTCTGTGCCTCAGTACCGCTAGTTGAGTTCATACTTCGGTCAGGTGTGGCAGCAGTGTGAACCGTACTAAACCACCTGTCGCCCTACTCTATGGCTTCATACTGAGGCGGCTCCACAATTTTTTATAAGGTACGTTCAAACCTTATTTTTTTGTTTTACAATTCTTCTCATTTTTTGTACATACATACATACAGACATCCATACAAACAGGTAGATGGATGGATAGACACATAGATAGCAAGGTAGATAGTTGGATAAATGTGGTTTACAGTTCCTTTCACAACAATAAAGCAACAGAGCTTCATTGATAGGATTGAACTTATACAATCAGGCCTTTTCACAACTGTATTTCTGTTTTTGATATTACAACTCTGTATAAGTCTTGCAAGCAAAGAATGCCACAGATGAAAACATAAGATTCGAATATCATGGACCTTCCTCCCATCCGTCATTGTACAATATACTTTACATCACCCAGTATGTACTTCAGTGTATTATAGTATTTTAAATCATAAAATTACATGAACAAAGCATACAGGTATCTTCAAAACACGCTGAGCGTGCAAGTGCGTACGTACAGTACGTGCGTCCGTGTGTGTGTGTGTGTGTGTGTCTGTCTGTCTGTCTGTCTGTCTCTATCTATCTATCTGTCTGTCTGTCTCTATCTATCTATCTGTCTGTCTGTCTCTATCTATCTATCTGTCTGTCTGTCTCTATCTATCTATCTGTCTGTCTATCTATCTATATATATATCCTGAACAGAGATGGATGGGCGTTGATGGAGGAAAGTGAAGGGAAAGGGTCACATAGTACTACCGACTTGTTACTATTTTCGTGCATTAATAAAAACTGTTCCAAAGAAATAAGGAAGTACACTTCTAGTCAAAGAACCGTGGATAACCGAAATATCCCCTCAAACAAAATAATTAAACCCATCACAGTAAATATCCTTAAACAACATTATAATACATATATAAGCAGACAACAATTACATTAGTATGGAAAAAAGAACTGGCGAAGCTATAGGTATGGTGACGAGAAATAAGCGCCATTAGATCCAGGTTAACCCTCGCAGTCATGCTTGTAAATTATATTGCTAAATTGAGAACATTAACCCTATCATGGTCGGAACAACTCCACTGTTTTATTCCAACTAATGCCAAGTCATTTCATTCGGATGATTGCAGGCGGTTGCGTACTAATACCCCTACCGTTGACTCTCTCACGGTCGGAACAATTTTAATATTCAATTCCAGTTAATGCTAGACGATTTTATTCAGCTGAGGGTAAGTTACAGGAGCCCAAAAGTGTTAGGAAGCTCCAAGAGTGAGGAAGGGAAAATGTAATGAATCAACTATAATGATCATTTCCCCGTATTTGCATGGTACAAAAGAGCCACAGTTTCTTTATTTTGTGCTGCTTCATCCCTTACTGCACTGTCAGATATTCTAGGCTTCTCAGTCCACATATTCAAGGCAAGAGTGACCAGTCGTCCGTCTGTGAGCGACATTAAGTGAGCAATCAACCGAACCTTCAAACATCAACCCACACACCACGCTGAGGACTAAATATATAATTAAAAAACAGGAAGGAACATATACACACACACACACACATACTGGGAGAGAGAAAGAGAGAGGGGGGGGGAATTATCGAGCCTCACACCATCCAGGGGACCAAATGCCACCAAAATTCTTGGCATCTCCTGCCGGGTCATCCACAGGCCGGTCCTGTGGCACCATCTCCTTCGCCTTCTTCCGCAGCACGCGCTCCAGCCTCTTCCGTAGGCCAGGGCGAGCAGCGGCGAGGTTGGTCGTCTCATACGGGTCCTCTGAAATAAGACCATTTTCGATTGCTTAGAGATTCCGTAACACCTCTTCCTTAGCGATTTATTTATCTATTTATTTATTTATTTGCTCTTTTTTATTTACTTATATACTGCAACACATTTCCATATCTTCTTTACAGTTAAGCTTATTATCGTATGCTTTGGAGAGTTCGTAACACTTCTTCCTTAGCGATTTATTTATTTATTTATTTGCTTTTATTTATTCACTGCAACACATATGAACATCCTCTTTGCAAATAAGCTTATTTCCCCTTGCTTTTGGGGATTCCGGGACACATATTCCTTACCGATTTATTCTATTCGTTGCATCTTAATATCCTTTTCATATTATAGATGATATTTGCTTGCTTTGGGGAGTTACATGTCGATATTAAAATGACATTGGCACAGTACCATTGAATGCTAACTAAATCTGCTAGCTCTCCATACCAAGTTGTATCAGTGAATTAAAATAGAATATCAGTCACGAAGAAGTGCTATGGAAAGAATATAGAGTCGTAGCATTGTCTTTCTCTCCTAGTCAGCTACGTAAAAACAAGCTGCAAAAGGACTAGAATCTGGGCCAAGTAAAGGTGAAACAGCTATAGAGACATGGCAATTTTATGAGCTCTTCGTCTTGCCCTTCCTGAAACACACACACACACACACACACACACACACACACACACACACACACACACACACACACACACACACACACACGCACGCGCACGCGCGCGAGCAATAACTCAAGATAATCTAACAATTATTTTACAGAGAAAGAAAACTGACTTGGAAAAAATTCTAGACTCCTTCCTTTCCTAATGAAAAGCAAAGAAGAAAGGAAAGAGAGGGAAAATAAATAAAAAGAAAAAAGAAATAGCTACTAGAAGGAGTTGGTAGCTAATGACTTGTGAAGCAAGGCTCAGATCTCCCGCCTCATTGGTCGTCTGTAGTGGATTAAATTACTTTCGTTAAACCCGGGTTAGGTGTTCATGTCACTCTCACTAATCCTGGCTTATGGTTCAGTGGTGGCATTCCTAAACGGATTTATGATTGATTTCTTGTTTTAACCGGGATTTTCTTTTTTATTTTTTTCTTCTAGATTTATCTTTATTTACTTACTTAGGAAAGGAAAATGCAAAGACAATCAAGATTTTCCTTTTCTTTTACAAAATACAAACCTTAGCCTCAAGAGTAAATATATTCTACGTTTGGGCGCGCCCACACGTATGCTCAAAGAAGTGCTGGCAACATGTAACAAACACAGTGACGAACACGCTGCAAATATGCTGGGGACAGCAGCGTCCAGATCATGTTGCCAACATCATGATGAAGTTTCAGCTGCCTGGTATGGGCACACTTATCCGATCGCCTCTGCTGCCAGTGTTCGAAGCTGCACTGAAACATGTTTGCATACATCTGTCCAAATACTGCTGCATACATGTACCCAAGCATGCTGCCAGCTGTGTTGTCAATAAATGTTCGAGGGATCGTGTGGACGCGCACTTATATCTCGTTTCTGCAGGATAGCGTGTTCGAGAGGGACATCTTCGCCTGGTGGCATCGATATGACCGGGTGTTTCCAATTCCCGGTTATCTAAACGTCCCTCACCCTCCTCCCTATCCGTCCAAAGAAGGATCGTGGACTGCAGGTGAGGGGAACTGCAATCCACTGGGCTCACACTGAATTGAAGTTAGAATTACAACGACTACAATTACTACTCTATAGGAAAAACAACGAAAAGAAAGCCGCACAATGCTCTAGTGTGTCTTTAGTTATTCATTTTAACTTGGCGGAGATTTTCGTCCACATCCATGGCACTTTTTCGTGACTAGCATCATATTCTAGCTTTAATCTAGTACTTCAAATTCAGCATCACAATGAAGAGACGGCAATTTTACTTCTAGATAAAGTGAACAGAGTATAGTTCTTCCTACGTGAACAAATCTGTCACGACAAGGAATCGATCGTAAGCTTAGGTGAAAATCCTCCCCCTCCTGCTAGACCTGCCGCCAGGTTATTGGTTTCCTTCAGGCCATCGGCAGTATTAAGAACTGGACTCAGGGTCGTATGCTAGGTGACACGAGAGACTTCGTAACACCTCATCCACATCGATTTACTCCGCGTATTACGCCTTAGTATTCTCATGTATGGTATTTATAGCGTTTTAATAGCTATAATCAACATGTAAGAATGTGCAAGGTACACTTTCAGTACATTACCTTTTTCCTTCAAACTTATGACTACAATGCATTCTCAATACAACCTCTGATGTACATAACCTTCTCGTCACAGATACATTACCATCTCACTTCGGGCCCTCAAATACATTACCTACTTATTTCAAGCCCTCCAATACATTACCTTCTCGCATCAAACCCTCAAAAACATTACCTTCTCACTTCAAGCCCTCAAACATATTACCATCTCACTTCAAGTCCTGAAATACGTTACCACCTCACTTGAAACCCTCATATACATTACCGTCTCCTTATACATTATCTTCTCACTTTACACTACATTACCTTTTCGCCTAAAGCTCTCAAGGGCATCACCTTCTCGTCCTATTCTCTCATACTACATTACCTCTTCGCCTAAACTTCAAATTATATTTCTGGTCCTCCACGAACTCTCAAGGTACATTATTTTTTGCCTCAAACTCTTAGACTACATTATCTACTCGCCTCAAATTCTCAAACTACACTGCCGATTCGATTCAGATAAGTTACCTTCGTTACATAAACTCGCAAAGTATAGTGCCTTCTCTCTTTCCGCTCTCAGACTACACAACCTTCTCTCTTTTTGCGCTCTCAGACTACATTGTCTTCTCTCTCCTCTCAGACAACACTACCTTCTCTCTTTCCGCTCCCAGACTACACTACATTCTCTCTTTCCGCTGTCACACTAAATTACCTTCTCTCTACAAACTCTTAAATACGTTATTTCCTCACTCCAAACTCTCACAGTACGATCGGAAACAAAAAATTAAACTATCATTGCACTTCTACTTCGTATTTTCCTCTGTTGAGCAATATTTCTAGGATGGGCGAGGCTTGGCATGTCCCACTTTCCATACATGATTCCCTTCGATATGCTGCGTCAGGGAGGAAGAAACAGACATGCCTCAAATTCAAAGGTAAACACAGTGCAGTATTAAGCGAAGTTTTGTCAACCCAGTGGCGTAGTAGGCGAACTTTTTCACCAGACTATAAATCACTTCGGTTGACATTTTTATAGTACAGTCGCGGACATAAATATCGTTCCACCTTTTACTCGAACGATTGTGAAACTCTTACACAATATTGATAAAAGTCTGTGTGAATCAGACCTCATCACTGGGAATCAAAAGTCATTGCTCTCTCTCTCTCTCTCTCTCTCTCTCTCATCTGACTTAAAACGATATTTTGTCCGCAAATGTACAATAGCTTTCACATTCGAAATTCTCAAACACTTTACGTCATGGTTGCTCACTCACTTTTCAGATCAAAGAGCCAGGGTCCTTCTTCCTCGGTGAAGTTTTGAGGCCCCACCAACAGCTTGTATCGCCCCACCCTGGTACATAGAAAACACAGATGTTACTGCACCACACCATTGTGATACACAGAAACACAGACATTACTCTACCACACCACACTGACACACAAACAACACAGACGTTACTGTACCAAACCACCCTGGTACATAGAAAACACAGATGTTACTGTACCACACCACCCTGATACATAGACAACATAGACGTTACTGTACCACACCACCCTGATACATAGACAACACAGATGTTACTGTTCCACACCACCATGCTACATAGACAACACAGATGTTACTGTACCACACCACCATGATACATAGACAACACAGATGTTACTGTACCACACCACCATGATACATAGACAATACAGACGTTACCGTACCACACCACCCTGGTACATAGAAAACACAGATGTTACTGTACCACACCACCCTGATACATAGACAACACAGACATTACTGTACCACATCACACTGACACACAAACAACACAGACGTTACAGTACCACACCACACTGACACAAAGCAACACAGAAGTTACTGTACCACACCACACCACCCTGACACAGACAGAAAAGTCAGGTGAAGATTATAATGTCTATTCCTCAGATTTAATAGATCCTGAAAAAATAAGTCTCGAAATCTAATGCTATCGGTACTCAAGTTTCGGTATGACTGCCGCTGATAAAATTACCTGATATTTTTGGATATTCAGAATATTCATCAAGTTAGTGGGAAAAATATGGCTAAAAAAGTGGTCGAGATTATAAGAGGCCATTCAGACCACAATGTTGTATTATCAAAAAAATATATGTATATATATATATGGCGAGGTACCACTGTTTAAAGTTTATAACTTGTTGGTTATATCTTCATGTTTTAGTTACCAACCATGACATTTTCGTTTTGTATTAGTTGAGCGGTACAGGTTACCGTGTTGTTTTGTTTCTGTACTGTCATGCACTGAGCTGTGAATGTACTAGTGTCTGGTGGGGTATCTGCGTGGCGAAGTTACTTGTGTGGCCAGAGTTACCTGATGGCGCCACTGATGTCATCACCGGCCTGTTCGATGTCGTAGACAAGCGATTTCCTCGGGGACCGACCACGACCTGTGCGCAGCGCCTCCCACTGGTTGAATCCGTCGGTGCTCGGCAGGACGGCGGCGCCGGCGGCGGCCAACAGAGTGGACCGCCAGTCGGTGACGTGCAGGAGGCCGCCATGCCTCCGTGGGGTGTTCTCGAACATGGCGCCGTGCACCAACCCCGCCACCCGCGTCCCGCCCTCCCACTGCGACAGTTTCGCCCCTCGCAGCGGCAGGTTTAGCCCTGAACACAGCACCACATGCCAAGGGTAATTACCACTGATGCTGGTTTGTCACTCTTCATATCACCAGCAACTGTTATCATGAATGATAACAGTTGCTGATGATTTGAAAGGAATATCGTATCTAGCCATTCAGTTTTTGGGATATGAAACCCATAAGTAATTATACCTGAACCGACGGCACCGTTGTCATAAGAGAATACAACGAGCATCTAGTTAGCAACACTTGATAATTATTCTACTGAATTCCAGGTGATCACATCCTATCTAATCATTCAGTTATTTGATATATATTTAAAAATAGAGAGGCACATGCTATCTCACCATTAATTTATTTGATATATGGACCGCTAATTACCAACTGGGTATTCTCCGCCATTGTCAGAAGAAAATACAATGATGGTGTTGTTGGCAAAGGTTGAGGCCTTGATGGCGGCCACCACCCTGCCCACCGCGTCGTCCATGGCCGTCACCATCGCCAGCATCTTCCGCCGGTCCGGGTCACTCTCGCTGGGGTACAGAGCCAAGTACTCGTCCGGTACCTGATAGTGTGGTACAGAGGGTTACTGGACCGGTGCATGACTTGCTGGACCGGAATTGTTGGGGTCACTTTCGTTAAGATACCGGTACTGGGATATGTATTTGTCTGGTAGCCGCTGATGTGGTACAAGGGGTTACTGGACCGGTACATGGCTTATTGGTTTATTACTGGGATCATTCGTCGGGGTTAGGTAGTTCGCTCGTCTGATATCTCTTGCGATATTGGGGTTACTGGGCTGGTACTGTGGTTACTGGACTGTGAAGTTACTGGAGTGGTACTGGGATTACAGAACTGGTATTGATGTTACTGGACTGCAGAGCTACTGGAGTGGTACTGGTGTTACTGAACGAGTATTGGGGTTGTTGGACTGGCACTGGGTTACTGGACTGTTACTGGAGTTACTGGAGTGATACAGGGTTACTGGGCTGACACTGGGGTGACTGAACTGCGTCTGGGGTATTGGACTGGTACCGGGTTACTGGACTAGTACTGGGGTTACCGAAGTGGTACTGGGTTAGTGGACTGGTACTGGGGTTACTTGACTGGTACTGGGGTTACTGGACTGGTACTTTCTTTTATGCAAGGAAGAAGGAAGCAAAGGCCAAGGGCCTGAAAATCACTCCTTCCAAGAAAGAACAAAACGAGATAAAGGAGAGCCAAATTCAAGAATCATTCATTTTCAGATCTTTGGACACACTGCATCTGAAAGACTGGAGACCGTAGGCAGTAGGAAAAACAGACGGAGGGAGACACTTCCAGATTTGACCTGTTGCATACATGAAGGACTGGGAATAGCGGATAACTCTTGCATTAGAGAGTTGGACAGAAAAGGGGTTAGAGTTTGTTGCTAGACGGGTGCTACGTGCCCGTCACAGTGAAGGAAGGATGCAAGCAGACAGTTCAAGGGAGCAGTGACCATTGAAGTAGAGAAAGAAATGAGATGAGACTGCAACAGTGTGAGGAAGAGACAAAGGTTAAAGGGAGCCAGTAGGAGGAGGAGAGTTAATGAGACGAAAAGCATTTGACTCCACCATGTTGAGAAAAGCTGTGTTTTGGAAGCCTCCCCGCACATGACAGTTGTACTTTACACAAGCGAGAATAAAACTCGTGTATAAAGTCAACAACTGTGCGGGGGTAAAGAAGGTACGGAGTCGGCTTAGCACACCTAATCTCTTGGAAGCAGATTTTGCAAGAAGGGTAATATATTCTTTCAAAGATATATCCCGAGAGAATGAAAACCCAAGTATGTTAAAAGATGATGCAGGATTGAGCTGGGTAGTGTTAAAAATTAGAGGGAATTCCTGTGAAAGATTTTGTCGGGTTGATACAAGAAAGAATGGAGTTTTTGATGCATTAAAAACAACAAGGTTATTTTTGCCCCAATCAGAGATATGAGCAAAGTCAGACAGTAGGTGCGACATAATCTCAACCCTTGTTTGTTGAAGCAACTACTGAGACGGACGCTGCTGGAAGCGAATGGAAAGGTGGAGGATGGAGTCATCGGCGTATGAGTGGATTGGGTTAGATGTACAGCTCAGAAGGTCATTGATGAATAAAAGGAAGAGAGTTGGTGAGAGGACAGAGCCCTGAGGAAAACCACTATTGTTAGCTCTAGGAGAACAGTGGCCGTCTGCAGCAACAGCTATAGAACGACCAGAAAGGAAGCTAGAGATGAAGGTACAGATTGAAGGATAGAAACCGTAAAAGGGTAGTTTGGATATTAAAGATTTCTGCCAGACTAGATCGAAAGCCTTTGAGATGTCAAGTGCAATGACAAAGTTTTCGCCAAAGTCCCTAAAGGAGGATGACCAGGAGTCTGAAAGGTAGGTGAGAAGATTGCCAGTGGAGCGTCCATGGCGGAACCCACACTGGCGATCAGAAAGAAAGTAGTGATAGGAAAGATGCTTTATTTATCTTTTTTTTTTTTTTTTTTTTTTGTTAAGAATGGACTCGACAACTTTTGAAATAAAGGGTTGTTAATGCAACTGGGCGATAGTTAGAGGTCTGGGAATGGTTATCCTTCTTTGGGACAGACTGAATGAGAGCAAGCTTCCAGCAAGAAGGAAAGGTGGTAGTTGACAGACAAAGACGAAAGAGTTTACCTAAGCAGGGTGTGAGCACAGAAGCACAGTTCTTGAGAACAACAGGACGGACCCCATCAGGCCCATATGCCTTGTTAGTATCGAGGCCAGTGATGGCAGATAATACATCAACTGAAGAAATTTTAATGTCAGCCATGAGAAAGTCAAGGGGGGGGGAAGAGGTGGAGGGACAGCACCGGAATCATCTAAGATGGAATTATAGGACAAAGTCTGAGAGAAGAGTTCTGCTATATCAGTAGAAAAAATAGCTGCAGAACCATCAGAGTGGAAAAGAGGAGGGAAGGATGATGAGGTAAAGTTCTAAAAAAGGTTTTTGCCAAGGTACCAAAAGAAGAGGGAATAATTCGAGTTGGAGAGTTGAGAGCATTTAGTACGGATGAAATTATTTTTAGCAGAGCGAAGAACAGGCGTTGCACGATTCCTGGCAGAAACATAAAAAATATGAGATCCAGGGGTGGGTTTTCTCCGGTACCTTTCATAGGGCTTCTCGTTGTGGACAACATTAGGACACGCGTGATTAAACCAAGTCTTTTTTTTTTTTTTCATTAGTCAGAATATATAAGAAAAGAATGTATGCTTCCATGCCCGAGAGAATAACCTCTGTAATGCGCATGGCACACTCAGATGGTTCTTGGCCATGGGAGCAATAATCATTCCAGGGAAAATCAAAGAAGTACTGCCTGAGGGCTTCCCTAATAGCAGCTTCAAAGTCTCACAACCGACGTTTCTTTGGGGTTACCGGATTTGGCATTGGGGTTACTAGGTTACTATTGGGGTTACTGGACTGGTACTGGGGTTACTGGACTGGTATTGTGGGTACTGGACTGGTACTGAGGTTACTTGGCTGGTACTGGGGCTACTGGACTGCCACTGGGGTTACTGGACTGGCACCGGGGTTACTGAACTGATATTGAGATTAATGGATTGAAACTGGGGTTAATGGACTGTACTGCGATTACTGGACTGGTACTTGGGATACTAAGCTGGTACTGGGGTTACTAAACTGGTACTGGGGTTACTGGAATTGTACTGTGGTTACTGGTCGGTACTACGGTTAATGGACTGGTACTGGGGTTAATGGACTGGGGTTACAGGGTCAGGGTATTTTCCTGTTGATGAATAAAATCGTCTTGCAGTAGTCAGTACGAAAACATAGATACAAATGGTTTAGATTTAGATGTAGGAAATATCTTATCCCTAATGAAATACGTCTAAGTGTGACAAAGACTGAGTGTGATAGAGACTGAGTGTGACAAAGACTGAGTGTGACAAAGACTGAGTGTGATAGAGACTGAGTGTGATAGAGACTGAGTGTGACAAAGACTGAGTGTGACAAAGACTGAGTGTGATAGAGACTGAGTGTGATAGAGACTGAGTGTGACAAAGACTGAGTGTGACAAAGACTGAGTGTGACAAAGACTGAGTGTGACAAAGACTGAGTGTGATAAAGGCTGAGTGTGATAAAGACTGAGTGTGACAAAGACTGAGTGTGATAGAGACTCAGTGCGACAAAGACTGAGTGTGATAGAGACTCAGTGCGACAAAGACTGAGTGTGGCAAAAACTGAGTGTGATAAAGATTGACTGTGATACAGTATAGACTGAGAGTGGCAAAGACTGAGTGTGAAAAGGACTAAGTGTGATAAAGATTGTGGGACAAAAGGCTGAGTGGCAAAGACTAAGTGCTACTGACTCAGTTTGACAAAGACTAAATGTGACTGACTGAATGTGACAAAGACTGAGTGTAACAAAGAATGAGTGACGAAGACTGAGTGTGACAAGGACTGAGTCTGACAAAGACTGAGTGACGAACACTGAGTGTAACAAGGACTGAATGTGACAAAGGCTGAGTGTAACAAAGGCTGAGTGTGACAAAGGCTGACTGTGACAAAGGCTGAGTTTTACAAAGGTTGTGGGATAGAGGTTGAATGTGGCGAAGAGTGAGTTTGACAAATGCTGAGTGAAATAAAGACTGAGTGACAAAGATTAAGTGTAACAAAAAGTAAAAGTGACAAATATTGTGACAAAGGCTGAGTGTAACAAAGGTTGTGGGATAAAGTTTAGTGACAACGGCTTTGGAATAAAGGCTGAAGGTGGCAAAGACAAAGTGTGACAAAGGCTGTGGGATAAAGGTTGAGTGTGACAAAGACTGAGTGTGACAAAGGCTGAGTTTTACAAAGGTTGTGGGATAAAGGTTGAATGTGGCGAAAAGTGAGTGTGACAAATGCTGAGTGTAATAAAGACTGAGTGACAAAGATTAAGTGCAACAAAAACTAAAGTTGACACAAATTGTGACAAAGCGTGAGTGTAACAAAGGTTGTGGGATAAAGTTTGAGAGTGACAAAGGCTGTGGAATAAAGGCTGAGGGTGGCAAAGACAAAGTGTGACAAAGGCTGTGGGATAAAGGTTGAGTGTGACAAAGACTGAGTGTGACAGATTCTGAGTGTGACAAAGGCTGAGTGTGACAAAGATTGTGGGATAAAGGCTGAGTGTGAAAAAGGCTGAGTGTGACAAAGGCTGTGGGATAAAGGTTGAGTGTGACAAAGACTGTGACAAATGTTGAGTGTGACAAATGCTGAATCTGACAATGGCTGAGTGTGATGTTGATAATTATGATAATGATAATGATGATGCTGATGGTGATGGTGCTGATGGTGATGATGCTGATGACACAAGCACTCACCTCCAGCGGGGTGTGGACGTGCTGGTAGGCAAGGTACAAGAAGAACGGTGACTGTTTGCCTTCCTGTTGCTGAATGATCCTCACGGCTCGTTCAGTCAGCAGTACCTGAGGGAGTGATGTCCAGAGGTGACGCTTGAGAGAGAGAGAGAGAGACAGACAGACAGACAGACAGACAGACAGACAGAAAGAAAGACAGACGGACAGAGACAGAGACAGACAGACAGACACACACACACACACACACACAGACAGAGAGAGAGAGAGAGAGAGAGAGTTGTTCCTGTTGTTGTTGCTGTTGCTTAATCCCGGTCTGACTGTCCTGGCAGACCCGTCGACCACAGGTATGCCATTGTTTTTATAGGCCCGTCCCACAGGCACAGTACACATACACAGAGTCGGAATCCGGCGCCCCTTTGTGGTCAACAACGCCTCACCAGTGTCGGGTCAGGGCCTTCCCGCACAAAAGTGCAGGGAAATACGGAGAGGTTCGCCTCTTGGGTGGACGCCACAGCTGCTCCACCCAGGTAGCACAGTGTCACCACGTTTATTCTCCTCCTCAGCGCCAGACAGTCAGTCTGGTTTAATTACTGACTAAATGACTGATTAATGACTGAATAATTAACTGAATAACTGAATGATTAAGTCATTGATGAACTGGCGGTAGACTGCCTGTCAGAGTGACTAATATACTGACTGAACGAGTGACTGGCTGACTGATTGATTAACTAACTGACTGATATGTGACTAATTAACTAACTGATTCGTAAACTGACTAACTGGGTGGTTGCTTGACACCCTGTTTGACTGATCATCTACTTAACTGAAGTATTCTGGTACTATTCACTCAGTACTCACCGGATTATAAGTACCATTGGCCTCCAGCGCTACCCGATCGCCGTCTCGAAAATCATACCCACCTGGGGAGTAAGTGGCACGGCGTTAGTACCTATCTACCCATCTATTTTCTTATTCATTTATCTATTTCTTCATCTATTTGGTAATATTTATCTACTTACCTTATTGTAATCTTATAATGGCTATACTATAGTACTGCTTTTCATCTCATTCCATTTGGTAACATTCATCATTCCTGTCTGTATACTTGCATATACTATACTTACAACCTCTGTTTAGTATCTGTCTTCAAAATAGTCTTATCTTAGCTGAACCGCAGTGTGGTTTTCGGATCATTTAATTTTTAATTCATATTTCCTGTTTGTCTATTCATACCGTTATGAGTATATATTACGGTGCACTCAACATTTAGTCAATCACCAAAAGAGGTTATGCATACCTCACGGGAAAACTAACTTACTTTACACTGTAACATTCACACAAAAACAAAATCAGGTTCCTATATCAAAGGGGGATTCACATAGGCCTCACAATACATACGTAAAACAAAAAATTATTTTTCTTACCTAACCAAGTTACATTAATTGGAAACTAAGTACCCATAGCTTGGGGAATTAGGAGAACTCGCTGTTAATATAATCCACACACCAGTATGATATGGAGGGTCAAACTAAAAGGTGAAATGGTGCAACAACTGTGTGTTCTGTAATCAAAGGGAAAGAGTGTATCTGCAGTAATGTGTCTGGTAATAAAATGTGTGAAATAGTCTCTCTCGCTAGTTCCTCAAGCTTAAATGAAAGTTTACTCTTCCCTCTTAGACTTAACGACCAATGTACTCACTTAACTATAATCTCCATCCTATTACACATACAGAGGGCATGAGCTACCATTTACAAATTAACACATTAAAATTCCTAGCCAATTAAGAGTCTTTAATAGGGCGGAGCTGGTTAGTCATTGAAAAACACGCTCATTTGCTTCTCCCATACGAAATGTTACATACACTTTGGGCAAGGACAAGGTTGTTCTTGCGTAGTATATGAAAAACAATTAATGTTATGCTCCCCAGAAGCAGAAAAGCACCAAAAATGATTTAGTGATCATAAGTGCTTCCTTGAGTGAAACCAAAGCCTTTCTCGTGGCTTATGTAAATAGTGAAAAATAATCAGGTATTTATTTTCCCCGGCTCTGGTGTGACAAAACACATGAGGAGGCTTAGACTTGTAAACACAAACCCTCGAAAATGATTTAATGGTTTTGCCTATAAGTCTTGTCTGTCTTCTTTATCGGTCACCTCTTTCACATGTTCATCGTCTCCTACTCCATGGGGTAACTACAGCCGTGACAATACATCTTTCCTTCCATCTATCTATCCTCATGATCTTATCCTTATTTTTTCCCTTCTTCTTCTTCTTCTTCTTCTTCTTCTCTGGATAGGACAGTGTTTTGCAGACATCCAGGATTTCGTTCGTTCATTCCTTTTTAACAGACATATTTCCTGTCCACATCACTGTTTATATGCCTTCCATCCTTTCTCTCTACCTATCTTCATATTATGCTGGCTCAACTGAAGTCCCTCACTCCATCCCAACCCGTCTTTTAACCAACTTTGTTTCACTACTATCATTTCTGCTCTGCCCGTGTTTCCTTTCCATGCCTTTGGTGCAAGACAATCATAGACATAATGCATATACGAACTTATGTTTGGTATCGGAGATGTATCGAAAAAAAAAAAAAAATTGTGTCCATACATACTATGCGCATCCATGTATTTTTATTTTTGTGTGTGAGTGTCTGCATTTCATGTCTAATATAAAAAAGTTCCTTCATTGTTGTCACCTAATTACAATTTTAAAGGACTGATTCATATTAGTTACGTTCCATCTTCTAGTATCATTTTATCATATATCTCTTTCGATGTGTGAATGGTTTTGGTACACGTAACTTCATTTGGCAGTTGGTTCCAAGAGTTAGCTGATGTCATCGATAACTTGTGCTAAGATGCATTTTTCTCTCTCGTGTGTACGGTGTGTGTGTGTGTGTGTGTGTGTGTGTGTGTGTGTGTGTGTGTGTGTACCTCTTACCGTCATAGGAGTGGTTGTAGTGGTGGTGACGACCAACGTATTGCCCGTAGAAGGACTGGAACCCCCTTCGTGTGGGCAAGTAGGCCTCGTTACAGAAGCCCAGATGCCACCTGTTCAAAAGTTGCACCTTGTTTAACTCTTTCACTGTATTGACTTAATTTATATTTTATACCGTAAGTGACTTTACATACTTCAGTGCAATAAATGGGGATCAGATATGTCTTGGACCGTGTTATACTTTCACGGACACTAGTTTCCTAACATACTTCTTGGTTTTGTTTCCAGGCATTCCTAGCACGTAATTTAAACATTGTCATTGACAGGATCAGACAACACTTACTTTATATAATGAGCAATATCAGGTCATTAATATTGCAGCAGGGCACCCTATCAGCCACTGCTTGTCGAGTCCATCAATGTGGGGGGGGGGGGAAGAAGCGATAAAGCCAGTTTCTCTCTTCTTTGACAAAGCTGAAAGCCCACAACACTTGTCTCTTTTCAAATAAATTCGAATAAAAAAGAAAGCAGAGCACAAGTTCTGCTCACTTCTAGAGGCCTATGCGTAAATTAGATTATTGCTCGTCGTCAAGAGGAAACTGTGTTGACAAAAGCTGATATCTGCCGTGATAACCTTCGTGCATTTAAAAACTATTAATAATTCTAAGTTTCACGTCCATCATCTTTGTCGCCTTTGCCGCCACTCACTTGCCGACCAAATGCGTGCTGTAGCCTAGAGCAGCGAGGTCCTCCGGCAACAGCGTCACGTTCACGGTGAGGCCGGCGGGAGTCATCTCAGCTAGAGGGAACCCCTGTAGGCGGAGATTTTATTTTTTTTTTTCTCCTCTCTTTTCCAGCTCATACTTACAAACGATTTTATTTAGTTATCTGTGGAGTTAAGGAATGCTATTACCGAACCTCCCTGGTTCGACAAATTTCTCTTTACCTGATTGCAATCGTCTAGGCTAATTTTCTTCTATAGAGGGAGGGAAATATGTGGGTATTATTATCATTTTTCTCTTCATCTCAGCAATGAGCCATAAATAGGGAATTCAACTGATCTGGATGTAAGTGTTCAGGAAAACTGGTGGACAGTGAATGAACAAAACCTACTTTATGAATACTGGTGAATATAAAATGTTCAAAGCTCTTTAGATCATGGTTGAACAAGGCCTGTTTTATGTTTAAGTACACTTGTGTTTCTCTTAACCTAAGAGATCAATCACATGTATGAAGCAAGATGTATCTGAATGCACAATGGAAAAAATTAACTTTATAATGAATCACCCAGAACTGTTTTATGATTACTGTTGCCCCATCACACCTGTCTGCCCAGGCTGAAGGGATAGCATCCAGAGAAGCGCTGGGCGGGTGGGTGTGTATGGAGTAAGATTTATCTGAACGCAAAATGTCAAAGTAACGTTCTCTAAGTTATGATTGCTGTCAATCCACCTGTCGGCCGACATGGAAGGGGTAATACTCAGAGATAAGTTCTGATCGTGTGGCTGTGTATTGAGTAAGATGTATCTTTATATAAACTGTTATTATGTTATGATTCAGCAAAACCTGATGCATAGTTACCTGTCTGCCTAAATGGAAAGGGTAATACCCAGACAGCAGTGCTGATCGTGTTGGTGTGCAGGAAGGCTGGACGTAGTTCTGGTCCAGGGTCACCCCCTCGTCAATCAGCTTATGTAGGTTAGGCGACACCACTCTTGGGTCGTGCCATGACACGTCGCTCCAGCCTGTCGTTTGTCAGATAATAAACACCTTCTGTACATTATAACTAGGCATATGTCACCTCAGCCTTAAGCCTTCACATCCTCCTGGTTCTTCATCGTGACACCTTCAGCGTATGAACACAAGTGCGAAGATGGATGTTTCCATCCTTTTTCTTGCTGTTCACTACTTTAGCTTAGCCAGGAAATCATTGGTACCATTAACATAATAAGTGTGTGTGTGTGTGTGTGTGTGTGTGTGTGTGTGTGTGTGTGTGTGTGTGTGTGTGTGTGTGTGTGTGTGTGTGTGTGTGTGTGTGTGTGTGTGTGTGTGTGTGTGTGTGTTCGGTTTTAGTGTGTTCTATGAGTCAGGGGGATAAGTAAATAAACCTGTGAACACAGTCTCTTCATGAGAAACAGTCCCATCTTACCCAGGTCATCGGCCAGAATGAAGACTATGTTAGGAGCGCTGGTGGCTGCCATAGTGGTGGCGATGCAGCCCAGCGCCACCCACACCCACACTGGCGCCATCATCATCATCATCATCAACATATCCTCACTCACTGCCAGTCCCACGTAGACCTCACCCACCTGCACCAGGGAAAACGAAGAACCTGGAGTACTTTGTTTTTCAGTAGATGAGGCTTGGTACAGTAGTGACGATACAATTGTTTGTTTAGACTTCGTGGAGCTAAGAGGCTGAATATTCATTGATGATTATTATAAAATAAGGCAATTCAATTTTCCTTGGGACCACAATGATCCTGTGTGAGTTGATCGACGATCGTGGGTCCATAACAGAGAAGAAAGAGAAGGAGCATCTCTGTCATGAGTCGAGGAGCCAGGTACAAACTGCTTGATAAAGTTTGTATCCGGATTCAGAAAAATTATATGTAGAAAGAGGTTTGCCGATGAAGTAAGTACTATGCTCTTTTTACTTAAACCTAAAATAGTCATCTCTCTACCTTGCGTGCTGAGTTGTATAGACTGACACTAGAATATAATTCTAGTCACGAAGAAGTGCTATGGAAAGGCCGGAAAACCGCAGCATTATCTTTTTTGTCACTGAGCTGCGTGAAATAAACCGCAAAAAGACAAAAATATGGGCGAAGATATACTGCAAGAACTATACTGTGAGATCGCCTACATGTTACAGATGCAGGGATGTTGGAGCTTCCAGCTGTTCCTTATGGCCATAGTAGTTATTTCACACAAGCCACTTGCAGTACCACCTGTACCATACCATACCCACCATTGCTACCACCATCACCACACTTTACCTCATTATAGCTGGCATCACCACCACACCACCACCACTACACGAGAACATCCCTCTAATTATAATTACCAGCACTACCACACCATTTCACTAGCGCACCACCACCACCACTTAGTGTTCTGATGAAATTCACACCAACTAGCTACGTATCTGCCTCACATCTTTTCCATCACTATTCCATTACTGTACCACGTAAAATGAACAGTACGAGTATAAGACATTCTTCCCATCAAGTTGATTAATATATATAATCTTCGATTTTTAATATAATACATAATATACAATAAAATCTAAAACACTAGCCAGAAGATGTATCAAGTTTTAACATTACAGTAATCACCAATAGCTACAGTGACTAAAGACTATTCTAGAGTACTATGTAGTTACTGAGCACGAAATAAAATATACTAAAATAACTTAAAAAATAACAGTGCAGCAATATGTATGAAATATATAATTTGGCAAGAGAACTTACCTTACTGACGATTGGAAACTACGTCTACATTGTAGTGAATGAATGAATGAATGAATGAACGAGTCCTAGAGGTTTAGGCCGTTAATGTGGTGATATGTACCAACTCGCTCATCTGTCACTGTACTTTCATGTACTTCCTTTCATTACCACATCTACCACCATTACTACAACTACCACTACTACCACAGTCATATTTACACATCCAGCACCATTATCACAGCCATACTACCACATCTACCACCACTTCCACAACCATACTACCGCATCTATCGCAATTACCACAGACAAAATACCACATCTACCACCATCACTATAGCCATACTACCACATCTACCACCACTACCAGTCATACTACCATACCTACCACCACCAGCACCATTATCACAGCCATACTACCACATCTACCACCACTTCCACAGCCATACTACCGCACCTATCGCAATTACCACAGACAAAATACCACATCTACCACCATTACTATAGCCATACTACCACATCTACCACCACTACCAGTCGTACTACCATACCTACCACCACCACCACCACACCGCAACCACTCTCTCATAATAGCTACCACTATTATCACACCACCACATCATAACTCTCAATACTTTCACACCATAATACGGCTACCACACCACCACTACCACACCACTACCACCCCTTCACCCTAACCACCACACCAAAATTACTCGTCACCATAATTATCACGTCACCACATACACACCACAGCAATCAAGCCACCACTACCACAGCATAGCCACCATACCGCAACCATCATACCATAACCACCACACAGAATACCACAGTCGCTACACCACAGCCACCACACAACACCACAGTTACTACACCACACCTTAATCCATTCACGCACTCTTAGTAACATCATGCTGTTTCCAGACGATTTGATTCAGCTTAGGATGAGGTTCTAGCAGAGGAGCGGTTAATGATGGTTGTATATAAGCCCTCCAGTTCGAAAAAAATCTCCCCGGGGCTAAATAAAACCGTCTAGTACAGGGTGATTTATGTTTAACACTCCTCTTCCACTCCACCGCTCGATTTCTCTCGTGTTGTGGGGACGGCTGAAGCAAGGGCTATCAATGTCTACCCTGATTCATTTATTCCTTTGCTACTCCCACTACAACTCCCACGCCCACACCAGCAGACTGAGCCGTCCCCACAACACAAGAGATACTGGAAATACGCTAACGAAGTGAAGAGGTTGACAAAGGCGATATCGAACCCCTTAAATGTAGAGCAAATCTCTTATCAGTTGTATAATTGACACATTTTTATGGGTTGCATTCATTTTACCCCGTATCATGTTCCAGCTAAAGACAGACGATTTTATTTAGCTGAAAGTGAGTCATAAGAGCCTGAGAGCGTTAATACTGTCACCATTTACCCTCTCATGGTCCAGACAACTCTAGTATTTCCTGTCACCTAACATCAGACGATTTTATTCAGCTAAGAGTGAGTCATAGGAGCCTGAATCAATATTTTCTGCCTTTTCTTCCACAGCTCTCTTAACCGCTTTATTAATACTTACCCGGTTAGGCCTACCTTCGGACGATTTATTCAGCTTAAGTAAGATTTTTGAAACTGTAGGGGTTTAGATACTGCATTAACTCGTGCAGACCGGCGACTTATTTTCTCATTTAATTCTTGCTCTCCCCAGACGATTTTCTTCAGCTTTGGAAAGACCTCTCGTACTGAAGGGGTTAATAAAGGCTACATGTAACTCCTGCAGTTCGAAGTCTCTCTTAGGCTGAAATTAATCGTCTGGAAATAGCAAGACTAATATAGAAACATGATTTTCTTAGTGGTAGTAGAAGTAGCAGCAGTGGTCGCATCTCCAGGCTCATCTGATGTGAACCCCGTGGACTGCGGGCTGAAGATACACTCTCTTTTAGACTACTATCTTCCCTTTGCGGGGATATGGAGAGTTGAGAGGAGTTTGAATAACCGGACAGGTCTCTGGCCCAGTTGTATCGGTGCCACTACATGAAGGCTTCCCTCTACAATAATGGGAGGGAAAGGGTTTATTAGTCCCATTACTATTACAAATCCATCCTAAGTTCAATGAAGAGGGACGCCTTCATGTGGTGGTACTTATATAACCAGGTGGCTCCTTACCCCCCCCCCAGGAGGATAGTGGGTTGTTGTTGGAGGATATCGTATGCCTGAAATCGACTGGGTTTACATTACCTATGAACCTACGGATACAACAAACACAAAAACAATAATTACCACTAGTGTACTACTACTACTACTACTACTGCTGCTGCTGCTCTACCTTGGCCTAAAACAGCCATCTCTCCATCATAATTGCTCAGTTGTAACAAAGATTAATATTATAATATGTTACTAATCACAAAGAGGTCAAATGGAAAGGATGTAGAGCCGTTATTTTAGCATATTCCGTCTCTGAACTATGGCACATAAGCTGCAATAGGACGTAAATCTAGGCAAAGTTAAGGTTAAGAGTGTGTAGCAACCGCATGCAGGAGAAAGCAGTTAAGATTAAAATTACCTACCATTTCACTGAAGGTATACTATTTTACAAGTGTGTGTAGCATGCAGCTGAAGGTTGAACGACGAGAAAACAATTAAGATTATTTATACCGATGATTTCACTGAAGGTACCATTTTACAAGTGTGTGTAGCATGCAGCTGAAGGTTGAACGACGAAGAAAACAGTTAAGATTATTTATACCGATTATTTCACTACAGATAACCATTTCACACCTATTCTGTATATAATTTACTGTGATTAACGTGGCTTACAACTGGCATCTCCCCATCTTGCATATAGAGTCGTAGCAAGAGATTAACATTTAAAACATGAGGCTGGTAATGAATAGGTGCTACGGAATTGGTGTATGAAGTAAGCTGCAAAAGGACTTAAATCACTATATTGCTAGTCAGGAAGAAGTGCTATATCATAGACTGCCACTGAGCTTTCATGAAATAGACTGCAAAAAGACAAACATCTGTGACAAGTAACTGAGAAAAGGAGTATAGTAGCTTTTGGGTTTTTCTGTACAGAGCCTTTAATCTATTTCACCTTCCAGACGATTTCATTCAATACTTTGATAACAGCCCTGGTGTTGAAAGGGTCAGTGAAGGCTCTAACTCCATTTTTCTACTAATACGTTCTGTTTTTCCCTATACAGCTCACTCAGTCACTTAAATATGATGACGTCTTTCTTAATTTAGTCTTGTTATCTTTATTTTTGTGGTGCACTATAATTTTTACTTGACCTCACTTTGTTGCTTCATGGTTTCCTGTACTGGAATCTCACGGCTAACAAGCAGCTGGCCGAGACCCGAAGACACTCCCCAAGGTCTCTCGGCGTGGTTATGTTGTTGGAGAGCATTTACTGTGTAAGGTGGGGGCGGTAAAAAAAATTAGTGTCCAATATTATCGGTAAGATATCTACGCCTGTGGCATGATGGACTGGGTACCTGAAACTTTTCTAGCTGGGAATGGTTTGTTGTTCAAGCCTCTCGTGTTGATGAGGGTTATTCAGGCTGTATCTTAGTAACCCCTCCAGTATTGTGGGGGCTTGAGTGATGTATGAATGAATGTCTGGACTATTTCAAAGGGTTTGCTGTTCGAAGTTCTCTCACTTTCGAACTTCATTTTTTCCTGTTTTCTGGATCATATCTCATTGCATCCATAGGAGGGAGAAAAGGTCCGTACGATGAAAGTGATCATGATGATGATGATGATGGTGATGATGACATATACTCTAAGCACTATAGCTGAATATATATATATATATATATATATATATATATATATATATATATATATATATATATATATATATATATATATATATATATTGTTACGGAACAGAGAAAGATAATGTACACTTCAATTGAGAATACTAAAAATCACTACTGTCCCGTAAAGTTCCAGGTTCAAAACAAAAGAGTTAGGTAAAATTACAAGTTTAATGCTCAAACTAACAACAAAACATTCAGGACTCATAAGGATAATGTAATGGAAAAAAACAGGTTAAATATATGGTTAACTGCAATAGCCTCTATTAACACGAAATTAGCATGAGTAAATTTATCTAAGTCAGCCCTGATAAAAATGAAAAAACCGGATAATCCTCAGTGAATGCAAGATATATTATTACAGATACAAAATATTATAAAAAATTACTGACAAAAACACATGAATCACAAAAACCTCACTAGGCCTACGAATTGACACCTTATGCTACACAGTACAAGAAAAAATGCAATAGCAGTTATACTCAAATTACACAGCTGCTAGATGGTTGGAGACTTCCTGAGCACTCACAATAATAACAACTGTACAGGGGAGGACAGAGATGTGAGCAAAATGAGGAGTAGATCTAAGTGGCAATTAATGCAGAGACTGAGCTCATTATATAGGGGCCGGCAGAGCTTGATACAACTTGTAAGAAGGACGCGCAAATGAAGCCATAGGGGACAAAGAGTTGACACTCCTGCTCTGAACAACAGAAAGAACGACTTACTCTACTATAAGAGAGAAGGGGGGGAGTGAGGTAGAAGACGCTCGTGATCAAACATGCAGCATACTGTACGTTAGAATTACACAAAGGATGATGAAATCATAGGCTATGTAACACCTCCCCACAAAGAAAAAGAAATTTACAAAGGAAATTTCTTATTACTCTAAAACAATCTGTCTAAAGTCTAGATAAGCAATCTGCAATAACATTTTCTTTCCCCTTGAAATGTTGTATGTCTAATGAATACTCCTGAAGATGTAGACTCCATCTTGTCAATCTCTGATTTTTCTCTTTAAACTTACTAAGGAATTTTAAACTTACATTGGGTTATGATCGGTATAAATGACTATGGGGTCAAAACCAGAAAACCCATAAAATGAAAAATGCTGTAAACCCAAAATCAAGGCCAAAAGCTCTTTCTCAATAGTTGAGTATCTCTTTTGAGGTGGAGTGAACTTCTTACTGTAATAAGATACAGGATGTTCAATACCCTGATCATCCTCTTGCAGCAAAACAGCCTCAGCTCCTGTTTCACTTGCGTCAACAGCCATCTTAAAAGGCTTAGCAAAATTTGGAGTAGCGAGCACTGGCTGACTTAATAGGATAGCTTTAAGTTTGGTGAAAGAGGATTCACAGTTATCGGTCCAGACAAATTTAACTCCCTTTTTCAGTAGGTCTGTAAGTGGTGATACAAGAATTGAAAAGTTAAGAACAAATCTCCTGTAATAACCTACCATTCCCAAAAATCTTTGTAGCTCTTTCCTACTTTTAGGTCTGGGAAGATCACTTATAACCTGAACCTTAGCTCCTGGTGGTGCAACATGTCCATCACCAATTACGTACCCAAGGTACGGAACTTTAGCTTCACCAAACTCACACTTTGATAAATTAGCTACAAGATTAGCCTGAACCAAACGCTCAAGAAATTTACTGACATGGCATAGGTGATCTTTCCAGTTGTCACTGAAGATTAATACATCATCAATATAAACAACACACCCTGCCAAACCCTCTGTTACAACATTCATGAGCTTCTGAAATGTGGCTGGTGCATTCTTCATACCATATGGCATTACAGAACATGTAAAAGTCTTTCCTAGTGTTACAAAACATGAGATCTCCCTAGCACGTTCAGTCATAGGTACTTGCCAGTATCCCTTTAACAAATCAAACTTACTTATGTACCTAGCCTTTCCGATCTTGTCTATGCAATCTTCCACGCGAGGGAGAGGGTAAGTGTCTGTTTTGGTTATCTGATTAACACGTCTGTAGTCGATGCAAAGCCGCTGTGACCCACCTGGCTTAGGTACTAAAGTGACAGGAGAACCCCACTCGCTCTGACAGGGCTCAATCATCTTGTGGTCCAACAGGTAGCCAAGCTCCTTCTGGATGAGAGGAACTTTCACTGGGTTCACACGGTAAGGAGGCAGTTTAATTGGCTTTGCGTCTCCAACATCGACATAATGCATCAACACAGTGGTTCTTCCTGGAGTGGCACGGAACACTTGCGGGTAGTCCTGCAGTAATGCCGAAAACTCCTGCCTTTCCTCGGGAGCTAGATGAGAAAGCTTAGTCTGGAGATCATTCATGATATCAGGATTCTTCCCCAAACTATCACTCAGGCTCATGCTGCATGGGAGAACTTCACTTGCAGACTCGGGTGGAACAGCTACAGTGCAGACTGGGTTATTTTCGTCCCGCCTGTGATATAACTTTAGCATGTTGATGTGACAAAGTTGCTTGTTCTTTCTACGATCTGGTGTGGCGATGACATAGTTGACATCACTGAGTTTCTTCTCCACGAAATAAGGACCACTAAGCTTGGCTTGAAGAGGTTGCCCATGCACTGGTAGCAGAATCAAAACCTGATCTCCTGGCTGAAAGTGGCGTAACCTGGACTTCTTATCATACCAAGTCTTCATATTCTCCTGAGCAGCTCCTAAATTCTCTCTTGCCAGCTGTAAAGCAGTGGACAGCCGTTCTTTGAACTTCATCACATACTCCAGCAGGTTGACGTCATCTTCCTCCGACAGCCAGCATTCCTTGAGTAGCTTATGGGGTCCTCTTACTTCATGGCCAAACAGTAGTTCAAAAGGTGAGAAGCCCAGTGATTCATTTGGAGATTCTCTTGCGGCAGATACAACGAATGGAAGACCTTTATCCCAGTCTTTCTGATGTTCCAAACAGTATTTCTTGAGCATCGACTTGAGTGTTTGATGATATCTCTCCAACGCTCCTTGGGTCTGGGGATGGTAAGCTGAAGACGTGATCTGGGTGATGCCCACCTCTTTCAGAGACTGCTTGAAAACATTTGACATGAAATTACTTCCCCGGTCTGACTGTACCTCCTTGGGCAGACCAAACTTTGTGAAGAACCCTAGCATTTCCTTAACCACGTTCTTTGCTGAGATATTTCTAAGTGGAATGGCTTCAGGATAACGAGTAGCCATATCAATCAGGGTCAACACATAAGAAAATCCTGAAGAAGTCTTAGGAAGAGGGCCCACAATATCCACCAACACACGGGTGAATGGCGCCTCAAAAGGAGGAATGGGAACTAGAGGTGCAACCTTTTCGGTCTGATTACACTTCCCCACAACTTGACAGGTGTGACAAGACTTACAATACCAGGAAACATCCCTGAAGATACCTGGCCAGTAGAAGTGTTTCAAAATGCGTGCCACAGTCTTCCTCACTCCAAGGTGTCCTGCCAAACTGGAATCATTAGCCACTCTAATGATATCCTGCCTACAAACACGAGGGATGACAACTTGATGTACAACCTCCCATTCACAGTCGGCTGATGCTGTTGGGTGTCTCCACTTCCTCATAAGTACTCCTGACTTTATATAATAACAAGTGGAAGCACCGGCTGACTCTTCCTCACTGCAAGCAGAGTTAGCTAAACCTTTCAACTCAGGGTCAGCAACCTGCAACTCAACCATCTCTTGACGAGACAAATTATCAACACTACGGGGTACTGCCTAATCTGGTGAGTGGTCCAAATTAGCAAGAAAAGTGTCAGCTAGGATAACATCATCATCATCATTATCCTCTAAGTCACCAGTAACTTTAGACTTAGCCCTAGTGACAGCACATGCATGGAACACATCAGGGACACCACAATCCTGGGTCACAGCCACTGGCTCACTAGACAACTGAGGAGTTGGACACACTTGACTTCCACCAATATCATTTCCAAGTAAGAAAGTTACACCTGACATTGGGAGTGTCTCAACCAACCCAACTATAACAGAACCATTAACAAAACCAGACTCTAAATTCACTCTGCACAGAGGGACAGAGAAGTAATTATTCCCTACACCTTGTAAGATTACAGTTTCATCAGAGGAATTAACATTAGGGCCTAGAACACTGGTCAGCATAAGGGATTGGCAAGCACCTGTATCACGATATATTTTAACTGATTTCCTGTCATTACTGTCCAGAGGACTGACAAAACCATCAGACAGAAAATTAGCACATGAACTCTTGAGAGTGTCACCCACGTTACTGCTCAAAAGAGGAGCTTCATCATGAGAATTTAATTTACCCCTCAAAGCAGGTTCAATTAACTCGGTTAAAGAATTCTGGGAACTCTCAAGGGTGGACACTAGACCAATTGACTGAATATTTAAAGACTCCTTTTTGTTATGCAGATGATATAGTTTTGATTTGTGATGGGCCAGAAGAGATGCAGAGAGTGTTGGACTGTTTGGTGAGTGAAGGTCGCAAGGTGGGTTTGGTTATTAATTGTGGAAAAACTGAAATAATCACTATGAATATGGAAAATGCGCAGGAATGTGTAATTGGAGGTATGGTTGTAAAGCAAGTTGATAGGTTTAAATATTTAGGTACTTATTTAGCCAAGGATGGTTCTTTGAACTTTGAATTCGAGGAAAGGTTAAAGAAGGCTAATCAGGCAATGGGAATGCTTAAAAATATTTGGAATAATAACAATTTCTCTGTGCATACAAAAATCAAACTTTATAAGGTAATGGTTAGGAGTATCTTAATTTATGGACACGAGTCTTGGTACAGCACAGTGACTATGGAAAATAAATTCTTGGTGTTTGAAAATAAAGCACTTAGAAGAATATTAGGAGTTAAGTGGTGGGAAAGGATACCAAATAGTAGAATTAGAGAAATAACGGGAATGCAGCCGATCGATGAATATGTTAGATTCTCACGATGGAAGTGGCTAGGACATGTTTATAGGAGACAGGGAATAGTACGAGGTACACCAGGGTGGGTGGCACCTGGTAGGAGAGGTAGAGGAAGGCCAAAAGAGACGTGGGTGAGGACAATGAGACGACGGGAAGCTGGAGATGAGTGTTGGGGAGATCTTGAGGAGTTAGCACAAGATAGGATGTGGTGGTGTGAGTTCATCGAGGCCCTATGCATCCCCGAGGGTGCCACAGGAGATGATTGATTTTGTTCACATCACGCTGTCTCCTGAAACATTTCTCCGTAGTATGACCAAGCTTACTACAATAAGTACATTTACTTTTCTGAAATCTAGAGGTGAAGCTGGTATTTACTTCCTGAGAAACATCATCTTTATTCTCTTTCCTGTTACCTGTACTCTGAGTAGAGGCAACGTACTTACTCTCAGCTTTCCTTTTTTCTCTAGAATATCTCTTGTGAGTGAGAACATATTCATCAGCTAAAACTGCAGCATCAGACAAATTATCTATTCTTTTCTCATCAAGATATAGGCTTACATCTTTATTAATAAACCTTTTGAAGTCCTCCAGCAAAATCATCTGCTTAAATTTATCAAAATCAGAATCCACATTCTTAGAATTTAACCACTGCTCTAACAGATCTTCTTTGATTTTTGCATACTCAACATGGGATTGCTTATCTTGCTTATAAGTTGTCCTAAATTTTACTCTATAGGCTTCAGGAACAAATTCATAGGCCTTAAGAATCAAGCTCTTAACTACATCATAATTATCAGATTGATCCTGAGGCAAAGATGCATAAGTTACTTGAGCTTTACCGGTGAGAACAGTTTGAAGGAGTACTGGCCAATACTTTTTGGGCCAATTAAAACCTGTAGCTACCCTCTCAAACAACTGAAAATACTTTGTTAAATCAGATTCATTAAAAGGAGGGACAAGTTTAACATTTTTAGCCACATCAAAATCATCAGAGCTAGATGATCCAGTTCCACCTTGTTTCATGCGATACTCATGGTCTGCAAGTTCAATTTGTGCCTGAGCCTGTACCTGTGCCTCCTGAATACGAGCATTCGCCTGAAATTCAGCCTCCTTAGTACGAGCCTCCTGCAGGGCTAGTAGTAACTTAGCTAATTCAATCTGCGTTTGCTCATTTGGAGGAGTTACATTAAACAAGGTTTCATTAATAATGTCAACAATTTGATCTTTAGAATGATGAGAGCGAACAGCATTTCCCAATTGTTGAGCAACAAGCTTAAGTTCATTCTTTGTTCTGTTTTCTACATCACACACTGTTTGCACAGTTGACAAAAAATCTTTGGCTTCATCAAGCGTAGTAATAGTAGACATCATGAATAAATCACAGTCACAAAATATCAAGCAATATCCTTATGATAATATCCTGAATATCCTGATAAGAGGTCGCCAAATTTATGTTACGGAACAGAGAAAGATAATGTACACTTTAATTGACAATACTAAAAATCACTACTGTCCCGTAAAGTTCCAGGTTCAAAACAAAAGAGTTAGGTAAAATTACAAGATAAAGTTTAATGCTCAAACTAACAACAAAACATTCACTACTCATAAGGATAATGTAATGGAAAAAAACGGGTTAAATATATGGTTAACTGCCATAGCCTCTATTAACACGAAATTAGCAAGAGTAAATTTATCTAAGTCAGCCCTGATAAAATGAGAAAACCGGATAATACTCAGTGAATGCAAGATATATTATTACAGATACAAAATATTATCAAAAATGACTGACATAAAACACATGAATCACAAAAACCTCACTAGGCCTACGAATTAACACCTTATGCTACACAGTACAAGAAAAAATGCAATAACAGTTATACTCAAATTACACAGCTGCTAGATGGTTGGAGACTTCCTGAGCACTCACAATAATAACAACTGTACAGGGGAGGACAGATATGAGCAAAATGAGGAGTAGATCTAAGTGGCAATTAATGCAGAGACTGAGCTCATTATATAGGGGCCGGCAGAGCTTGATACAACTTGTAAGAAGGACGCGCAAATGAAGCCATAGGGGACAAAGAGTTGACACTCCTGCTCTGAACAACAGAAAGAACGACTTACTCTACTATAAGGGAGGAGGGGGGGAGTGAGGTAGAACACGCTCGTGATCAAACATGCAGCATACTGTACGTTAGAATTACACAAAGGATGATGAAATCATAGGCTATGTAACAATATATATCTATCTATCTATCTATCTATCTATATATATATATATATATATATATATATATATATATATATATATATGTGTGTGTGTGTGTGTGTGTGTGTGTGTGTGTGTGTATATATATATATATATATATATATATATATATATATTACGCAGATTCTGCCACTGAAGCTTATTCTTTTATTTTATGATACTTTTTTCCGGATGCTTTTCTCGCTTCTTTTTAACAGATCCTTTATCCTTTCTGTTTATTCTAATACAGCTCTTTCACCTTAACCCGTCCCACATTTTCGTCTTCCTCCAACTTAAATCACGTACCTCAGTGATAGGGAAAGACAGCACAGAACTACGGCTCTACATCTTTTCCATAACATTTCATCATTATCAGCACCGTAATCTAGTGTAAATCCATTGGTACAGCTCAACATTTAAAATGAAGAGTTGGCAATTTTAGGCCAAGTTATGGAAGGAAGAGCATTGTGCTGCTTCTTGCATGCTATTTCTAAACTGTTCACATTTTCCCTTATTATTTTCTTATCTATGTGTATTGAACTCTCCTTTAGAAATTTGTATTGGGTTCATCCTTTTTTTTATTTTTTGTTTCTCTGTCATCGCTTATCCCTATGTCCAATATATATTTTGTATAATTATGTTCTTAGTTTCACATATATCTTTAATGTAGGGATTGAGTGGCCCAGCACCGGGCCCCTACGCTCCTGATGGAAAGAGAGGATTGGATAATGGATGGATGGATTGTTTCTTCCTTCAGACGATGTTATTAAACTGAATAACACACCTCTTACAAAAAAGGTTTACTGAAGGCTATTTTTAAGTCTTCCAGTTCGAGAAGATTTAAAATTAAAATACAATCATCTGTACTTAGTTTCTTAGTAAATTATTGCACAGAAAAGAAGAATGAAAAAGAGAACGAATGACTAGAAAAAGAAACATCTACTTGGTAAGGAATTTTAACATAATCTCACCCTTCAATGAAATGCGTGTGTGATGCAAAATATGGGCGCTGGGTTTGAGTGGAGCCGAGAAGAGCTGAGAGTGATGGGCAGTGGTCTCCCTAGAACGATCACGGTACGACTGAGCACACTGTCGACTACTGGGCATTTGACGCGCAGAACAAAGAATATCTCCACGTTGCAGTTTAGTGGCGCCGGGAAAGCACACTTGTCTGATGATGAGGTCATTCGCATATGGTTCGTTAGCTCTTAATCACGCTTTAATAAGGTATTTTTGGCAGACGATGGAAGATGTACGTGGATGTAATTACAGGTTATTTCTCTACTACAGGTCAGCATGAGGAAAGGTATGTTTATCTCCCCCCTCCCAGTGGAAGTTCCGGCTCTAATGTGAACTTAACTTGGATTCATACACATATACATGCAGAATACTCCTACGTAACGGTGGTTGAATAATTACTTAAGTCTGATTATCTTTAAAATATGCATCATGGTATCTCCAGACTATATTAAGCTTGAGAAAGACTTCTCGAAATGAGTTTAGATATGGCCTTCCTTACCGTTTTTCTCTAGTGGGGTGCTATTTTAAGGTGTAAATCGTCTTAAGGTGTAGGGTGTTCCGTAAAATAAGTAACAATTTGAGAAAGAGAGAGAGAGAGAAAGAGAGACAGACAGACAGACAGACAGACAGACAGGAAGAGAAGAGAAGAGGAAAGGAAGAAAAACGTCTTCGCGTTCCTTCTTTTTCAATAGACGAGACTTGGTACAGTGGTGAAGATACACTTGCTTGTTTAGACTACGTGGAGCTACGAGGCCGAATATTCACTGATGATTATTAAAAAATAAGGCATTTCCCTTTTCCTTAGGACCACAAGGATCCTACGTGTGTTGGTCGACGATCGTGGGTCCAAAACAGAGAAGAAAGAGAAGGAGCATCTCTGTCATGAGTCGAGGAGCCAGGTACAAAACTGATAAAATCTGTATCCGGAATCAGAAAAATTAAATGTAGAAAGTGGTTTGCCGATGAAGTAGGTACTATACTCTTTTTACTTTAACTTGGCCTACAATTGGCATCTCTCCAACTTGCTTGCTGAGCCGTGGTAATATATTATATGATTTGGCAAGACAACGTACCTCACTGACGATTGGAAGCTACGTCTATATTGCGGTGAACGAATGAATGAACGAAAAAATGAATGAGTACTTAAGCTTTAGGCCGTTAATGCTGTGTTATGTACTAACTCGCTCAACACTCACTGTAATTTCATGTACTTACTTTCATTACCTCATCTACCACCATTACTAAACATACCCCCACTACCATTGCCGTACTACCACATCTACCACCACTACAACAGCCATACTACCACATCTACCACCACTACAACAGCCATACTTCCACATCTACCACCACTACCACAACCATACTACCACATCTACCACCACTACCACAGCCATACTACCACATCTACCACCACTACCATAGCTATACTACCACATCTACCACCACCACCACAGCCATACTATCGTATTTACCATCACCACCACCAACACCATTACTACTATCACCAGCTCCACTAGCACCACCACCACCATAACCATTACTATTATCACCTCCTCCGCTAGCACCACCACTACCACAATCATTACTTCAATCACCACCTCCACTAGCACCACCACCACCACCACCCCAGAACCACTCTCTCATCGTGGCTACCACCATTATCACACCATCACGACCACAACACAACCACCCCCCCATCATAACTACCATCACTATCACACCATAACCACACCACCACCACCACCACATCACAACCATCTTTTCATCAATGCTACCGCCAGTACCACACCAAAGTTACCACCATTACCACATCACCGTTACCAGAGCACAACCACCCCCTCTCACAGCCACCACCACTACCGCACCACAGATACCACCACGACGATAAAACCATGACCACACCACATCCACCCTCTCATCGTATCTACTACCAACATCACACAACCAAGCTCACACCACAACCACCCACCCACCATGACTGCCACTACTCCCACACTACAACTCACCGTTTTTACAACAACTATCGCACTACAACCACTCCTTCACTATAACCACCACATCGACACTACCACACCGCAACCACCCTCCCAGTATAACTATCCATTCTTTCACACCTTGTATTAGAGCAAAAATGGCCAGATGGATTTAATGTCACCTAAAAATACGACACCGCATTTATAAACTATGTGTCTTGGGGCTTATAATTGTGAGGTCTGCTCGGTGCTTCCTCTTGCAAAATGTCCTAAAACAAACAGGGAAATTACACATATAAGAACACATTTTAGAGCCAATATTTTCAATTCGGGGCCTTTATTTTTATTTTACCATTTTTCATTATTGTGCATAATGTTATAAGCTTCTTATATTAATTCTGTGAATGTATGAATGTGTATCATGTAGTGACTGCACAAAAGCATAAACCAAATCTCTTTTTATTATTAAATTGTTTTTATTATTTTCTTTATTATAATATTATTGTGAATAATGGGTGGTGACATTATGCTACCAGGGTACACCGGTTGTCATCATAGCTGCTAAACTCAGCATGGGGTTCAGTACAGCTGCTAATTATGAAATTATCAGTTTCCCAAATGATGTTCCTTTTGTCCCAAACATAAACGAACAGCCACACCTGAAATGACAGGATGTGCCAGTGCCGGAGAGCCAAGCCAACGAACATGGGGCTTAAAGTCTTCCGGAAGGTGTACAGATCAGACGGGTATTAAATGGTATCACGATAAGATTGAGATACTACGTACCTATATAGCTGCTGAAAGGTCGGGAAATTTGTCACAACATAAAAGCACAGTAGAACAAATGCTACCATACATTGTTGCATCTGGACATTAAAAGTATGCAAATTCCTTCCAGTATATGTGGATGAAATGAAATTCCTCCAGACCTCTGCACCGGACATTTCTGAAGAATTTCTAGTTGGAAATTTCACTGTACATAAGAACAAAGGTATGTTTAATGGTGTTTGGGGTGACTTGTCACTGGAATAGACACATAATCGGAAAAGAAAGTCAGTTTTGTTCAAGGGAAAAACACAAAATGAAACTGCAGTGCAGAAATACATAAAAAATTTCCCCTTTTCTCACACAGATATCAGAACAAATGAAAGAAATGGGTCATACAAAAAAAGGATATTCAGGAGATCACTATGACAATTCCACAAAACAGGTGAAAAGAGACAATAATACCTATGACAGTATTGTAGGAAGTACTAATTATATAAATACTTGGAATAATAGTGAAGGATGTTACTTATTAAACACTGCTACACGACAAAAGGCAGACTCCAAGGAAATCACTGAGGCAGGGCAACGAGGGATGGAAGTTCTAAGGAGGGGTCAGCAAGGAAAATGAAGCTCTGTGGAAAGAGTAAAGTTAGCATCCTTTTTCCCCAAAAACAAAAAGTTCTCAAAGGAGGATAAAACATAACAAAATTTATTCAGATGAAAGTCATATTCTAAGGTCTATGTACTTTATGCAAAACGCTGATGAAAAAAGAAAGCTGGAAGCCTATCAATATGAATGGATGGATTATCCATCATCATTGTTCGAGTGAGATAATGGCATGCCAAGATGTTTTGCAATGAGAAAAGGACAAAAGTCAGACTTTTTAATTCCATTTCTAGCAGAGGTTAATATTGCCTAAACACATTGAAGACTTTGTGCGTCATAGACACGATGGCATTTGCTTAGAGAAATCAAACTTTACATGCCACGATTTTCAAAGATTTACCCCAGATGTATTTGTCGAAGATGTTCAAGGAGATACCCGAAAACCGGGATCTGATACACGTAGTTGGAGATCGTTATGACGTAGATGACAACCCTTCCCTAAAATGGAGAGAGACACAGAGGGGAAAAATCAGAAACTAAGAACAAAGAGTATATTCCGGTTGATGACCTACAAATCCCTGACTGGAAACAATTTTGTTCCAACATAAAGAACAAAGGTCATCTTTTGAATTACTTGAGCAACTGCTGGACATCTAACCATTGTAATCTCCCTCAGGGTATTGAAATGGTACTAGGAGGTATGAAGCAGGACCCTGGTAAAACAGTTAAACTTATCAAACAAGATATCAGTGTCATTTACAGTTTGAGTTGTGAAAACCACGAGGAGGCTGACACAAGGCTAATTGCACACATCAATTATGCTGTATCTGAGAATGGCTGCAAAAGAGCCATTGTTCAGGCATCTGATATAGATGTCATTCTTCTCTGTATATACTATACTTTCATACTAAACTTGGAAAAACTGTGGGTTGAAAAAATCTTCAGTTCATACCCGCACACGAAATTGTGAACACTCTTGCAGAAGCCCTAGATTTTAAGACAGGTGAGAGCCAGGCAGCAATCCACTTGGCTACGACCAAGTAAAAGTTATCTCACATTGTCATGCCCACAGTGGGGGCGGAGGGACATTGGTTGCATGATTGTGACAATGTGAGATAACTTGTACCTGGTCGTGGCCTAGTGGATTGCTGAATGGCTCTCACCTGAGACTCCCGGGTTCGATTCCAGGTATAATGGCAATATAATGGATGGAATATTAATATGTTCAGAAGAACCTGATTGAAAAAAAAAAAAAAAAAAAACATGGATCAGATGGTGAAAACACAATGGGATGTAATGGAAATAATCTAAAACTCAAATTATGCGAGTTTTCACACAGTGAGTGAATGACAGATGACACAATTTTCAAGAAGCTGCATTAAGAACCCAGATCTGTCAATCATTTTATGACATTTATGACATTCATATAAACAGGATGGCGGGTAAAAGAATCTATTCCCCAGCCAGCGCTATATATGCATTTGATAAAGTAAACACTGCAGTATAGAGTAGCGAGTGTTTCGGCCTTATATTCACATCACCTTTCCACCTCTCGCTTTTCCTGGCCAACAGGAAATCGATAGAATGATACAGAACCATCCCTTTGCCCATAGGAGCAACCCACATAATAACACTGATGAGGCATGGTGAGCAACGAATTGTTAATGAAGGCAGAATAATGATCGTATATTACCACGGTGGCGTTCAGTATGGCATTGGTCAAGTATCAAAGACAGCGATGACGTCACTATATGTTCAGAGTAGGTAGCAACCATTATGATGCATGGGTTGCCAGATAGCCCAGGAACAATAACTCATGCGAGGTGTATATGCTCGGACGTATCTTTTCGCTTATTACGTTCGTATATTCACTGACTTTTTTTTTTTTTTTTTAAATCTAAAATATGATAAACTTGAGTTGACATGGTACACACATCTCTGACATTTCTGATAATGTGTAAGGGAGTTTTCCAACGAGACTTAGTGTTCGTTTAAACTATCAGTGGATTACTTGAGGTGTCCTAGCAACTCACTCATCAGTTTCGAAGCATAGTAACGAAACGGCTATAAACGATGAAGAAGAAACGGTGATGTCGCTTCAGTTCATTTCGTCCGCACGAGCATTTCCCACCCATTTTCCATTTCCACACTCAGCATCATATTTCCACTGTTAGTGTAAATTAGGCTTTAGTGTTTGCAGTAACAAAATCTGAATCTTGACCACTTCTGTGCCTCAGTACCGCTAGTTGAGTTCATACTTCGGTCAGGTGTGGCAGCAGTGTGAACCGTACTAAACCACCTGTCGCCCTACTCTATGGCTTCATACTGAGGCGGCTCCACAATTTTTTATAAGGTACGTTCACACCTTTTTTTCTTTTTCTTCTCATTTTTTTTTACATACATACATACAGACATCCATACAAACAGGTAGATGGATGGATAGACACATAGATAGCAAGGTAGATAGTTGGTTAAATGTGGTTTACAGTTCCATTCTCAACAATAGGGCAACAGAGCTTCATTGATAGGATTGAACTTATACAATCAGGCCTTTTCACAACTGTATTTCTGTTTTTGATATTACAACTCTGTATAAATCTTGCAAGCAAAGAATGCCACAGATGAAACCATAAGATTCGAATATCATGGACCCTTCCTCCTATCCGTCATTGTACAATATACTTCACATCACCCAGTATGTACTTCAGTGTATTATAGTATTATAAATCATAAAATTCCAAGAACAAAATACGACGCGCGCACAAGTGCTTATGTATGTGCGTCCGTGTGTGTGTGTGTGTGTGTGTGTGTGTGTGTGTATTGTCAACGACATGTAGAGGTGTATGGTATGTAGGAGGACTGTTGGGCCTTGATAGCAGGCTGTGAAGCCTATACCCAGAGTCGGACACATTAAAAAAAAAAAAAAAAAAAAAAAAAAACGAGTACGATGGGCGTTGTTGACGGAGGAAAATGAAAGGAAAGAGTCACATAGTACTACCGACTTGTTACTGTTTTTGTGCATTAATAAGCACTGTTTCAAAGAAATAAGGAAGTACACTTCTACTTAAAGAACCGTGGATAACCGAAATATCCCCTCAAACAAAATAATTAAATCCATCACAGTAAATATCTTTAAACAGCATTATGATACGTATATGATTAGTAAGGAATAATGAACTGGAGAAGCTATTGGCATGGTGGCGAGAAATTAGCGCCATTAGATCCAGATAAACCCTCATAGTCATGGTTGTAAATTGTATAGCTAAATTGTTAACATCAACCCTTTCATGGTCGGAACAACTCCACTATTTTATTCCAGCTAATGCCAACTCATTTTATTCGGATGATTGCAGGCGGTTGAGTACTAATACCCTTACCGTTGACTCTCTCACGGTCGGAACAATTCTAATATTCAATTCCAATTAACGCTAGACGATTTTATTCAGCTGAGAGTGAGTTACAGGAGCCCAAAAGTGTTAGGAAGCTCCAAGAGTGAGGAAGGGAAAATGTAATGAATCAACTATAATGTTCATTTCCCCGTATTTGCATGGTACAAAAGAGCCACAGTTTATTTGTGCTGCTTCATCCCTTACTGCACTGTCAGATATTCCAGGCTTCTCAGTCCACATATTCAAGGCGAGAGCGACCAGTCGCCGGTCTCTGAATGGCATTACTGAGCAATCAACCAAACCCTCAAACTTCAACCCACACACCACGCTGGAGACTAAATAATTAAAAAACAGGAAGGAACACACACACACACACACACACACTGAGAGAGAGAGAGAGAGAGAGAGTGGGGGGGGGGAATTATCGAGCCTCACACCACCCAGGGGACCAAATGCCACCAAAATTCTTGGCATCTCCTGCCGGGTCCTCCATAGGCCAGTCCTGTGGCACCATCTCCTTCGCCTTCTCCCTCAGCACGCGCTCCAGCCTCTTCCGTAGGCCAGGGCGAACAGCGGCGAGGTTGGTCGTCTCGTACGGGTCCTCTGAAATAAGACCATTTTCGATTGCTTAGAGATTCCGTAACACCTCTTCCTTAGCGATTTATTTATCTATTGATTTATTTATTTGCTATTTTTTATTTATTTATATAGTGCAACACATTTCCATATCTTCTTTACAGTTAAGCTTATTATCGCATGCTTTGGAGAGTTCGTAACACTTCTTCCTTAGCGATTTATTTATTTATTTATTTGCTTTTATTCACTGCAACACATACGAACATCCTCTTTGCAATTAAGTTTATTTCCCCTTGCTTTGGGGGATTCCGGGACACATATTCCTTACCGATTTATTCTATTCGTTGCATCTTAATATTTTTTTCATATTAAAGATGATTTTTCCTTGCTTTGGGGAGTTACATGTCGATAATAAAATGACATTGGCACAGTGCAATTGAATGCTAACTAAATCTGCTAGCTCTCCATACCGAGTTGTATCAGTGAATTAAAATAGAATATCAGTCACGAAGAAGTGCTATGGAAAGAATATAAACTCGCAGCATTGTCTTTCTCTCCTAGTCAGCTACGTAAAAACAAGCTGCAAAAGGACGAGAATCTGGGCCAAGTAAAGGTGAAACAGCTATAGAGACATTGCAATTTTCTGACCTCTTCGTCTTTGCCCTTCCTGAAACACACACACACACACACACACACACACACACACACACACACGCACGCACACACACACACACACACACACACACACACACACACACACACACACACACACACACACACACACACACACACACACATTCACACAAGCACGCGCGCGCGCAATAACTCAAGATAATCTAACAATTATTTTACGTAGAAAGAAAACTGACTTGGAAAAAATTCTAGACTCCTTCCTTTCCTAATGAAAAGCAAAGAAGAAAGGAAAGAGAGGGAAAATAAATAAAAAGAAAAAAGAAATAGTTACTAGAAGGAGTTGGTAGCTAATTACTTGTGAATCAAGGCTCAGATCTCCCGCCTTATTGGTCGTCTGTAGTGGATTAGATTACTTTCGTTAAACCCGGGTTAGGTGTTCATGTCACTCTCACTAATCCTGGCTTACGGTTCAGTGGTGGCATTCCTAAACGGATTTATGATTGATTTCTTGTTTTAACCGGGATTTCCTTTTTTTATTTTTTTATTCTGGATTAATCTTTATTTACTTACTTAGGAAAGGAAAATGCAAAGACAATCAAGATTTTCCTTTTCTCTTACAAAATACAAACCTTAGCCTCAAGAGTAAATATATTCTACGTTAGTGCGCGTCCACACGTATGCTCAAAGATGTGCTGGCAACATGTAAGCAACACAGTGACGAACACGCTGCAAATATGCTGGGGACAGCAGCGTCCAGATCATGTTGCCAACATCATGATGAAGTCTCAGCTGCCTGGTATGGAAACACTTATCCGATCGCCTCTGCTGCCAGTGTTCGAAGCTGCACTGAAACATGTTTGCATACATCTCTCCAAATACCGCTGTATACATGTACCCAAGCATGCTGCCAGCTGTGTTGTCAATAAATGTTCGAGGGATCGTGTGGACGCGCACTTATATCTCTTTTCTGCAGGATAGCGTGTTCGAGAGGGACATCTTCGCGTGGTGGCATCGATATGACCGGGTGTTTCCAATTCCCGGTTATCTAAACGTCCCTCACCCTCCTCCCTATCCCCCCAAAGAAGGATGGTGGACTGCAGGTGAGGGGAACTGCAATCCACTGGGACACATTGACATGAAGTTAGAACTACAACGACTACAATTACTACTCTAAAGGAAAAACAATGAAAAGAAAGCCGCACAATGCACTAGTGTGTCTTTAGTTATTCATTTTAACTTGACGGAGATTTTCGTCCACATCCATGGCACTTTTTCGTGACTAGCATCAAATTCTAGCTTTAATCTAGTACTTCAAATTTAGCATCACAATGGAGAGACGGCAATTTTACTCCTAGGTAAAGTGAACAGAGTATAGTTCTTCCTACGTGAACAAATCTGTCACGACAAGGAATCGATCGTAAGCTCAGGTGAAAATCCTCCCCCTCCTGCTAGATCTGCCGCCAGGTTATTGGTTTCCTTCAGGCCATCGGCAGTATTAAGAACTGGACTCAGGGTCGTATGCTAGGTGACACGAGAGACTTCGTAACACCTCATCCACATCGATTTACTCCGCGTATTACGCCTTAGTGTTCTCATGTATGGTATTTATAGCCTTTTAATATCTATAGCCTTTTAATATCTATAATCAACATGTAAGAATGTGCAAGGTACACTCTCAGTACATTACCTTCTTCCTTCAAACTTATGACTACAATGCATTCTCAATACTACCTCTGAAGTACATAACCTTCTCGCCACAATTACATTACCATCTCACTTCAAGCCCTCAAATACATTACCTAATCATTTCAAGCCCTCCAATACATTACCTTCTCGCATCAAACCCTCAAAAACATTACCTTCTCACTTCAAGCCCTCAAACATATTACCATCTCACTTCAAGTCCTGAAATATGTTACCACCTCACTTGAAACCCTCATATACATTACCGTCTCCATATACATTATCTTCTCACTTTACACTACATTACCTTTTCGCCTAAAGCTCTCAAGGGCATCACCTTCTCGTCTTATTCTCTCATACTACATTACCTCTTCGCCTAAACCTCAAATTATATTACTGGTCCTCCTCCAACTCTCAAGGTACATTATTTTTTGCCTCAAACTCTTAGACTACATTATCTACTCGCCTCAAATTCTCAAACTACACTGCCGATTCGATTCAGATAAGTTACCTTCGTTACATAAACTCGCAAAGTATACTGCCTTCTCTCTTTCCGCTCTCAGACTACACAACCTTCTCTTTTTTTGCGCTCTCAGACTACACTGTCTTCTCTCTTTCTCCTCTCAGACAACACTACCTTCTCTCTTTCCGCTCCCAGACTACACTACCTTCTCTCTTTCCGCTCCCAGACTACACTACATTCTCTCTTTCCGCTGTCACACTAAATTACCTTCTCTCTACAAACTCTTAAATACGTTATCTCCTCACTCCAAACTCTCACAGTACGATCGGAAACAAAAAATTAAACTATCATTGCACTTCTACTTCGTATTTTCCTCTGTTGAGCAATATTCTTAGGATGGGCGAGGCTTGGCACGTCCTACTTTCCATAGATGATTCCCTTCGATATGCTGTCTCAGGGAGGAAGAAACAGACATGCCTCAAATTCAAAGGTAAACACAGTGCAGTATTAAGCGAACCTTTGTCAACCCAGTGGCGTAGTAGGCGAACTTTTTCCCCAGACTATGTATCACCTCGGCTGACATTTTTATAGTACAGTCGCGGACATAAATATCGTTCCACCTTTTACTCGAACGATTGTGGAACTCTTACAAAATATTGATAAAAGTCTGTGCGAATCAGACCTCATCACTGGGAATCAAAAGTCATTGCTCTCTCTCTCTCTCTCTCTCTCTCTCTCTCTCTCTCTCTCTCTCTTTCATCTGACTTGAAACGATATTTTGTCCGCAAATGTATATTAGCTTCACATTCGAAATTCTCAAACACATTACGTCATGGTTGCTCACTCACTTTTCAGATCAAAGAGCCAGGGTCCTTCTTCCTCGGTGAAGTTTTGAGGCCCCACCAACAGCTTGTATCGCCCCACCCTGGTATATAAAAAAAACAGATGTTACTGCACCACACCATGCTGATACACAGAAACACAGACATTACTCTACCACACCACACTGACACACAAACAACACAGACGTTACTGTACCACACCACCCTGATGCATAGACAACACAGACGTTACTGTACCACACCACCCTGATACACAGAAACACAGACTTTACTGCACCACACCACTCTGACACAAAGACAACACAGACGTTACTGTACCACACCACCCTGACACAAAGCAACACAGATGTTACTGTACCACACCACACTGACACAAAGCAACAAAGAAGTTACTGTACCACACCACACCACCCTGACAGACAAATAAGTCAGGTGAAGATTATAATGTCTATGCCTCAGATTTAATAGATCCTGAAAAAATAAGTCTCGAAATCAAATGCTATCGGTACTCAAGTTTCGATATGACTGCCACTGATAAAATTACCTGATATTTTTGGATATTCAGAATATTCATCAAGTTAGTGGGAAAAATATGGCAAAAAAAGTGGGCGAGATTATAAGACGCCAATGAGACCACAATGTTGTATTATAAAAAAAAATATATGTATATATATATGGCGAGGTACCACTGTTTAAAGTCTATAACTTGTTGGTTATATCTTCATGTTTCAGTTACCAACCATGACATATTCGTTTTGCATTAGTTGAGCGGTACAGGTTACCGTGTTGTTTTCTTTCTGTACTGTCATGTACTGAGCTGTGAATGTACTAGTGTCTGGTGGGGTATCTGCATGGCGAAGTTACTTGTGTGGCCAGAGTTACCTGATGGCGCCACTGATGTCATCACCGGCCTGTTCGATGTCGTAGACAAGCGATTTCCTCGGGGACCGACAACGACCTGTGCGCAGCGCCTCCCACTGGTTGAATCCGTCGGTGCTCGGCAGGACGGCGGCGCCGGCGGCGGCCAACAGAGTGGACCGCCAGTCGGTGACGTGCAGGAGGCCGCCATATCTCCGCGGGGTGTTCTCCAACATGGCGCCGTGCACCAGCCCTGCCACCCGCGTCCCACCCTCCCACAGCGACAGTTTTGCTCCTCGCAGCGGCAGGTTTAGCCCTGAACACAGCACCACATGCCAAGGGTAATTACCATTGATGCTGGTTTGTCACTCTTCATATCACGAGCAACTGAAATCATTCATGATAACAGTTGCTGGTGATTTGAAAGGAATATCGTATCTAGCCATTCAGTTTTTGGGATATGAAACCTGAACCGACGGCATCGTTGTTATAAGAGAATACAACGAGCATCTAGTTAGCAACACTTGATAATTATTCTACTGAATTCCAGGTGATCACATCCTATCTAATCATTCAGTTATTTGATATATATTTAAAAATAGAGAGGCACATGCTATCTCACCATCAATTTAATTGATATATGATTTGGTAATTACCAACTGGGTATTCTCCGCCATTGTCAGAAGAAAATACAATGATGGTGTTGTTGGCAAAGGTTGAGGCATTGATGGCGGCCACCACCCTGCCCACCGCGTCGTCCATGGCCGTCACCATCGCCAGCATCTTCCGCCGGTCCGGGTCACTCTCGTTGGGGTACAGAGCCAAGTACTCGTCCGGTACCTGATAGTGTGGTACAGAGGGTTACTGAACCGGTGCATGACTTGCTGGACCGGAATTGTTGGGGTCACTTTCGTTAAGATACTTGGATCTGGTAGCCGTTGATGTGGTACAAGGGGTTACTGGACCGGTACATGACTTGCTGGAAGGGTATTATGAGGGTCACTTTCGTTAAGATACTGGGATAGGTATTTGTCTGGTAGCCGTTGATGTGATACAAGGGGTTACTGGACCAGTACGTGGCTTACTGGTTTATTACTGGGATCATTCGTCGGGGTTAGGTAGTTCGTTCGTCTGATATCTCTTGCGATATTGGGGTTACTGGACTGGTACTGTGGTTACTGGACTGTAAGGTTACTGGAGTGATACTGGGATTACAGAACTGGTAGTTATGTTACTGGACTGCAGAGCTACTGGAGTGGTATTGGGGTTGTTGGACTGGCACTGGGTTACTTGACTGTTACTGGAGTTACTGGAGTGATACAGGGTTACTGGGCTGGCACTGGGGTTACTGAACTGCTTCTGGGGTATTGAACTGGTACTCGGTTACTGGACTAGTACTGGGGTTACTGAAGTGGTACTGGGTTAGTGGACTGGTACTGGGGTTACTTGACTGGTACTGGGGTTACTGGACTGGTACTTTCTTTTATGCAAAGAAGAAGGAAGCAAAGGCCAAGGGCCTGTAAATCGCTCCTTCCAAGAAAGAAAAAAACGAGATAACGGAGAGCCAAATTCAAGAATCATTCATTTTCAGATCTTTGGACACACTGCATCTGAAAGACTGGAGACCGTAGGCAGTAGGAAAAACGGACGGAGGGAGACACTTCCAGATTTGACCTGTTGCATACATGAAGGACTGGGAGTAGCGGATAACTCTTGTATTAGAGAGTTGGACAGAAAAGGAATTAGAGTTTGTTGCTAGACGGGTGCTACATGCCCGCCACAGTGAAGGAGGGATGTAAGCAGACAGTTCAAGGGAGCAGTGACCACTGAAGTAGAGATAGAAATGAGATGAAACTGCAACAGTGTGGGGAAGACACAGAAGTTGAAGGAAGCCAGTAGGAGGAGAGTTAATGAGACGAAAAGCATTTGACTCCACCCTGTTGAGAAAAGCTGTGTTTTGGAAGCCGAAGCCTCCCCGCATATGAGAGTTGTACTTTACGCAAGCGAGAATAAAACCAGTGTATAAAGTCAACAACTGTGCAGGGTTAAAGAAGGTACGGAGTCGGCTTAGCACACCTAATCTCTTGGAAGCAGATTTTGCAAGAAAGGTAATATATTCTTTCAAAGATAAATCCTGAGAGAATGAAACGCCAAGTATATTTAAAGATGATGCAGGATTGAGCTGGGTAGTGTTAAAAATTAGAGGGAATTCCTGTGAAAGATTTTGTCGGGTTGACACAAGTATGAATGGAGTTTTTGATGCACTAAAAACAACAAGGTTATTTTTGCCCCAATCAGAGATATGAGCAAAGTCAGACAGTAGGTGCGCCATAGTCTCAACCCTTGTTTGTTGAAGCAACTATTGAGACGGACGCTGCTGGAAGCGAATGGAAAGGTGGAGGCTGGAGTCATCGGCGTATGAGTGGATAGGGTTGGATGTACAGCTTAGAAGGTCATTGATGAATAAAAGGAAGAGAGCTGGTGAGAGGACAGAGCCCTGAGGAAGACCACTATTGTTAGCTCTAGGAGAACTGGCCGTCTGCAGCAGCAGCTATAGAACGACCAGAAAGGAAGCTACAGATGAAGGTACAGATAGAAGGATAGAAACCGTAAAAGGGTAGTTTGGAAATTATAGATTTCTGCCAGACTAGATCGAAAGCCTTTGAGATGTCAAGTGCAATGACAAAGTTTTCGCCAAAGTCCCTAAAGGAGGATGACAAGGAGTCTGAAGGGTAGGTGAGAAGATTACCAGTGGAACGTCCATGGCGGAACCCACACTGGCGATCAGAAAGAAGGTAGTGATAGGAAAGATGCTTTAATTTTTTGTTGTTGTTGTTAAGAATGGACTCGAGAACTTTTGAAAAAAAAAGTTGTTAATGCAACTGGGCGATAGTTTGAGGTCTGGGAATGGTCATCCTTCTTTGGGACAAACTGAATGAGACCAAGCTTCCAGCAAGAAGGAAAGGTGGTAATTGACAGACAAAGACGAAAGAGTTTACCTAAGCAGGGTGTGAGCACAGAAGCACAGTTCTTGAGAACAACAGGACGGACCCCATCAGGCCCATATGCCTTGTTCGTATCGAGGCCAGTGATGGCAGATAATACATCAACTGAAGAAATTTTAATGTCAGCCATGAGAAAGTCAGAGGGGGGAAGAGGTGGAGGGACAGCACCGGAATCATCTGAAATGGATTTTGTAGGACAAAGTCTGAGCGAGGAGTTCTGCTATATCAGTAGAAAAAATAGCTGCAGAACCATCAGAATGGAAAAGAGGAGGAAAGGATGATGAGGTAAAGTTCTAAAAAAGGTTTTTAGCAAGGTGTCAAAAAGAGAGGGAATAATTCAAGTTGGAGAGTTCAGAGCATTTAGTACGGATGAAATTATTTTTACCAGAGCGAAGAACAGGCGTTGCACGATTCCTGGCAGAAACATAAAAAATATGAGATTCAGGGATGGGTATGACACACTCAGATGGTTCTTGGCCATGGGAGCAATAATCATTCCAGGGAAAATCAAAGAAATACTGTCTGAGGGCTTCCCAAACAGCAGCTTCAAAGTCTCACAACCGACGTTTCTTTGGGGTTACCGGATTTGTCATTGGGGTTACTAGGCTAGTACTGGGGTTACTGGACTGGTACTGGGGTTACTGGACTGGTACTGGGGTTACTGGACTGGTATTGTGGGTACTGGACTGGTACTGAGGTTACTTGGCTGGTACTGGGGCTACTGGACTGCCATTGGGGTTACTGGACTGGCACTGAGGTTACTGGACTGATACTGAGATTAATGGACTGAAACTGGGGTTAATGGACTGTACTGGGATTCCTGGACTGGTACTTGGGATACTAAGCTGGTACTGGGGTTACTAAACTGGTACTGTGGTTACTGGTCGGTACTTCGGTTAATGGACTGGTACTGGGGCTAATGGACTGGGATTACAGGGTCAGGGTATTTTCCTACTGATGAATAAAATCGTCTTGCAGTAGTCAGTACGAAAACATGGATACAAATGGTTTAGATTTAGATGTAGGAAATATCTTATCCCTAATGAAATACGTCTAAGTGTGACAAAGACATAATGTGACAAAGACTGAGTGTGATAGAGACTGAGTGTGACAAAGACTGTGTGACAAAGACTGAGTGTGATAAAGGCTGAGAGTGATAAAGACTGACTGTGACAAAGACTGACTGTGACAAAAACTGAGTGTGACAAAGACTGAGTGTGACAAAGACTGAGTGTGATAGAGACTCAGTGCGATAAAGACTGAGTGTGACAAAGACTGAGCGTGATAAAGACTGACTGTGACAAAGACTGAGTGTGGCAAAAACTGAGTGTGATAAAGATTGAGTGTGATAAAGTATAGACTGAGAGTGGCAAAGACTGAGTGTGAAAAGGACTAAGTGTGATAAAGATTGTGGGACAAAAGGCTGAGTGAAAAGGACTAAGTGTGATAAAGATTGTGGGACAAAAGGCTGAGTGACAAAGACTAAGTGCTACTGACTCAGTTTGACAAAGACTAAATGTGACTGACTGAACGTGACAAGGACTGAGTGTGACAAAGACTGAGTGACGAAGACTGAGTGTACCAAGGATTGAGTGTAATAAAGACTGAGTAATGAAGACTGAGTGTAATAAGGACTGAGTGTGACAAAGGCTGAGTGTGACAAAGACTGAGTGTGACAAATATTGAATGTGACAAATGCTGAATATGACAATGGCTGAGTGTGATGATGATAATTATGATAATGATGATGATGATGATGATGATGATGATGATGATGATGATGATGATGATGATGGTGATGATGATGATGATGATGATAACGATGATGATGATGATGGTCATGATGACGACAATGATTATGATGATGATGATGATTACAACAACGATAGTGATGATGATTATGACACTGACAGTGATGACGATGATTATGATGATGATAATGAAAATGATGGTGCTGCTGCTAATTATAACACGATGATGATGATGATGATGATGGTGATGATGCTGATGGTGATGATGCTGATGACACAAGCACTCACCTCCAGCGGGGTGTGGACGTGCTGGTAGGCCAGGTACAAGAAGAACGGTGACTGTTTGCCTTCCTGTTGCTGAATGATATTCACGGCTCGGTCAGTCAGCAGTACCTGAGGGAGTGATGTCCAGAGGTGACGCTTGAGAGAGAGAGAAAGAGAGACAGACAGCCAACCAGACAGACAGACAGACAGACAGACGGACGGACAGACGAACAGACAGACAGAGTTGTTACTGTTGTTGTTGCTGTTGCTTAATCCCGGTCTGACTGTCCTGGCAGACCCGTCGACCACAGGTATGTCATTGTTTTTATAGGCCCGTCCCACAGGCACAGTACACATACACAGAGTCGGAATCCGGCGCCCCTTTGTGGTGAACAACGCCTCACCAGTGTCGGGTCAGGGCCTTCCCGCACAAAAGTGCAGGGAAATACGGAGAGGTTCGCCTCTTGGGTGGACGCCGTAGCTGCTCCACCCAGGTAGCACAGTGTCACCACGTTTATTCTCCTCCTCAGCGCCAGACAGTCAGTCTTGTTTAATTACTGACTAAATGACTGATTAATGACTGACTAATTAACTGAATAACTGAATGATTAAGTCATTGACGAACTGGCGGTAGACTGCCTGTCAGAGTGACTAATATACTGACTGAACGAGTGACTGACTAACTGATTGATTAACTAACTGACTGATATGTGACTAATTAACTAACTGATCGGTAGATTGACTAACTGGGTGGTTGCTTGACACCCTGTTTGGCTGATCATCTACTTAACTGAAGTATTCTGGTACTATTCACTCAGTACTCACCGGATTATAAGTACCATTGGCCTCCAGCGCTACCCGATCGCCGTCTCGAAAATCATACCCACCTGGGGAGTAAGTGGCACGGCGTTAGTACCTATCTACCCATCTATTTTCTTATTCATCTATCTACTTCTTCATCTATTTGGTAATATTTATCTACTTACCTTATTGTAATCTTATAATGGCTATACTAAAGTACTCCTTTTCATCTCATTCCATTTGGTAACATTCATCATTCCTGTCTGTATACTTGCATATACTATACTTACAACATCTGTTTAGTATCTGTCTTCAAAATAGTCTTATCTTAGCTGAACCGCAGTGTGCTTTTCGGATCATTTAATTTTTAATTCATATTTCCTGTGTGTCTATTCATACTGTTATGAGTATATATTACGGTGCACTCAACATTTAGTCAATCACCAAAAGAGGTTATGCATACCTCACAGGAAAACTACCTTACTTCACACTGTAACATTCACACAAAAACAAAATCAGGTTCCTATATCAAAGGGGGATTCATATAGGCCTCACAATACATTATGTAAAACAAAAAATTATTTTTCTTATCTAGCCTAGTTACATTAATTGGAAGCTAAGTACCCATAGCTTGGGGAATTAGGAGAACTCGCTGTTAATATAATCCACACACCAGTATGATATAGAGGGTCAAACCAAAAGGCGAAATGGTGCAACAACTGTGTGTTTTGTAATCAAAGGGAAAGAGTGTATCTGCAGTAATGTGTCTGGTAATAAAATGTGTGAAATAGTGTCTCTCTCGCTAGTTCCTCAAGCTTAGATTAAAGTTTACTCCTCCATCTTAGACTTAGCGACCAATGTACTGTCTTAAGTATAATCTCCATCCTATTACACATACAGAGGGCATGAGCTACCATTTACAATTCCTAGCCAATTAAGAGTTTTTAAGACGGCGGAGCTGGTTAGTCATTGAAAAACACGTTCATTTGCTCCTCCCATACGAAATGTTACACACACTTTGGGCAAGGACAAGGTTGTTCTTGCGTAGTATATGAAAAACATTTAATGTTATGCTCCCCAGAAGCAGAAAAACACCAAAAATGATTTAGTGATCATAAGTGCTTCCTTGAGTGAAACAAAGGCCTTTCTCGTGGCTTATGTAAATAGTGAAAAATAATCAGGTATTTATTTTCCCCGGCTCTGGTGTGACAAAACACATGAGGAGGCTTAAACTGGTAAACACAGACCCTTGAAAATGATTTAATGGTTTTACCTGTAAGTCTTGTCTCTCTTCTTTATCGGTCACCTCTTTCACATGTTCGTCGTCTCCTACTCCATGGGGTAACTACAGCCGTGACAATACATCTTTCCTTCCATCTATCTATCCTCATGATCTTATCCTTATTTTTTCCCTTCTTCTTCTTCTTCCCTGGATAGGACAGTGTTTTGCAGACATCCAAGATTTCGTTCGTTCATTCCTTTTTAACAGACACATTTCCTGTCCACATCACTGTTTAAATGCCTTCCTTCCTTTCTCTCTACCTATCTTCATATTATGCTAGCTCAACTGAAGTCCCTCACTCCATCCCAACCCGTCTTTCAACCAACTTTGTTTCACTGCTATCATTTCTGCTCTGCCTGTGTTTCCTTTCCATGCTTTTGGTGCAAGACAATCATAGGCATAATGCATATACGAACTTATGTTTGGTATCGGAGATGTATCGAAAAAAAAAAAAAAAATTGTGTCCATACATCCTTTGCGCATCCATGTATTTTTATTTTTGTGTGTGAGTGTCTGCATTTCATGTGTAATATAAAAAAGTTCCTTCATTGTTGTCACCTAATTACAGTTTTAAAGGACTGATTCATATTAGTTACGTTCCATCTTCTAGTATCATTTTATCATATATCTCTTTCGATGTGTAAATGGTTTTGGTACACGTAACTTCATTTGGTAGTTGATGTCATCGAGAACTTGTACTAAGTTGCATTTTTATCTCTCTTGTGTGTACAGTGTGTGTGTGTGTGTGTGTGTGTGTGTGTGTGTGTGTGTGTGTGTGTGTGTGTGTGTGTGTGTGTGTGTGTGTGTGTGTGTGTGTGTGTGTGTGTGTGTGTGTGTGTGTGTGTGTGTGTGTGTGTGTGTACCTCTCACCGTCAAATGAGTGGTTGTAGTGGTCGTGACGACCACCGTATTGTCCGTAGAAGGACTGGAACCCCCTTCGTGTGGGCAAGTAGGCCTCGTTGCAGAAGCCCAGATGCCACCTGTTCAAAAGTTGCACCTTGTTTAACTCTTTCACTATACTGACAATTTATATTTTGTACCGTAAGTGACTTTACATACTTCAGTGCAATAAATGGGGATCAGATATGTCTTGGACCGTGTTATACTTTCACGGACACTAGTTTTCTAACATATTTCTTGGTTTTGTTTCCAGGCATTCCTAGCACGTAATTTAAACAATGTCATTGACAGGAGCCAATAAGCAACGTTGGGTCTGGTTAGTACTTGGATGGGTGACCGCCTGGGAACACCAGATGCTGATGGCATAACGTTCTCCCTACGTGTCAAGTGGGGTTGGTGGAGGATTAGTGCCCCTCCCTGTAAAACAATTAACTCTAAGCCCTTGACCACCCCGTTTGGGATACATGGCGTCTGGCAATGAATGAATGAATCATTGACAGGATCAGACAACATTTACTTTATATAATGAGCAATATCAGGTCATTAATATTGCAGCAGGGCACCCTATCAGCCACTGCTTGTTGAGTCCATCAGTGGGGGGGGGGGAAGAAGCGATTAAGCCAGTTTCTCTCTTCTTTGACAAAGCTGAAAGCCCACAACACTTGTCTCTTTTCAAATAAATTCGAATAAAAAAGAAAGCTGAGCACAAGTTCTGATCACTTCTAGAGGCCTATGCGTAAATTAGATTATTGCTCGTCGTCAAGAGGAAACTGTGTTGACAAAAGCTGATATCTGCCGTGATAACCTTCGTGCATTTAAAAACTATTAATAATTCTAAGTTTCATGTCCATCATCTTTGTCGCCTTTGCCGCCACTCACTTGCCGACCAAATGCGTGCTGTAGCCTAGAGCAGCGAGGTCCTCCGGCAACAGCGTCACGTTCACGGTGAGGCCGGCGGGAGTCATCTCAGGTAGTGGCAGCCCCTGTAGCCGGAGATTTTATTTTTTTTTTTCTCCTCTCTTTTTCAGCTCATACTTACAAACGATTTTATTTAGTTATCTGGAGTTAAGGAATGCTATTACCGAACCTCCCTGGTTCGACAAATTTCTCTTTACCTGATTGCAATCGTCTAGGCTAATTTTCTTCTATAGAGGGCGGGAAATATGTGGGTATTATTATCATTTTTCTCTTCATCTCAGCAATGAGCCATATATATATAGGGAATTAAACTGATCTGGATGTAAGTGTTCAGGAAAACTGGTGGACAGTGAATGAACAAAACCTACTTTATGAATACTGGTGAATATAAAATGTTCAAAGCTCTTTTGATCGTGGTTGAACAAGGCCTGTTTTATGATTATTGAGTACACTTGTGTTTCTCTTAACCTGAGAGATCAATCACATGTATGAAGCAAGATGTATCAGAATGCACAATGGAAAAAAGTTTACTTTATAATGAATCACCCAGAACTGTTTTATGATTACTGTTGCCCCATCACACCTGTCTGCCCAGACTGAAGGGATAGCATCCAGAGAAGCGCTGGGCGGGTGGGTGTGTATGGAGTAAGATTTATCTGAACGCAAAATGTCAAAGTAACGTTCTCTAAGTTATGATTGCTGTCAATCCACCTGTCGGCCGACATGGAAGGGGTAATACTCAGAGATAAGTTCTGATCGTGTGGCTGTGTATTGAGTAAGATGTATCTTTATATAAACTATAATGGTATGATTCAGCAAAACCTGATGCATAGTTACCTGTCTGCCTAAATGGAAAGGGTAATACCCAGACAGCAGTGCTGATCGTGTTGGTGTGCAGGAAGGCTGAACGTAGTTCAGGTCCAGAATCAACCCCTCGTCAATCAGCTTCTGTAGGTTAGGCGTCTCCACTCTTGGGTCGTGCCATGACACGTCGCTCCACCCTGTCGTTTGTCAGATAATAAACACCTATACATTATAACTAGGCATATATCACCTCAGACTTAAGCCTTCACATCCTCCAGGTTCTTCATCGTGACACCTTCAGCGTATGAACACAAGTGCGAAGATGGATGTTTCCATCCTTTTTCATGCTGTTCACTACTTTAGCCAGGAAATCATTGGTACCATTGACATAATAAGTGTGTGTGTGTGTGTGTGTGTGTGTGTGTGTGTGTGTGTGTGTGTGTGTGTGTGTGTGTTCGGTTTTAGTGTGTTTTATGAGTCAGGGAGATAAATAAATAAACCTGTGAACACGGTCTCTTCATGAGAAACAGAGTCCCATCTTACCCAGGTCATCGGCCAGAATGAAGACTATGTTGGGAGCGCTGGTGGCTGCCATGGTGGTGGCGATGCAGCCCAGCGCCACCCACACCCACACAGGCGCCATCATCATCATCATCATCATCATCAACATATCCTCACTCACTGCCTGTCCCACGTAGACCTCACCCACCTGCACCAGGGAAAACGAAGAACCTGGAGTACTTTGTTTTTCAGTAGATGAGGCTTGGTACAGTAGTGAAGATACAATTGTTTGTTTAGACTTCGTGGAGCTAAGAGGCTGAATATTCATTGATGATTATTATAAAATAAGGCAATTCAGTTTTCCTTGGGACCACAATGATCCTGTGTGAGTTGATCGACGATCGTGGGTCCATAACAGAGAAGAAAGAGAAGGAGCATCTCTGTCATGAGTCGAGGAGCCAGGTACAAACTGCTTGATAAAGTTTGTATCCGGATTCAGAAAAAATATATGTAGAAAGAGGTTTGCCGATGAAGTAAGTACTATGCTCTTTTTACTTAAACCTAAAATTGTCATCTCTCTACCTTGCGTGCTGAGTTGTATAAACTGACGCTAGAATATAATTCTAGTCACGAAGAAGTGCTATGGAAAGGCCGCAAAACCGCAGCATTATCTTTTTTATGTCACTGAGCTGCGTGAAATAAACCGCAAAAAGACAAAAATATGAGCGAAAATAAACTGCAAGAACTATACTGTGAGATCGCCTACATGTTGCAGATGCAGGGATGTTGGAGCTTCCAACTGTTCCTTATGGCCATAGTAGTTATTTCACCCAAACCGCTTTCAATACCACCTCTACCATACCATACCTACCATTCCTACCACACCACCACCACCACCACACTATAGTAGCGGCGTACGACTCTGAGGTTGTCATTATCGTACCCTGGCATCCTACCATTCAAAGGTGCACCACATTTCGTGTATAACATGAGATGCAAGTGAATCGTGTATAATATGTTCTTGTATAATAATATTCGTGTATAATATATCATGCATAATAATATAATTCCTGTATAATATGATACGAAATTGGACTCACTTTTGAATGCTAGGTTGCCAGGGTACGATAATGACAACCTCAGAGTCGTGCGCCGCGATTATACTACCACATTATAGCCAACATCACCACCACTCCACCACCACCACACGAGAACATCCCTCTAATCGTAAATACCACCACTACCACACCATAGCTACTTCCACTACCACACCCCCTATTGTTCTGATGAAATTCACACCAACTAGCTACGTATCTGCCTCACACCTTTTCCAGCACTATTGCATTACTGTACCACGTAAAATGAACAGTGAGAATATAAGATATTCTTCCAGTGAAGTGACTGATGTATAGAATCTTCGATTTTTAACATAATGAGTATTATATAATAAAATCTAAAACATTAGCCAGAAAATGTATCAAGTTTTAACATTACAGTAATCACCATTAGCTACAATGAATAAGGAATATTCAAAAGTACAGTATACATAGTTACTGAGCACAAAATAAAATATACAATAACAACACAACAATCACAGTACAACAATTGGTATGAAATATTATTTAACCTGGCAAGGGAACTTACCTCACTGACGATTGGAAGCTACGTCTACACTGTGGTGAATGAATGAATGAATGAATGAATGAAAGAACGAGTACTAGAGCTTTAGGTCGTTATTGCTAGGATATGTACCAACTCGCTCACTTGTAACTGTAGTTCCATGTACTTCCTTTCATTACCACATCTACCACCATTACAACATCTACCACCATGACCACAGCCATGCTATCATCTGCCACCACTACCACAGCCATGATATCATCTGTCACCACTACCACAGCCATATTACCACTTCTACCATAGCCATACTACCACATCTACCACCACTACCACAGCCATACTATCAGATCTGCCATCACTACCAAAGCCATACTACCACGTCTGCCACCACTGCCACAGCCACACTACCACATCTACCACCACTACCACAGCCATACTACCACATCTACCACCACTATCACAGCCATACTATCACATGTGCCACAGTTACCACTGCCATACTACCACATCTACCTCCACTACCACAGCCACACTACCGCATCTACCACCATTGCCACAGCCATACTACCAAATCTACCACCACTACCACAGTCATAATACCACATCTGCCACTATTACCACAGCCATACTACCAGATTTACAACCATTACCACAGGCATACTACCATACCTACCAGCACCACCATCACACCACAACCACTGTCTCATCATAGCTAGCACCATTATCACAGCACCATGAACACACCACATCCACCCTCCCATCATATCCACCACCACCACCACACAATACCTACCACCATTACCACACCACCACCACCACATCACAACCACCTTTTCATCATTACTTCCTCCAGTACCACACTAAAGTTATCATCATTACCACATCACCATCATCACAGCACAACCACCCTCTCTCATAGCTACCACCACTACCGCACCACTGCAACTACCACGACCAGAAAACCATGATCACACCACATCCACCCTTTCATTATAACTGCTACCATCATCACACTACCAAGATTACACCACAACCACTCCTCTACCATGATAACCTCCACTGCCACACCACAAGAACACCCCACACTACAGCTACCACGCCACCACATTCACACCACAACTCACAGTTTTCACAACACCTATCATACCACAACCACTCCTTCACCATAACTACCACACCGGCACTACCACACAGCAACCACCCTCACACCATAGCTATCAATACTTTCACACTATACTACGGCTACCACACCACCACTACCACACCACTACCACCCCCTTCACCATAACTACTGCACCATAATTACTCCGTCACCACAAGTATCACATCACCACATCCACACCACAGCAATCAAGCCACCACTACCAAACCATGCCCAACCCACCAAAGCCACCACACCACAACCATCACACCATGAACTGACCCTGAGCTTTCATGAAATAAACTGCGATAGAATGAAAACCTGTGCCAAGTTGGGGTAAAAGGAGTATAGTAACTTTTGTCCATTTCTGTACAGATCCTTTAATCTATTTCACCCCGAGTACGTCATTTTATATTTTATTCATGCACCTTCCAGACGATTTCATTTACCACTATGATAACAGCCCTGGTTTTGAAAGGGTCAGTGAAGGCTCTTTCTGTCCCTCCACTTTTCTACTAATATATATATATATTATTTCCAGTACAGCTCACTCAGTCACTTAAATATGGTGACGTCTTTATTAACTTAGTCTTGCTAACGTTGCCCAATTTTATGGTGCACCAGCAAGGATTTCTATTTTTACTTGACCTCACTTTGTAGCTTCATGGTTCCTTGTATTGGAATCTCACGGCTTGCAAGTAGCTGGCCGCGGCCCGAAGACCCATCCCTAAGGTCTCCCGGCGTGGTTATGTTGTTGGAGAGCCTTTGTTGAGTGAGGATGGGGTGGTAAATAAATTAGTGTTCAGTATTGTCTGTATGATACTTGCGTCAGTGCCATGCTGGACTGGGTACCTGAAAGTGTCCTAGGCGGGGGTGGCTTGTTGTTGAAGCCTCTCGTGTTCATGAGGGTTATTCAGGTTGTATCTCATGACGGGGCTTGAGTGATGTATGAATGAATGTCTGCACTATTTAAAAGGGTTTGCTGTTCGAAGTTCTCTCACTTTCGAACATTGTTTTTTCCTGTTTTCTGGATCATATCTCACTGCATCCACAGAAGGGAGAAAAGGCCATGATGAAAGTGATTACGATGATGATGATGATGATGATGATTGTGACATATACTCTAAGCACTACAGCGGGCTCGATACCTTTGGTTCCTTCTTCCTCACATAAAATATATATATATATATATATATATATATATATATATATATATATATATATATATATATATTGTTACATAGCCTATGATTTCATCATCCTTTGTGTAATTCTAACGTACAGTATGCTGCATGTTTGATCACGAGCGTGTTCTACCTCACTCCCCCCCTCCTCCCTCTTAGTAGAGTAAGTCGTTCTTTCTGTTGTTCAGAGCAGGATTGTCAACTCTTTGTCCCCATGGCTTCATTTGCGCGTCTTTCTTACAAGTTGTATCAAGCTCTGCCGGCCCCTATATAATGAGCTCAGTCTCTGCATTATTGCTTCTGTTAGTCGAGGTATTTTTACCATTAGTGTAGGTCTAGCTATTTGTCTCTGTAGGATTTAGTATAGGTTAGCGATTTGTCTGTTAGGTGATTAGTTTTAGGGTCTTTAGATTAGTTTTCCTTTATAATATAAGGTATAAAAAATAAAAAACCAAGAAAAATTTAAAAAAATAATAATAATAATAATAATAAATAAAATTAAAATTATTATATATGTTTGCATGAAAGTGTGTCTGTATGTATGCATGGAAGTGTGTGTGTGTGTGTGTGTGTGTGTGTGTGTGTGTGTGTGTGTATGTATGTATATATATATATATTTTTGTATATATATATATATATGTTTAAATATATATAAAAATATATATATATATATATATATATATATATATATATATATATATATATATATATATATATATACACGGCCTTAATAACCAGGGGCTTCGGCCCCAATGGTTGATAGGCCGGGAAAAAAAAAAAAAAAAAATTATTGCCACTTAGATCTACTCCTCATTTTGTTCACATCTCTGTCCTCCCCTGTACAGTTGTTATTATTGTGAGTGCTCAGGAAGTCTCCAACCATCTAGCAGCTGTGTAATTTGAGTATAACTGTTATCGCATTTTTTCTTGTACTGTGTAGCGTAAGGTGTTAATTCCTAGGCCTAGGAAGGTTTTTGTGATTCATGTGTTTTGGGTGTCAGCCCTTTTTAATAATTTTTGTATCTGTAATAATATATCTTGCATTCACTGAGTATTATCTGGTATTCTCATTTTATCAGGGCTGACTTAGATAAATTTACTCTTGCTAATTTCGTGTTAATAGAGGCTATTGCAGTTAACCATATATTTAACCTGTTTTTGCCATTACATTATCCTTATGAGTCCTGAATGTTTTGATGTTAGTTTGAGCATTAAACTTTAACTTGTAATTTTACCTCTTTCGTTTTGAACCTGGAACTTTGCGGGACAGTTTTCTCTGTTCCGTAACATAAATTTGGCGACCTCTTATCAGGATAATCAGGATATTATCATAAAGATATTGCTTGATATTTTGCGACTGTGATTTATTCATCTATCTATCTATCTATTGCCAGACGCCTCAATCCCGTTTGGGGTGACCACAAACAAATCGCCTCCAAGTCGCCCTGTCCCCCGCCATTTCACTCCCCTGCTCCCAACTCACACCCCCCTCTCTCATATACCTCTCCACCCCATCTCTCCATCTCATCCTCGGCCTCCCCCTCCCTCTTTCCCCCTCCACCTCACTCACATACACTCTCTTCGTCAGTCTTTCACCCTCCATCCTCTCCACATGGCCAAACCCCCTCAGTGTGTTCCTCATAACGCTTCCTATCACATCCACATCAACACCACAACGCTCCTTTATATCCTCATTCGTCAGCCTGTCTCTCCATGTGACTCCACAGGCTCCTCTTAAATAACTCATTTCCACTGCTCTCACTCTTGACTTGTGTCCTTCCAACAACGTCCAAGCTTCACTTCCGTACGTTAGAGTTGGTATCACAATACTGTCATGTAGTAACTTTTTCACTTCCATGCTCACTTCCCTGTTTCTTATCACTGCTTTCAAAGAACCAGCAACCTTTCTTCCCTGCTGTACCCTTTCAAGCACTTCACCCTCCAAACCTCCATCCTTACTCATCACACTACCCAAGTACTTAAACGTACTCACATTTTCCAATTCCTCACCATCCAACCTCGCTGTACATTCACTGACTTCACCTCTCTCGAAGACCATCACTTTACTCTTCCCTACATTCACCTTTAGATTCCGTTTCTTACACACTCTCTCAAACTCATCCACCAAGCCTTGCAGCTCCCCTTCGCCTTCACTCAACAACACAGTATCATCTGCAAACAACAGTACTGGGAGTTTCCAAACACTATCCTCTCTCACCAGGGCCACTCCAACATCCACTACCCTACCTTGTACCTCTTTTATTACCCCATCCATGTACAGATTGAACAACCATGGAGACATGACACATCCCTGTTTCAAACCAACTTTCAAAGAGAAAAATTCACTTAGTTCACCATCCACACGCACTGCAGCCTTCGCACCATCGTACATACTCTTCACAGCATTCAGCAACTTCCCATCTACTCCATATATTCATACACTTTCCACAATCCTAGTCTATCCACCCTGTCATATGCTTGATGAAGCCAGAGATTTTTTGTCAAATGTGGAAACAGTGTGTGATGTAGAAAACAGAACAAAGAATGAACTTAAGCTTGTTGCTCAACAATTGGGAATTGCAGTTCACTCTCATCATTCTAAAGATCAAATTGTTGGCATGATTAATAAAAGCTTGTTTAATGTAACTCCTCCAAATGAGCAAACGCAGATTGAAATAGCTAAGTTACAGCTAGCTCTGCAGGAGGCTCGTGTTAAGGAAGCTGAGTTTCAGGCTCGTGCTAAGGAGCCTGAGTCTCAGGCTAAGGAGGCGGAGTCTCAGGCTCGTATTCAGGAGGCTGAATTTCAGGCGAATGCTCGCATTCAGGAGGCACAGGTACAGGCTCAGGCACAAATTGAACTAGCTAGGATTCAGGCAGACCATGAGTATCGCATGAAACAAGGTGGAACTGGATCATCTAGCTCTGATGATTTTGATGTGGCTAAAAATGTTAAACTTGTCCCTCCTTTTAATGAATCTGATTTAACAAAGTATTTTCAGTTGTTTGAGAGGGTAGCTACAGGTTTTAATTGGCCCAAAAAGTATTGGCCAGTACTCCTTCAAACTGTTCTCACCGGTAAAGCTCAAGTAACTTATGCATCTTTGCCTCAGGATCAATCTGATAATTATGATGTAGTTAAGAGCTTGATTCTTAAGGCCTATGAGCTTGTTCCTGAAGCCTATAGAGTAAAATTTAGGACAACTTATAAGCAAGATAAGTAATCCCATGTTGAGTATGCAAAAATCAAAGAAGATCTGTTAGAGCAGTGGTTAAATTCTAAGAATGTGGATTCTGATTTTGATAAATTTAAGCAGATGATTTTGCTGGAGGACTTCAAAAGGTGTATTAATAAAGATGTAAGCCTATATCTTGATGAGAAAAGAATAGATAATTTGTCTGATGCTGCAGTTTTAGCTGATGAATATGTTCTCACTCACAAGAGATATTCTAAAGAAAAAAGGAAAGCTGAGAGTAAGTACGTTGCCTCTACTCAGAGTACAGGTAACAGGAAAGAGAATAAAGATGATGTTTCTCAGGAAGTAAATACCAGCTTCACCTCTAGATTTCAGAAAAGTAAATATACTTATTGTAGTAAGCTTGGTCATACTACGAAGAAATGTTTCAGGAGACAGCATGATGTGAACAAAAAGGAGTCTTTAAATATTCAGTCAAATGGTCTAGTGTCCACCCTTGAGAGTTCCCAGAATTCTTTAACTGAGTTAACTGAACCTGCTTTGAGGGGTAAATTAAATTCTCATGATGAAGCTCCTCTTTTGAGCAGTAACGTGGGTGACACTCTCAAGAGTTCATGTGCTAATTTTCTGTCTGATGGTTTTGTCAGTCCTCTGGACAGTAATGACAGGAAATCAGTTAAAATATATCGTGATACAGGTGCTTGCCAATCCCTTATGCTGACCAGTGTTCTAGGCTCTAATGTTAATTCCTCTGATGAAACTGTAATCTTACAAGGTGTAGGGAATAATCACTTCTCTGTCCCTCTGTGCAGAGTGAATTTAGAGTCTGGTTTTGTTAATGGTTCCGTTATGGTTGGGTTGGTTGAGACACTCCCAATGTCACGTGTAACTTTCTTACTTGGAAATGATATTGGTGGAAGTCAAGTGTGTCCAGCTCCTCAGTTGTTTAGTAAGCCAGTGGCTGCGGCCCAGGATTGTGATGTCACTGATGTGTTCCCTGCATGTGCTGTCACTAGGGCTAAGTCTAAAGTTACTGGTGATTTAGAGGATAATGATGATGATGATGTTATCCTAGCTAACACTGTTCTTGCTAATTTGGACCACACACGAGATGAGGCAGTACCGCGTAGTGTTGATAATTTGTCTCGTCAAGAGTTGGTTGAGTTGCATGTTGCTGACCCTGAGTTGAAAGGTCTAGCTAACTCTGCTTGCAGTGAGGAAGAGTCAGCTGGTGCTTCTACTTGTTATTATATAAAGTCAGGAGTACTTATGAGGAAGTGGAGACCCCCAACAGCATCAGCCGACTGTGAGTGGGAGGTTGTACATCAAGTTGTCATCCCTCGTGTTTGTAGGCAGGATATCATTAGAGTGGCTCATGATTCCAGTTTGGCAGGACACCTTGGAGTGAGGAAGACTGTGGCACGCATTTTGAAACACTTCTACTGGCCAGGTATCTTCAGGGATGTTTCCTGGTATTGTAAGTCTTGTCACACCTGTCATGTTGTGGGGAAGTGTAATCAGACCGAAAAGGTTGCACCTCTAGTTCCCATTCCTCCTTTTGAGGCGCCTTTCACCCGTGTGTTGGTGGATATTGTGGGCCCTCTTCCTAAGACTTCTTCAGGATTTTCTTATGTGTTGACCCTGATTGATATGGCTGCTCGTTATCCTGAAGCCATTCCACTTAGAAATATCTCAGCAAAGAACGTGGTTAAGGAAATGCTAGGGTTCTTCACAAAGTTTGGTCTGCCCAAGGAGGTACAGTCCGACCGGGGAAGTAATTTCATGTCAAATGTTTTCAAGCTGTCTCTGAAAGAGTTGGGCATCACCCAGATCACGTCGTCAGCTTACCATCCCCAGACCCAAGGAGCGTTGGAGAGATATCATCAAACACTCAAATCGATGCTCAAGAAATACTGTTTGGAACATCAGAAAGACTGGGATAAAGGTCTTCCACTTGTTGTATTTGCCGCAAGAGAATCTCCAAATGAATCACTGGGCTTCTCACCTTTTGAACTACTGTTTGGCCATGAAGTAAGAGGACCCCTTAAGCTACTCAAGGAATTCTGGCTGTCGGAGGAAGATGACGTCAACCTGCTGGAGTATGTGATGAAGTTCAAAAAACGGCTGTCCACTGCTTTACAGCTGGCGAGAGAGAATTTAGGAGCTGCTCAGGAGAAGATGAAAACTTGGTATGATAAGAAGTCCAGGTTACGCCACTTTCAGCCAGGAGATCAGGTTTTGATTCTGCTACCGGTGCATGGGCAACCTCTTCAAGCCAAGTTTAGTGGTCCTTATTTCGTGGAGAAGAAATTCAGTGATGTCAACTATGTCATCGCCACACCAGATCGTAGAAAGAACAAGCAACTTTGTCACATCAACATGCTAAAGTTATATCACAGGCGGGACGAAAATAACCCAGTCTGCACTGTAGCTGTTCCACCCGAGTCTGCAAGTGAAGTTCTCCCATGCAGCATGAGCCTGAGTGATAGTTTGGGGAAGAATCCTGATATCATGAATGATCTCCAGACTAAGCTTTCTCATCTACCTCCCAAGGAAAGGCAGGAGTTTTCGGCATTACTGCAGGAGTACCTGCAAGTGTTCCGTGCTACTCCAGGAAGAACTACTGTATTGATGCATGATGTCGATGTTGGAGACGCAAAGCCAATTAAATTGCCTCCTTACCGTGTGAACCCAGTGAAAGTTCCTCTCATCCAGAAGGAGCTTGGCTACCTGTTGGACCACAAGATGATTGAGCCCTGTCAGAGCGAGTGGAGTTCTCCTGTCACTCTAGTCCCTAACCCAGGTGGGTCACAGCGGCTTTGCATCGACTACAGACGTGTTAATCAGATAACCAAAACAGACACTTACCCTCTCCCTCGCGTGGAAGATTGCATAGACAAGATCGGAAAGGCTAGGTACATAAGTAAGTTTGATTTGTTAAAGGGTACTGGCAAGTACCTATGACTGAACGTGCTAGGGAGATCTCATGTTTTGTAACACTAGGAAAGACTTTTGCATGTTCTGTAATGCCATATGGTATGAAGAATGCACCAGCCACATTTCAGAAGCTCATGAATGTTGTAACAGAGGGTTTGGCAGGGTGTGTTGTTTATATTGATGATGTATTAATCTTCAGTGACAACTGGAAAGATCACCTATGCCATGTCAGTAAATTTCTTGAGCGTTTGGTTCAGGCTAATCTTGTAGCTAATTTATCAAAGTGTGAGTTTGGTCAAGCTAAAGTTCAGTACCTTGGGTACGTAATTGGTGATGGACATGTTGCACCAACAGGAGCTAAGGTTCAGGTTATAAGTGATCTTCCCAGACCTAAAAGTAGGAAAGAGCTACAAAGATTTTTGGGAATGGTAGGTTATTACAGGAGATTTGTTCTTACCTTTTCAATTCTTGTATCACCACTTACAGACCTACTGAAAAAGGGAGTTAAATTTGTCTGGACCGATAACTATGAATCCTCTTTCAACAAACTTAAAGCTATCCTATTAAGTCAGCCAGTGCTCGCTACTCCAAATTTTGCTAAGCCTTTTAAGATGGCTGTTGACGCAAGTGAAACAGGAGCTGGGGCTGTTTTGCTGCAAGAGGATGATCAGGGTATTGAACATCCTGTATCTTATAACAGTAAGAAGTTCACTCCACCTCAAAAGAACTACTCAACTATTGAGAAAGAGCTTTTGGCCTTGATTTTGGGTTTACAGCATTTTTAATTTTATTTGTGTTCTGGTTTTGACCCCATAGTCATTTATACCGATCATAACCCACTGAAATTCCTTAGTAAGTTTAAAGATAAAAATCAGAGATTGACAAGATGGAGTCTACTTCTTCAGGAGTATTCATTAGACATACAACATGTCAAGGGGAAAGAAAATGTTATTGCAGATTGCTTATCTAGACTTTAGACAGATTGTTTTAGAGTAACAAGAAATTTGTTTTAGAGTAATAAGAAATTTCCTTTGTAAATTTCTTTTTCTTTGTGGGGAGGTGTTACATAGCCTATGATTTCATCATCCTTTGTGTAATTCTAACGTACAGTATGCTGCATGTTTCATCAGGAGCGTGTTCTACCTCACTCCCCCCCTCCTCTCTTATAGTAGAGTAAGTCGTTCTTTCTGTTGTTCAGAGCAGTATTGTCAACTCTTTGTCCCCATGGCTTCATTTACGTGTCCTTCTTACAAGTTGTATCAAGCTCTGCCGGCCCCTATATAATGAATTCAGTCTCTGCATTATTGCCACTTAGATCTACTCCTCATTTTGTTTACATCTCTGTCCTCCCCTGTACAGTTGTTATTATTGTGAGTGCTCAGGAAGTCTCCAACCATCTAGCAGCTGTGTAATTTGAATATAACTGTTATTGCATTTTTCCTTGTACTGTGCAGCGTAAGGTGTTAATTCCTAGGCCTAATAAGGTTTTCGTGATTCATGTGTTTTGGGTGTCAGCCCTTATTAATAATTTTTGTATCTGTAATAATATATCTTGCATTCACTGAGTATTATCTGGTTTTTTCATTTTATCAGGGCTGACTTAGATAAATTTACACATGCTAATTTCGCGTAAATAGAGGCTATTGCAGTTAACCATATATTTAACCTGTTTTTGCCATTACATTATCCTTATGAGTCCTGAATGTTTTGTTGTTAGTTTGAGCATTAAACTTTAACTTGTAATTTTACCTAACTCTTTTGTTTTGAACCTGGAACTTTGCGGGACAGTTTTCTCTGTTCCGTAACAATATATATATATATATATATATATATATATATATATATATATATATATATATATATATATATATATATATATAGATAGATAGATAGATAGATAGATAGATAGATAGATAGATAGATATATCCCATTGGCGCCCAGTGTCCTTAATATAGGACGGATTGGCGTTTTAAAATTTTAACAAAGAAGGGAACCCCCGGGTAGGGACCTACGAGCTTCGCGACTATGAGCCGACAGGCGGAGGGCGGTACTCCTACAACCTTTTCAGCAAAATCCCTCGCACAGGAAATGTGGGAGCAAATGGGTTTATATATATATATATATATATATATATATATATATATATATATATATATAGTTTGTGACGGTGAAGATTATTCTTTTTTCTTTCATGAAACTATGTTCCAACTCCTACTTCCACCTCATTTTAATAGAAGGTTGTTTCTTTCTTCTTATTCTAATACAGCTCTTTCACCTTAACCCGTCCCACATTTTCGTCTTTCTGCAGCTTATATCACGTAGCCCAGTGATAGGGAAAGACAGCACAGAACTACGGCTCTACATCCTTTTCATAACACTTCTTCATTATTAGCAACGTAATCTAGTGTCAGTCTCTTGCTACAGCTCAACATTTAAAATGAAGAGTTGGCAATTTTAGGCAAAGTTGAGGTAGGAAGAACATTGCGCTGCCTCTTCCATTCTATTTCTAAACTGTTCACGTTTTCCATTATTATTTTCTTATCTATGTGTACTGAACTCCATTTTAGAAATTGATGTTGGGTTCATCATCTTTTTTTATTTTTTGCTTCTGTATCTTCGTTTATGCCTACTTCCAATATGTATTTTGTATATTATGCTTTTACTTTCACCAGTACCTTAATTGTAGGGACTGAAAGGCCTAGCACCGGGCCCCTACGCTCCTGATGGAAAGAGAGGATTGGATTATGGATGGATGGATTGCTTCTTCTTCCAGATGATATTATTAAACTGAAGTAGACACATCTTACAAAAAAGGTTTACTGAAGGCTATTTTTAAGTCTTCCAGTTCGAGAAGATTTATAATTAGAATACAATCATCTGTACTTAGTTTGTTAGTAAATTATTGCACAGAAAAGAAAGAAAAAGAAAAAGAAGGACTAGAAAAAGAAACACCGACTTGGTAAGGAATTGTACTATAATCTCACCCTTCCATGAAATGCGTGAGTGATGCAAAAATATGGGCGCTGGGTCTGAGTGGAGCCGAGACGAGCTGAGAGAGAGCGGTGGGAACTGGCCTTCCTACAACGATCACGGTACGACTGAGCCCACTGACCACAGGGCTTCTAACTTGCGTGACGGAATATTTCCACGTCGCAGTTACTGACGCTGGGAAAGCACACTTGTCTGATGATGGGGTCATTCGTCTATCTTTCATTAGCTCTAATCGCTCTTAATAAGGTATTTTGTTTGTCAGACGATGGAAATTGTACGTGGATGTTATTACGGGTTATTTCTATATTGCATGACGTTAGCATGAGGAGAAGTAAGTTTATCTCCCCCCTTATAGTGGAAGTTCCGGCTCTAATGTGAACTTGACATGGATTCTTACACATACACGTGCAGAATACTCCTACGTAAAGGTGGTTGTATAATTAAGTCTGATTATCTTTTAAAATGTGCATCATGGTATCTCCAGACTATATTCAGCTTGAGAGAGACTTCTCGAAATGGGTTTTGATATGGCCTTCTTTACCGTTTTTCTCTAGTGGGGTGTTATTTCAAGGTGTAAATCGTCTCAAGGTGCAGGGTGTTCCGTAAAATAAGTAACAATTTGAGAGACAGACAGACAGTCAGACAGACAGACAGACAGACAGACAGAGAAGAGAAGAGAAGAGGAAAGGAAGAAAAACGTCTTAGCGTTCCTTCTTTTTCAATAGACGAGACTTGGTACAGTGGTGAAGATACACTTGCTTGTTTAGACTACGTGGAGCTACGAGGCCGAATATTCACTGATGATTATTAAAAAATAAGGCATTTCCCTTTTCCTTAGGACCACAAGGATCCTACGTGTGTTGGTCGACGATCGTGGGTCCAAAACAGAGAAGAAAGAGAAGGAGCATCTCTGTCATGAGTCGAGGAGCCAGGTACAAAACTGTTTGATAAAATCTGTATCCGGAATCAGAAAAATTAAATATAGAAAGTGGTTTGCCGATGAAGTAGGTACTATACTCTTTTTACTTTAACTTGGCCTACAATTGACATCTCTCCACCTTGCGTGCTGAGCCGTGGTAATATATTATATGATTTGGCAAGACAACTTACCTCACTGACGATTGGAAGCTACGTCTACATTGCGGTGAATAAATGAATGAATGAAAAAATGAATGCGTACTTAAGCTATCTATCTATCTATCTATTGCCAGACGCCTCAATCCCGTTTGGGGTGGCCACAAACAAATCGCCTCCAAGTCGCCCTGTCCCCCGCCATTTCACTCCCCTGCTCCCAGCTCACACACCCCTCTCTCATATACCTCTCCACCACATCCCTCCATCTCATCCTCGGCCTCCCCCTCCCTCTTCCCCCCTCCACCTCACTCACATACACTCTCTTCGTCAGTCTTTCACCCTCCATCCTCTCCACATGGCCAAACCACCTCAGTGTGTTCCTCATAACGCTTCCTATCACATCCACATCCACACCACAACGCTCCTTTATATCCTCATTCGTCAGCCTGTCTCTCCACGTGACTCCACAGGCTCCTCTTAAATAACTCATTTCCACTGCTCTCACTCTTGACTTGTGTCCTTCCAACAATGTCCAAGCTTCACTACCTTACGTTAGAGTTGGTATCACAATACTGTCATGTAGTAACTTTTTCACTTCCATGCTCACTTCCCTGTTTCTTATCACTGCTTTCAAGGAACCAGCAACCTTTCTTCCCTGCTGTACCCTTTCAAGCACTTCACCCTCCAAACCTCCATCCTTACTCATCACACTACCCAAATACTTAAACGTACTCACATTTTCCAATTCCTCACCATCCAACCTCGCTGTATATTCACTAACTTCACCTCTCTCAAAGACCATCACTTTACTCTTCCCTACATTCATCTTTAGGTTCCGTTTCTTACACACTCTCTCAAACTCATCCACCAAGCCTTGCAGCTCCCCTTCGTCTTCACTCAACAACACAGTATCATCTGCAAACAACAGTACAGGGAGTTTCCAAACACTATCCTCTCTCACCATGGCCACTCCAACATCCACTACCCTACCTTGTACCTCTTTTATTACCCCATCCATGTACAGATTGAACAACCATGGAGACATGACACATCCCTGTTTCAAGCCAACTTTCAAAGAGAAAAATTCACTTAGTTCACCATCCACACGCACTGCAGCCTTCGCACCATCGTACATACTCTTCACAGCATTCAACAACTTCCCATCTACTCCATATATTCTTAACACTTTCCACAATCCTTGTCTATCCACCCTGTCATATGCTTTCTCCAAATCCATGAAAGCCGCATACAACTTCTTTCCCTTCTCTAGAAACTTTTCCACTAAAGATCTAAGAATGAATATCTGATCTACACAACCTCTTCCCTTCCTAAAGCCTCCCTGTTCTTCTCCAACTAATTTCTCTGTTCATTCTCTAACTCTGTCTATAAGTATCCTACCATACACTTTTCCTATTATACTAAGAAGACAAATGCCCCTATGATTTCCACACACTTCTTTTTCCCCTTTTCCTTTGTACAAGGGGAATAATTATACCTGACTTCCAATCCTCCGGGACTCTACCTTCCTCCCAGGCCAATCTGCACATCTTCCACATCCATTCTACTACTATCTCTCCCCCATGCTTCAGCATTTCACCACACACTCCATCAATTCCTGGGGCTTTCCCCGATTTAACTTTCTTCATTGCTTCCACAACTTCTATCCTACTGATTTCTTCCTGTCTTCTCACCTCCCTCCCAGCCATTCCCCAGCCACTTATACTCGCATTACTTCCATCCTCTACGTTCAACAATCCCTTAAAGTGTTCTCTCCATCTGCTCACTTTTTCTCCCTTCTCCACTAGTAATCTACCATTTTTATCTTTCACTCCCCTGCTAACTTCACTTCCACCCTGTCTTACTCTTTTCACTTCTCTCCAGAACATTTTCTTACAGTCCCTCCATTTTACACTCAAATTCCTTCCAAATTCCTCATCCATTCTCTTCTTACTCTCTCTTACTAATCTTTTCACCTCTCTCTTCCTTTCCACATATAACTCTCTCTTCCACCTCTCAACTTCTTCCACGCCCCTATTTCTCATCCATTCATTGTATGCTTTCTTCTTTTGTGCCACAGCCTGTTTCACCTCTTCAGTCCACCATGCTGTTCCTTGCACCCCCCTCCGTCTTCTCTTCCTTCCACACACCACATCACATGCTGCACATATTTCTTCTGTAAATATCTTACACATACCTTCCACGTCTCCCATCTGCTCCAATTCATATTTGCCCAATCGTTCCTCCACTTCTCTCTTATACTCTGCCTTTTTCTCATCCTCTTGTAACCTTTCCACTCTCCTTGCAACTACTCCTTCCTCTCGTCTTTCCCTTCTTCTATTCCTCCATCTTACTTGCATCCTAATTCTGGCCACCACCAAGTAGTGGTCAGAAAGTCCACTCCCCCAACCTCTATACACTCTCGCATCCTTTACACATCTTCGCATCCTTTCATCCACACACACATAATCAATCATTGCCTTCCTTTCATTCAGTTCACCACCCACCCTTCTCATCACTCGCCATGTATACCTGTGGATCATTTTATGCCTGAAGAGGGTATTGGCTATCACCAACCCCCTCCCAGCACAAATGTCCACTAACGCACTCCCATTCTCATCTATCTCAGCAGGCATACCCCACTCACCAACTATTCCATCCACCTTCACATTACCAACTTTACCATTCATATCACCAATCAAAAACACTCTCTCATTCCTTCCAAACTTTTCCATGCACACTTCCACATTTGTCCAGAACTCTTCTCTCACTCTTCTAGCACGATCTTGCGTTGGCGCATACACACACACAATCTCCCACATTTGTATTCCAACTTTCAACTTTACCCACACAATCCTTGACCCAACTGATCCATACTGTCTTATGCTCTTCTTCCATCTTTTACTCACAACTATACACACTCCTTCCTTTGCCCTCTCATTCTCATCTACTCCTGCACATATACCCCATCCATACTCCCATTCTCTCACACTTTCTCCTCTCCATTTTGTTTCAGTTATTCCACATACATCCACTTTCGCATCCTCAAGCACCTGGACAATCTCTCTCTCTTTCACCTCATCATTTGCTCCTTACATTCCATGTACTCATTACCAAGTCCTTTGTACGGTCCTGGGTCGTCATCGTTTGGTCAGTCCTTGTCCGAGGCTTCTTGTTTGTTTTTTTAGTTAGTTGTTTTCCGGGGAGGGGCACTAACCCTCCGCCAACCCTTTTAGTCGCCTTTTACGACAAGCAGGGATACTGGGGGAGTATTCTTGAAAACCCCCCTACTAACTCGCTCAACACTCACTGTAATTTCATGTACTTACTTTCATTACCTTATCTACCACCATTACTAAACATACCCCCACTACCATTGCCGTACTACCACATCTACCACCACTACCACAGCCATACTACCACATCTACCACCTCTGCAACAGCCATACTTCCACATCTACCACCACTACCACAGCCATACTACCACATCTACCACCACTACCACAGCCATACTACCACATCTACCACCACTACAACAGCCATACTACCACATCTACCACCACTACCACAGCCATACTACCACATCTACCACCACTACCACAGCCATACTACCACATCTACCACCACTACAACAGCCATACTACCACATCTACCACCACTACAACAGCCATACTTCCACATCTGCCACCACTACCACAGCCATACTACCACATCTACCACCACTACCACAGCCATACTACCACAAAATCTTCCACAGGTATACCCACTAATGTTTAATAATATTCAGCTTAATTCCGCATCATCCTTGAACATGCTTGGGGTTTCATTTACTCGGGACTTATCTTGGAAAGATCATATTACATCTCTTGTGAAATCTGCTTCCAAGAGATTGGGTGTGCTAAGCCGACTCCGCTCTTTCTTTACCCCTGCACAATTGTTGACTCTATACAGGGGTTTTATCCGCCCCTGTGTGGAGTACAACTCTCATGTGTGGGGAGGCTCCCCACATACAGCTCTTCTCAATAGGGTGGAGTCAAAGGCTTTTCGTCTCATTAACTCTCCTCCTCTTACTGACTCCCTTCAACCTCTGTCTCTTCGCCGCACTGTTGCATCTTTATCTCTTTTCTATCGCTACTTTAATGGTCGCTGCTCCTCAGAACTGTCTGCTTGCATTCCTCCACCTCTACGACGGGCGCGTAGCACCCGTCTGGCAGCAAACTCTCATCCCTTTTCTGTCCAACTCTCTAATGCAAGCGTTAACCGTTACTCCCAGTCTTTCATTTATGCAACAGGTCAGCTCTGGAACTGTCTCCCTCTGTCTGTATTTCCTGCTGCCTATGATCTCCAGTCTTTCAAACGCAGTGTGTCCAGGCATCTCAAAATGATCGGATCTTGAATTTGGCTCTCTATTGTATTTTGTTTTTCTCTTGGAAGGAACTGTTACTGAGGGCTCATGGTCTTTGGTTCCTTCTTCCTCGCAAAAAAAAAAAAAAAAAATCTACCACCACCACCATAGCTATACTACCACATCTACCACCACCATCACAGCCATACTATCGTATTTACCACCACCATCACAACCATTACTACTATCACCACCTCCATTAGCACCACCACCACCACAACCATTACTACTATCACCACCTCCGCTAGCACCACCACTACCACAATCATTACTTCAATCACCACCTCCGCTAGCACCACCACCACCACCACCACCCCAGAACCACTCTCTCATCGTGGCTACCACCATTATCACACCATCACGACCACAACACAACCACCCCCCCATCATAACTACCATCACTATCACACCATAACCACACCACCACCACCACCACATCACAACCATCTTTTCATCATTGCTACCGCCAGTACCACACCAAAGTTACCATCATTACCACATCACCGTTACCACAGCACAACCACCCCCTCCCACAGCCACCACCACTACCGCACCACAGATACCACCACGACGATAAAACCATGACCACACCACATCCACCCTCTCATCGTAACTACCACCAACATCACACAACCAAGCTCACACCACAACCACCCACCCACCATGACTGCCACTACTCCCACACTACAACTCACCGTTTTCACAACAACTATCGCACTACAACCACTCCTTCACTATAACCACCACATCGACACTACCACACCGCAACCACCCTCCCAGTATAACTATCCATTCTTTCACACCTTGTATTAGAGCAAAAATGGCCAAATGGATTTAATGTCACCTAAAAATACGACACCACATTTATAAACTATGTGTCTTGGGGCTTATAATTGTGAGGTCTGCTCGGTGCTTCCTCTTGCAAAATGTCCTAAAACAAACAGGGAAATTACACATATAAGAACACATTTTAGAGCCAATGTTTTCAATTCGGTGCCTTTATTTTTTTTTAATTTTATCATTTTTCATTGTTGTGGATAATGTTATAAGCTTCTTATATTAATTCTGTGAATGTATGAATGTGTATGATGTAGTGACTGCACAAAAGCATAAACCAAATCTCTTTTTATTATTAAATTGTTTTTATTAATTTTTTTTATTGTAATATTATTGTGAATAATGGGTGGTGACATTATGCTACCAGGGTACACCGGTTGTCATCATAGCTGCTAAACTCAGCATGGGGTTCAGTACAGCTGCTAATTATGAAATTATCAGTTTCCCAAATGATGTTCCTTTCGTCCCAAACATAAACGAACAGCCAGACCTGAAATGACAGGATGTGCCAGTGCCAGAGAGCCAAGCCAACGAACATGGTGCTTAAAGTCTTCCTGAAGGTGTACAGATCAGACGGGTATTAAATGGTATCACGATAAGATTGAGATACTACGTACCTATATAGCTGATGAAAGGTCGGGAAATTTGTCACAACATAATAGCACAGTAGAACAAATGCTACCATACATTGTTGCATCTGGACATTAAAAGTATGCAAATTCCTTCCAGTATATTTGGATGAAATGAAATTCCTCCAGACCTCTGCACCGGACATTTCTGAAGAATTTCTAGTTGGAAATTTCACTGTACATAAGAACAAAGGTATGTTTAATGGTGTTTGGGGTGACTTGTCACTGGAATAGACACATAATTGGAAAAGAAAGTCAGTTTTGTTCAAGGGAAAAAGACAAAATGAAACTGCAGTGCAGAAATACATAAAAATTTCCCCTTTTCTCACACAGATATCAGAACAAATGAAAGAAATGGGTCATACAAAAAAAAAAAAGAATATTCAGGAGATCACTATGACAGTTCCACAAAACAGGTGAAAAGAGACAATAATACCTATGACAGTATTGTAGGAAGTACTAATTATATAAATACTTGGAATAATAGTGAAGGATGTTACTTATTAAACACTGCTACACGACAAAAGGCAGACTCCAAGGAAATCACTTAGGCAGGGCAACGAGGGATGGAAGTTCTAAGGAGGGGTCAGCAAGGAACATGAAGCTCTGTGGAAAGAGTAAAGTTAGCATCCTTTTTCCCCAAAAACAAAAAGTTCTCAAAGGAGGATAAAACATAGCAAAATTTATTCAGATGAAAGTCATATTCTAAGGTCTATGTACTTTATGCAAAACGCTGATGAAAAAAGAAAGCTGGAAGCCTATCAATATGAATGGATGGATTATCCATCATCATTTTTCGAGTGAGATAATGGCATGCCAAGATGTTTTGCAATGAGAAAAGGACAAGAGTCAGACTTTTTAATTCCATTTCTAGCAGAGATTAATATTGCCTAAACACATTGAAGACTTTGTACGTCATAGACACGATGGCATTTGCTTAGAGAAATCAAACTTTACATGCCACGATTTTCAAAGATTTAGCCCAGATGTATTTGTCGAAGATATTCAAGGAGATACCCGAAAACCGTGATCTGATACACGTAGTTGGAGATCGTTATGACGTAGATGACAACCCTTCCCTAAAATGGAGAGAGACACAGAGGGGAAAAATCAGAAACTAAGAACAAAGAGTATATTCCGGTTGATGACCTACAAATCCCTGACTGGAAACAATTTTGTTCCAACATAAAGAACAAAGGTCATCTTTTGAATTACCTGAGCAACTGCTGGACATCTAACCATTGTAATCTCCCTCAGGGTATTGAAATGGTACTAGGAGGTATGAAGCAGGACCCTGGTAAAACAGTTAAGCTTACCAAACAAGATATCAGTGTCATTTACAGTTTAAGTTGTGAAAACCTCGAGGAGGCTGACACAAGGCTGATTGCACACATCAATTATGCTGTATCTGAGGATGGCTGCAAAAGAGCCATTGTTCAGGCATCTGATATAGATGTCATTCTTCTCTGTATATACTATACTTTCATACTAAACTTGGAAAAACTGTGGGTTGAAAAAATCTTCAGTTCATACCTGCACACGAAATTGTGAACACTCTTACAGGAGCCCTAGATTTTAAGACAGGTGAGAGCCAGGCAGCAATCCACTTGGCTACGACCAAGTAAAAGTTATCTCACATTGTCATGCCCACAGTGGGGGCGGAGGGACATTGGTTGCATGATTGTGACAATGTGAGATAACTTGTACCTGGTCGTGGCCTAGTGGATTGCTGAATGGCTCTCACCTGAGACTCCCGGGTTCGATTCCAGGTATAATGGCAATATAATGGATGAAATATTAAGATGTTCAGAAGAACCTGATTGGAAAAAAAAAAAAAAAACATGGATCAGATGGTGAAAACACAATGGGATGTAATGGAAATAATCTAAAACTCAAATTATGCGAGTTTTCACACAGTGAGTGAATGACAGATGACACAATTTTCAAGAAGCTGCATTAAGAACTCAGATCTGTCAATCATTTTATGACATTTATGACATTCATATAAACAGGATGGCGGGTAAAAGAATCTATTCCCCAGCCAGCGCTATATATGCATTTGATAAAGTAAACACTGCAGTATAGAGTAGCGAGTGTTTCGGCCTTATATTCACATCGCCTTTCCACCTCTCGCTTTTCCTGGCCAACAGGAAATCGATAGAATGATACAGAACCATCCCTTTGCCCATAGGAGCAACCCACATAATAACACTGATGTGGCATGGTGAGCAACGAATTGTTAATGAAGGCAGAATAATGACGTATATTACCACGGTGGCGTTCAATATGGCATCGGTCAAGTATCAAAGACAGCGATGACGTCACTATATGTTCAGAGTAGGTAGCAACCATTATGATGCATGGGTTGCCAGATAGCCCAGGAACAATAACTCATGCGAGGTGTATATGCTCGGACGTATCTTTTCGCTTATTACGTTCGTATGTTCACTGACATATGCCTTTTTTTTTTTTTTTTAATCTAAAATATGATAAACTTGAGTTGACATGGTACACACATCTCTGACATTTCTGATAATGTGTAAGGGCGTTTTCCAACGAGACATAGGGTTCGTTTAAACTATCAGTGGGTTACTTGAGGTGTTCGAGCAGCCTACTCATCAGTTTCGAAGCATAGTAACGAAACGGCTATAAACGATGAAGAAGAAACGGTGATGTCGCTTCAGTTCATTTCGTCCACACGAGCATTTCCCACCCAATTTCCATTTCCACACTCAGCATCATATTTCCACTGTTAGTGTAAATTAGGCTTTAGTGTTTGCAGTAACAAAATCTGAATCTTGACCAGTTCCGTGCCTCAGTACCGCTAGTTGAGTTATACTTCGGTCAGGTGTGGCAGTAGTGTGACCCGTACTAAACCACTTGCCACTCTGCTCTATGGGTTCATACTGAGACGGCTCCACAATTTTTTGTAAGGTACGTTCAAACCTTATTATTTTTTTTACAATTCTTCTCATTTTTTTTACATACATACATACAGACATCCATACAAACAGGTAGATGGATGGATAGACACATAGACAGCAAGGTAGATAGTTGGTTAAATGTGGTTTACAGTTCCTTTCTCAACAATAAAGCAACAGAGCTTCATTGATAGGATTGAACTTATACACTCAGGCCTTTTCACAACTGTATTTCTGTTTTTGATATTACAACTCTGTATAAGTCTTGCAAGCAAAGAATGCCACAGATGAAAACATAAGATTCGAATATCATGGACCCTTCCTCCCATCCGTCATTGTACAATATACTTCACATCACCCAGTATGTACTTCAGTGTATTATAGTGTATTAATCATAAAATTACATGAACAAAGCATACAGGTATCTTCAAAACACGCTGAGCGTGCAAGTGCGTACGTACAGTACGTGCGTCCGTGTGTGTGTGTGTGTGTGTGTGTGTGTGTCTGTCTGTCTGTCTCTATCTATCTATCTATCTGTCTGTCTGTCTCTATCTATCTATCTGTCTGTCTATCTATCTATATATATATCCTGAACAGAGATGGATGGGCGTTGATGGAGGAAAGTGAAGGGAAAGGGTCACATAGTACTACCGACTTGTTACTATTTTCGTGCATTAATAAAAACTGTTCCAAAGAAATAAGGAAGTACACTTCTAGTCAAAGAACCGTGGATAACTGAAATATCCCCTCAAACAAAATAATTAAACCCATCACAGTAAATATCTTTAAACAACATTATAATACATATATTAGGAGACAACAATTACGTTAGTATGGAATAAAGAACTGGCGAAGCTATTGGTATGGTGACGAGAAATAAGCGCCATTAGATCCAGGTTAACCCTCGCAGTCATGGTTGTAAATTATATTGCTAAATTTAGAACATTAACCTTATCATGGTCGGAACAACTCCACTGTTTTATTCCAACTGATGTCAAGTCATTTTATTCGGATGATTGCAGGCGGTTGAGTACTAATACCCCTACCGTTGAATCTCTCACGGTCGGATCAATTTTAATATTAAATTTCAGTTAATGCTAGACGATTTTATTCAGCTGAGGGTGAGTTACAGGAGCCCAAAAGTGTTAGGAAGCTCCAAGAGTGAGGAAGGGAAAATGTAATGAATCAACTATAATGTTCATTTCCCCGTATTTGCATGGTACAAAAGAGCCACAGTTTCTTTATTTTGTGCTGCTTCATCCCTTACTGCACTGTCAGATATTCCAGGCTTCTCAGTCCACATATTCAAGGCGAGAGTGACCAGTCGTCCGTCTGTGAGCGACATTAAGTGAGCAATCAACCGAACCTTCAAACATCAACCCACACACCACGCTGAGGACTAAATATATAATTAAAAAACTGGAAGGAACATACACACAGACACACACATACTGGGAGAGAGAAAGAGAGAGAGGGCGGGGGAATTATCGAGCCTCACACCATCCAGGGGACCAAATGCCACCAAAATTCTTGGCATCTCCTGCCGGGTCATCCACAGGCCGGTCCTGTGGCACCATCTCCTTCGCCTTCTTCCGCAGCACGCGCTCCAGCCTCTTCCGTAGGCCAGGGCGAGCAGCGGCGAGGTTGGTCGTCTCGTACGGGTCCTCTGAAATAAGACCATTTTCGATTCCTTAGAGACTCCTTAACACCTCTTCCTTAGCGATTTATTTATCTATTTATTTATTTATTTGCTATTTTTTATTTACTTATATACTGCAACACATTTCCATATCTTCTTTACAGTTAAGCTTATTATCTTATGCTTTGGAGAGTTCGTAACACTTCTTCCTTAGCGATTTATTTATTTATTTATTTGCTTTTACTTATTCACTGCAACACATATGAACATCCACTTTGCAATTAAGCTTATTTACCCTTGCTTTGGGGGATTCCGGGACACATATTCCTTACCGATTTATTCTATTCGTTGCATCTTAATATCCTTTTTACATTTAAGCTAATTTTTGCTTGCTTTGGGGAGTTACATGTCGATATTAAAATGACATTGGCACAGTACAATTGAATGCTAACTACATCTGCTAGCTCTCCATACCGAGTTGTATCAGTGAATTAAAATAGAATGATATCAGTCACGAAGAAGTGCTATGGAAAGAATATAGAGTCGTAGCATTGTCTTTCTCTCCTAGTCAGCTACGTAAAAACAAGCTGCAAAAGGACGAGAATCTGGGCCAAGTAAAGGAGAAACAGCTATAGAGACATGGCAATTTTATGAGCTCTTCGTCTTTGCCCTTCCTGAAACACACACACACACACACACACACACACACACACACACACACACACACACACACACACACACACACACACACACACACACACACACACACACACACACACACACACACACACACACACACACACACACACACACACACTCGCGCGAGCGCAATAACTCAAGATAATCTAACAATTATTTTACAGAGAAAGAAAAGTGACTTGGAAAAAATTCTAGACTCCTTCCTTTCCTAATGAAAAGCAAAGAAGAAAGGAAAGAGAGGGAAAATAAATAAAAAGAAAAAAGAAATAGTTACTAGAAGGAGTTGGTAGCTAATGACTTGTGAATCAAGGCTCAGATCTCCCGCCTCAATGGTCGTCTGTAGTGGATTAGATTACTTTCGTTAAACCCGGGTTAGGTGTTCATGTCACTCTCACTAATCCTGGCTTACGGTTCAGTGGTGGCGTTCCTAAACGGATTTATGATTGATTTCTTGTTTTAACCGGGATTTCCTTTTTTTATTTTTTTATTCTGGATTAATCTTTATTTACTTACTTAGGAAAGGAAAATGGAAAGACAATCAAGATTTTCCTTTTCTCTTACAAAATACAAACCTTAGCCTCAAGAGTAAATATATTCTACGTTAGTGCGCGTCCACACGTATGCTCAAAGAAGTGCTGGCAACATGTAAGCAACACAGTGACGAACACGCTGCAAATATGCTGAGGACAGCAGCGTCCAGATCATGTTGCCAACATCATGATGAAGTCTCAGCTGCCTGGTATGGAAACACTTATCCGATCGCCTCTGCTGCCAGTGTTCGAAGCTGCACTGAAACATGTTTGCATACATCTCTCCAAATACCGCTGTATACATGTACCCAAGCATGCTGCCAGCTGTGTTGTCAATAAATGTTCGAGGGATCGTGTGGACGCACACTTATACCTCTTTTCTGCAAGATAGCATGTCCGAGAGGGACATCTTCGCGTGGTGGCATCGATATGACCGGGTGTTTCCAATTCCCGGTTATCTAAACGTCCCTCACCCTCCTCCCTATCCCCCCAAAGAAGGATGGTGGACTGCAGGTGAGGGGAACTGCAATCCACTGGGCTCACATTGACATGAAGTTAGACCTACAACGACTACAATTACTACTCTATAGGAAAAACAATGAAAAGAAAGCCGCACAATGCTCTAGTGTGTCTTTAGTTATTCATTTTAACTTGGCGGAGATTTTCGTCCACATCCATGGCACTTTTTCGTGACTAGCATCAAATTCTAGCTTTAATCTAGTACTTCAAATTCAGCATCACAATGGAGAGACGGCAATTTTACTCCTAGGTAAAGTGAACAGAGTATAGTTCTTCCTACGTGAACAAATCTGTCACGACAAGGAATCGATCGTAAGCTTAGGTGAAAATCCTCTCCCTCCTGCTAGATCTGCCACCAGGTTATTGGTTTCCTTCAGGCCATCGGCAGTATTAAGAACTGGACTCAGGGTCGTATGCTAGGTGACACGAGAGACTTCGTAACACCTCATCCACATCGATTTACTCCGCGTATTACGTCCTAGTGTTCTCATGTATGGTATTTATAGCCTTTTAATATCTATAATCAACATGTAAGAATGTGCAAGGTACACTCTCAGTACATTACCTTTTTCCTTCAAACTTATGACTACAATGCATTCTCAGTAAAACCTCTGAAGTACATAACCTTCTCACCACAATTATATTACCATCTCACTTCAAGCCCTCAAATGCATTACCTAATCATTTCAAGCCCTCCAATACATTACCTTCTCACATCAAGCCCTCAAAAACATTACTTTCTCACTTCAAGCCCTCAAACATATTACCATCTCACTTCAAGTCCTGAAATACGTTACCACCTCACTTGAAACCCTCATATACATTACCGTCTCCATATACATTATCTTCTCACTTTACACTACATTACCTTTTCAGCTAAAGCTCTCAAGGGCATCACCTTCTCGTCTTATTCTCTCATACTACATTACCTCTTCGCCTAAACCTCAAATTATATTACTGGTCCTCCTCGAACTCTCAAGGTACATTATTTTTTGCCTCAAACTCTTAGACTACATTATCTACTCGCCTCAAATTCTCAAACTACACTGCCGATTCGATTCAGATAAGTTACCTTCGTTACATAAACTCACAAAGTATAGTGCCTTCTCTCTTTCCACTCTCAGACTACACAACCTTCTCTCTTTTTGCGCTCTCAGACTACACTATCTTCTCTCATTCTCCTCTCAGACAACACTACCTTCTCTCCGCTCCCAGACTACACTACCTTCTCTCTTTCCGCTCTCAGACTACACTACATTCTCTCTTTCCGCTCTCAGACTACACTACATTCTCTCTTTCCGCTGTCACACTAAATTACCTGCTCTCTACAAACTCTTAAATACGTTATCTCCTCACTCCAAACTCTCACAGTACGATCGGAAGCAAAAAATTAAACTATCATTACACTTCTACTTCGTATTTTCCTCTGCTGAGCAATCTTCCTAGGATGGGCGAGGCTTGGCATGTCCCACTTTCCATAGATGATTCCCTTCGATATGCTGCGTCAGGGAAGAAGAAACAGACATGCCTCAAATTCAAATGTAAACACAGTGCAGTATTAAGCTAACTTTTGTCAACCCAGTGGCGTAGTAGGCGAACTTTTTCCCCAGACTGTGTATCACCTCGGTTGACATTTTTATAGTACAGTCGCGGATATAAGAATCGCTCCACCATTTACTCGAACGATTGTGAAACTCTTACACAATATTGATAAAAGTCTGTGGGAATCAGACCTCATCACTGGGAATCAAAAGTCATTGCTCTCTCTCTCTCTCTCTCTCTCTCTCTCTCTCTCTCTCTCTCTCTCTCTCTCTCTCTCTCTCTCTCTCATCTGACTTGAAACGATATTCTGTCCGCAAATGTACATTAGCTTTCACATTCGAAATTCTCAAACATATTACGTCATGGTTGCTCACTCACTGTTCAGATCAAAGAGCCAGGGTCCTTCTTCCTCGGTGAAGTTTTGAGGCCCCACCAACAGCTTGTATCGCCCCACCCTGGTACATAGAAAACACAGATGTTACTGCACCACACCACGCTGATACACAGAAACACAGACATTACTGTACCACACCACACTGACACACAAACAACACAGACGTTACTGTACCAAACCACCCTGGTACATAGACAACACAGATGTTACTGTACCACACCACCCTGATACATAGACAACATAGACGTTACTGTACCACACCACACTGACACACAAACAACACAGACGTTACTGTACCAAACCACCCTGGTACATAGAAAACACAGATGTTACTGTACCACACCACCCTGATACATAGACAACATAGACGTTACTGTACCACACCACCCTGGTACATAGAAAACACAGATGTTACTGTATCACACCACCCTGGTACATAGAAAACACAGATGTTACTGTATCACACCACCCTGATACATAGACAACACAGACATTACTGTACCACACCACACTGACACACAAACAACACAGACGTTACTGTACCACACCACCCTGGTACATACACAACACAGATGTTACTGTACCACACCACACCACCCTGACACAGACAGAAAAGTCAGGAGATTATAATGTCTATGCCTCAGATTTAATAGATCCTGAAAAAATAAGTCTCGAAATCAAATGCTATCGGTACTCAAGTTTCGGTATGACTGCCGCTGATAAAGTTACCTGACATTTTTGGATATTCAGAACATTCATCAAGTTAGTGGGAAAAATATGGCTAAAAAAGTGGTCGAGATTATAAGAGGCCATTGAGACCACAATGTTGTATTATCAATATATATATATATATATATATATATATATATATATATATATATATATATATATATATATATATATATATATATATATGGCGAGGTACCACTGTTTAAAGTCTATAACTTGTTGGTTATATCTTCATGTTTCAGTTACCAACCATGATATTTTCGTTTTGCATTAGTTGAGCGGTACAGGTTACCGTGTTGTTTTCTTTCTGTACTGTCATGTACTGAGCTGTGAATGTACTAGTGTCTGGTGGGGTACCTGCGTGACGAAGTTACTTGTGTGGCCAGAGTTACCTGATGGCGCCACTGATGTCATCACCGGCCTGTTCGATGTCGTAGACAAGCGATTTCCTCGGGGACCGACCACGACCTGTGCGCAGCGCCTCCCACTGGTTGAATCCGTCGGTGCTGGGCAGGACGTCGGCACCGGCGGCGGCCAACAGAGTGGACCGCCAGTCGGTGACGTGCAGGAGGCCGTCATGCATCCGTGGGGTATTCTCGAACATGGCGCCGTGCACCAACCCCGCCACCCGCGTCCCACCCTCCCACTGAGACACTTTCGCCCCTCGCAGTGGCAGGTTTAGCCCTGAACACAGCACCACATGCCAAGGGTAATTACCACTGATGCTGGTTTGTCACTCTTCATATCACCAGCAACTGTTATCATGGATGATAACAGTTGCTGGTGAAATGAAAGACATATCGTATCTAGCCATTCAGTTTTTTGGGATATGAAACCCATAAGTAATGATACCAAAACCGACGGCACCGTTGTCATAAGAGAATACAACGAGCATCTAGTTAGCAACACTTGATAATTATTCTACTGAATTCCAGTTGATCACATCCTATCTAATCATTCAGTTATTTGATATATATTTAAAAATAGAGAGGCACATGCTATCTCACCATTATTTTATTTGATATATGGATCGGTAATTACCAACTGGGTATTCTCCGCCATTGTCAGAAGAAAATACAATGATGGTGTTGTTGGCAAAGGTTGAGGCCTTGATGGCGGCCACCACCCTGCCCACCGCGTCGTCCATGGCCGTTACCATCGCCAGCATCTTCCGCCGGTCCGGGTCACTCTCGTTGGGGTACAGAGCCAAGTACTCGTCCGGTACCTGATAGTGTGGTACAGAGGGTTACTGGACCGGTGCATGACTTGCTGGACCGGAATTGTTGAGGTAACTTTCGTTAAGATACTGGGATAGGTATTTGTCTGGTAGCCGTTGATGTGGTACAAAGGGGTTACTGGACCGGTACGTGGCTTACTGGTTTATTACTGGGATCATTAGTCGGAGTTAGGTAGTTAGGTAGTTCGCTCGTCTGATATCTCTTGCGATACTGGGGTTACTGGGCTGGTACTGTGGTTACTGGACTGTGAAGTTACTGGAGTGGTACTGGGATTACAAAACTGGTATTGATGTTACTGGACTGCAGAGCTACTGGAGTGGTACTGGTGTTACTGAACGAGTATTGGGGTTGTTGGACTGGCACTGGGTTACTGGACTGTTACTGGAGTTACTGGAGTAATACAGGGTTACTGGGCTCATGGCACTGGGGTTACTGAACTGGTTCTGGGGTATTGGACTGGTACTGGGTTACTGGACTAGTACTGGGGTTACTGAAGTGGTACTGGGTTAGTGGACTGGTACTGGGGTTACTTGACTGGTACTGGGATTACTGGACTGGTACTTTCTTTTATGCAAGGAAGAAGGAAGCAAAGGCCAAGGGCCTGGAAATCACTCCTTCCAAGAAAGAACAAAACGAGATAACGGAAAGCCAAATTCAAGAATCATTCATTTTGAGATCTTTGGACACACTGCGTCTGAAAGACTGGAGACCGTAGGCAGTAGGAAAAACAGACGGAGGGAGACACTTCCAGATTTGACCTGTTGCATACATGAAGGACTGGAAGTAGCGGATAACTCTTGCATTAGAGAGTTGGACAGAAAAGGGATTAGAGTTTGTTGCTAGACGTGTGCTACGTGCCCGCCACAGTGAAGGAAGGATGCAAGCAGACAGTTCAAGGGAGCAGTGACCATTGAAGTAGAGATAGAAATGAGATGAGACTGCAACAGTGTCGGGAAGAGACAGAGGTTGAAGGAACCCAGTAGGAGGAGGAGAGTTAATGAGACGAAAACCATTTGACTCCACCCTGTTGAGAAAAGCTGTGTTTTGGAAGCCTCCCCGCACATGACAGTTGTACCTTACACAAGCGAAAATAAAACTCGTGTATAAAGTCAATAATTGTGCGGGGGTAAAGAAGGTACGGAGGCGGCTTAGCACACCTAATCTCTTGGAAGCAGATTTTGCAAGAAAGGTAATATATTCTTTCAAAGATAAATCCCGAGAGAATGAAAACCCAAGTATGTTTAAAGATGATGCAGAATTGAGCTGGGTAGTGTTAAAAGTTAGAGGGAATTCCTGTGAAAGATTTTGTCGGGTTGATACAAGTATGAATGGAGTTTTTGATGCACTAAAAACAACAAGGTTATTTTTGCCCCAATCAGAGATATGAGCAAAGTCAGACAGTATGTGCGCCATAGGCTCAACCCTTGTTTGTTGAAGCAACTACTGAGACGGACGCAGCTGGAAGCGAATGGAAAGGTGGAGGCTGGAGTCATCGGCGTATGAGTGGATAGGGTTAGATGTACAGCTTAGAAGGTCATTGATGAATAAAAGGAAGAGAGTTGGTGAGAGGACAGAGCCCTGAGGAAAACCACTATTGTTAGCTCTAGGAGAACAGTGGCCGTCTGTAGTAGCAGCTATAGAACGACCAGAAAGGAAGCTAGAGATGAAGGTACAGATAGAAGGATAGAAACCGTAAAAGGGTAGTTTGGAAATTAAAGATTTCTGCCAGACTAGATCGAAAGCCTTTGAGATGTCAAGTGTAATGACAAAGTTTTCGCCAAAGTCCCTAAAGGAGGATGACCAGGAGTCTGAAAGGTAGGTGAGAAGATTACCAGTGGAACGTCCATGGCGGAACCCACACTGGCGATCAGAAAGAAAGTAGTGATAAGAAAGATGCTTTATTTATCTTTTTTTTTTTTTGTTGTTGTTGTTAAGAATGGACACGAGAACTTTTCAAATATAGGATGTTAATGCAACTGGGCGATAGTTAGAGGTCTGGGAATGGTCATCCTTCTATGGGACAGACTGAATGAGACCAAGCTTCCAGCAAGAAGGAAAGGTGGTAGTTGACAGACAAAGACGAAAGAGTTTACCTAAGCAGGGTGTGAGCAAATAAGCACAGTTCTTGAGAAGAACAGGACAAGCCCCATCAGGCCCATATGCCTTGTTAGTATCGAGGCCAGTGATGGCAGATAATACATCAGCTGAAGAAATTTTAATGTCAGCCAAGAGAAAGTCACAGGGGGGAAGAGGTGGAGGGACAACACCGGAATCGTATAAGTTGGAAATATAGGACAAAGTCTGAGCGAAGAATTCTGCTATATCAGTAGATAAAATAGCTGCAGAACCGTCAGAGTGGAAAAGAGGAGGAAAGGGTGATGAGGTAAAGTTTTAAAAAAGGTTTTTGGCAAGGTGCCAAAAGAAGAGGGAATAATTCGAGTTGTAGAGTTGAGAGCATTTAGTACGGATGAAATTATTTTTAGCAGAGCGAAGAACAGGCGTTGCACGATTCCTGGCAGAAACATAAAAAATATGAGATCCAGGGGTGGGTTTTCTCCGGTACCTTTCATAGGGCTTCTCGTTGTGGACAACATTAGAACACGCGTGATTAAACCAAGTCTTTTTTTTTTTCATTAGTCGGAGGATATGAGAAAGGAATGTATGCTTCCATGCCCGATAGAATAACCTCCGTAATGCGCATGGCACACTCAGATGGTTCTTGGCCATGGGAGCAATAATCATTCCAGGGAAAATCAAAGAAGTACTGCCTGAGGGCTTCCCAAACAGCAGCTTCAAAGTCTCACAACCGACGTTTCTTTGGGGTTACCGGATTTGGCATTGGGGTTACTAGGCTACTACTGGGGTTACTGGACTGGTACTGGGGTTACTGGACTAGTATTGTGGGTACTGGACTGGTACTGAGGTTACTTAGCTGGTACTGGGGCTACTGGATTGCCACTGGGGTTACTGGAATTGCACTGAGGTTACTGTACTGATATGAGATTAATGGACTGAAACTGGGGTTAATGGACTGTACTGGGATTACTGGACTGGTACTTGGGATACTAAGCTGGTACTGGGGTTACTAAACTGGTACTGGGGTTACTGGAAAGGTACTGTGGTTACTTGTCGGTACTGCGGTTAATGGACTGGTACTGGGGTTAATGAACTGGGGTGAAAGGGTCAGGGTATTTTCCTATTGATGAATAAAATCGTCTTGCAGCAGTCAGTATGAAAACATAGATACAAATGGTTTAGATTTAGATGTAGGAATATCTTATCCCTAATGAAATACGTCTAAGTGTGACAAAGACTGAATGTGACAAAGACTGAGTGTGATAGAGACTGAGTGTGACAAAGACTGAGTGTGATAAAGGCTGAGAGTGATAAAGACTGACTGTGACAAAGACTGAGTGTGACAAAGACTGAATGTGACAAAGACTGAGTGTGATAGAGAATCAGTGCAACAAAGACTGAGTGTGACAAAGACTGAGTGTGACAAAGACTGAGTGTGACATAGGCTGAGTGTGACAAAGACTGAGTGTGATAGAGAATCAATGCGACAAAGACTGAGTGTGACAAAGACTGAGTGCGACAAAGGCTGAGTGTGACAAAGACTGAGTGTGATAGAGACTCAGTGCGACAAAGACTGAGTGTGGCAAAAACTGAGTGTGATAAAGATTGAGTGTGATACAGTATAGACTGAGAGTGGCAAAGACTGAGTGTGAAAAGGACTAAGTGTGATAAAGATTGTGGGACAAAAGGCTGAGTGGCAAAGACTAAGTGCTACTGACTCTGTTTGACAAAGACTAAATGTGACTGACTGAATGTGACAAAGACTGAGTGTAACAAAGAATGAGTGACGAAAACTGAGTGTGACAAGGACTGAGTCTGACAAAGACTGAGTGACGAAGACTGAGTGTAACAAGGACTGAGTGTGACAATGGCTGAGTGTAACAGACTGAGTGTGACAAAGGCTGAGTGTAACAAAGGCTGAGTGTGACAAAGGCTGAGTTTGACAAAGGTTGTGGGATAAAGGTTGAATATGACGAAGAGTGAGTTTGACAAATGCTGAGTGAAATAAAGACCGAGTGACAAAGACTAAGTGTAACAAAAACTAAAAGTGACAAAAATTGTGACAAAGGCTGAGTGTAACAAAGGTTGTGGGATAAAGTTTTGTGACAAAGGCTGTGGAATAAAGGCTGAGGGTGGCAAAGACAAAGTGTGACAAAGGCTGTGGGATAAAGGTTGAGTGTGACAAAGACTGAGTATGACAGATTCTGAGTGTGACAAAGGCTGAGTGTGACAAAGATTGTGGGATAAAGGCTGAGTGTGAAAAAGGCTGAGTGTGACAAAGGCTGTGGGATAAAGGTTGAGTGTGACAAAGACTGAGTGTGACAAATGATCAGTGTGACAAATACTGAATTTGACAATGGCTGAGTGTGATGATGATAATTATGATGATGATAATGATGATGATGATGATGCTGATGGTGATGATGCTGATGACACAAGCACTCACCTCCAGCGGGGTGTGGACGTGCTGGTAGGCCAGGTACAAGAAGAACGGTGACTGTTTACCTTCCTGTTGCTGAATGATCCTCACGGCTCGTTCAGTCAGCAGTACCTGAGGAAGTGATGTCCAGAGGTGACGCTTGAGAGAGAGAGAGAGAGAGAGAGAGAGAGAGAGAGAGAGAAAGAGAGACAGACAGACAGACACACAGACAGACAGACAGACAGACAGACGGACGGACAGACGAACAGACAGACAGAGTTGTTACTGTTGTTGTTGCTGTTGCTTAACCCCGGTCTGACTGTTCTGGCAGACCCGTCGACCACAGCTATGCCATTGTTTTTATAGGCCCGTCCCACAGGCACAGTACACATACACAGAGTCGGAATCCGGCGCCCCTTTGTGGTAAACAACGCCTCACCAGTGTCGGGTCAGGGCCTTCCCGCACAAAAGTGCAGGGAAATACGGAGAGGTTCGCCTCTTGGGTGGACGCCGCAGCTGCTCCACCCAGGTAGCACAGTGTCACCACGTTTATTCTCCTCCTCAGCGCCAGACAGTCAGTCTGGTTTAATTACTGACTAAATGACTGATTAATGACTGACTAATTAACTGAATAACTGAATGATTAAGTCATTGACGAACTGGCGGTAGACTCCCTGTCAGAGTGACTAATATACTGATTGAACGAGTGACTGACTGACTGATTAATTAACTAACTGACTGAGATGTGACTAATTAACTAACTGCTTGGTAGATTGACTAACTGGGTGGTTGCTTGACACCCTATTTGACTGATCATCTACTTAACTGAAGTATTCTGGTACTATTCACTCAGTACTCACCGGATTATAAGTACCATTAGCCTCCAGCGCTACCCGATCGCCGTCTCGAAAATCATACCCACCTGGGGAGTAAGTGGCACGGCGTTAGTACCTATCTACCCATCTGTTTTCTTATTCATCTATCTACTTCTTCATCTATTTGGTAATATTTATCTACTTACCTTATTGTAATCTTATAATGGTTATACTATAGTACTCCTTTTCATCTCATTCCATTTGGTAACATTCATCATTCCTGTCTGTATACTTGCATATACTATACTTACAACATCTGTTTAGTATCTGTCTTCAAAATAGTCTTATCTTAGCTGAACCGCAGTGTGCTTTTCGGATCATTTAATTTTTAAATCATATTTCCTGTGTGTCTATTCATACCGTTATGAGTATTTATTACGGTGCACTCAACATTTAGTCAATCACCAAAAGAGGTTATGCATACCTCACGGGAAAACTAACATACTTTATACTGTAACATTCACACAAAAACAAAATCAGGTTCCTATATCAAAGGGAGATTCACATAGGCCTCACAATACATACGTAAAACAAAAAAATATTTTTCTTACCTAACCAATTTACATTAATTGGAAACTAAATACTCATAGCTTGGGGAATTAGGAGAACTCGCTGTTAATATAATCCACACACAAGTATGATGTGGAGAGTCAAACCAAAATAAGAAATGGTGCACCAACTCTGTGTTTTGTAATCAAAGGGAAAGAGTGTATCTGCAGTAATGTGTCTGGTAATAAAATGTGTGAAATAGTCTCTCTCGCTAGTTCCTCAAGCTTAAATGAAAGTTTACTCTTCCCTCTTAGACTTAACGACCAGTGTACTCACTTAACTATAATCTCCATCCTATTACACATACAGAGGGCATGAGCTACCATTTACAAATTAACACATCAAAATTCCTAGCCAATTAAGAGTCTTTAATAGGGCGGAGCTGGTTAGTCATTGAAAAACACGCTCATTTGCTCCTCCCATACGAAATGTTACACACACTTTGGGCAAGGACAAGGTTGTTCTTGCGTAGTATATGAAAAACAATTAATGTTATGCTCCCCAGAAGCAGAAAAACACCAAAAATGATTTAGTGATCAGAAGTGCTTCCTTGTGTGAAACAAAAGCCTTTCTCGTGGCTTATGTAAATCGTGAAAAATAGTCAGGTGTTAATTTTCCCCGGCTCTGGTGTGACAAAACATATGAGGATGCTTAGACTGGTAAACACAAATCCTCGAAAATGATTTAAGCATTTCGTCTATAAGCCTTGTCTCTCTTCTTTATCGGTCACCTCTTTCACATGTTCATCGTCTCCTACTCCATGGGGTAACTACAGCCGTGACAATACATCTTTCCTTCCATCTATCTATCCTCATGATCTTACCCTTATTTTTTTTCCTTCTTCTTCTTCTTCTTCTTCTTCTCTGGATAGGACAGTGTTTTGCAGACATCCAGGATTTCGTTCGTTCATTCCTTTTTAACAGACATATTTCCTGTCCACATCACTGTTTATATGCCTTCCTTCCTTTCTCTCTACCTATCTCATATTATGCTGGCTCAACTGAAGTCCCTCACTCCATCCCAACCCGTCTCTTAACCAATTTTGTTTCACTACTATCATTTCTGCTCTGCCTGTGTTTTCTTTCCATGCCTTTGGTGGAAGACAATCATAGACATAATGCATATACAAACTTATGTTTGGTATCGGAGATGTATCGAAAAAAAAAAAAAAATGTGTCCATACATACTATGCGCATCCATGTATTTTTATTTTTGTGTGTGTGTGTCTGCATTTCATGTGTAATATAAAAAAGTTCCTTCACTGTTATCACCTAATTACAGTTTTAAAGGACTGAGTCATATCAGTTACGTTGCATCTTCTAGTATCATTTTATCATATATCTCTTTCGATGTGTGAATGGTTTTGGTACACGTAACTTCATTTGGTAGTTGGTTCCAAGAGTTAGCTGATGTCATCGAAAACTTGTGCTAATTTGCATTTTTATCTCTCTTGTGTGTACGGTATATGTGTGTGTGTGTGTGTGTGTGTGTGTGTGTGTGTGTGTGTGTGTGTGTGTGTGTGTCTGTGTGTGTGTGTGTGTGTGTGTGTGTGTGTGTGTACCTCTTACCGCCATAGGAGTGGTTGTAGTGGTGGTGACGACCAACGTATTGACCGTAGAAGGACTGGAACCCCCTTCGTGTGGGCAAGTAGGCCTCATTACAGAAGCCCAGATGCCACCTGTTCAAAAGTTGCACCTTGTTTAACTCTTTCATTATATTGACTTAATTTATATTTTATACCGTAAGTGACTTTACATACTTCAGTGCAATAAATGGGGATCAGATATGTCTTGGACCGTGTTATACTTTCAGGGACACTAGTTTCCTAACATATTTCTTGGTTTTGTTTCCAGGCATTCCTAGCACGTAATTTAAACATTGTCAATGACAGGATCAGACAACACTTACTTTATATAATGAGCAATATCAGGTCATTAATATTGCAGCAGGGCACCCTATCAGCCACTGCTTGTCGAGTCCATCAATGTGGGGGGGGGGGGGGAAGAAGCGATAAAGCCAGTTTCTTCTTTGACAAAGCTGAAAGCCCACAACACTTGTCTCTTCAAAAAAAATTCGAATAAAAAAGAAAGCTGAGCACAAGTTCTGCTCACTTCTAGATGCCTATGAGTAAATTAGATTATTGCTCGTCGTCCAGAGGAAACTGTGTTGACAAAAGCTGATATCTGCCGTGATAACCTTCGTGCATTTAAAAACTATTAATAATTCTAAGTTTCACGTCCATCATCTTTGTCGCCTTTGCCGCCACTCACTTGCCGACCAAATGCGTGCTGTAGCCTAGAGCAGCGAGGTCCTCCGGTAACAGCGTCACGTTTACGGTGAGGCCGGCGGGAGTCATCTCAGCTAGAGGCATCCCCTGTAGGAGGAGATTTTATTTTATTTTTTTCTCCTCTCTTTTTCAGCTCATACTTACAGACGATTTTATTTAGTTATCTGTGGAGTTAAGGAATGCTATTACCGAACCTCCCTGGTTCGACAAATTTCTCTTTACCTGATTGCAATCGTCTAGGCTAATTTTCTTCTATAGAGGGCGGGAAATATGTGGGTATTATTATCATTTTTCTCTTCATCTCAGCAATGAGCCATATATAGGGAATTAAATTGATCTGGATGTAAGTGTTCAGGAAAACTGGTGGACAGTGAATGAACAAAACCTACTTTATGAATACTGGTGAATATAAAATGTTCAAAGGTCTTTAGATCATGGTTGAACAAGGCCTGTTTTATGTTTAAGTACACTTGTGTTTCTCTTAACCTGAGAGATCAATCACATGTATGAAGCAAGATGTATCTGAATGCACAATGGAAAAAATTAACTTTATAAAGAATCACCCAGAACTGTTTTATGATTACTGTTGCCCCATCACACCTGTCTGCCCAGACTGAAGGGATAGCATCCAGAGAAGCGCTGGGCGGGTGGGTGTGTATGGAGTAAGATTTATCTGAACGTAAAATGTCAAAGTAACGTTCTCTAAGTTATGATTGCTGTCAATCCACCTGTCGGCCGACATGGAAGGGGTAATACTCAGAGATAAGTTCTGATCGTGTGGGTGTGTATTGAGTAAGATGTATCTTTATATAAACTGTTATTATGTTATGATTCAGCAAAACCTGATGCATAGTTACCTGTCTGCCTAAATGAAAAGGGTAATACCCAGACAGCAGTGCTGATCGTGTTGGTGTGCAGGTAGGCTGGACGTAGTTCTGGTCCAGGGTCACCCCCTCGTCAATCAGCTTCTGTAGGTTAGGCGACACCACTCTTGGGTCGTGCCATGACACGTCGCTCCAGCCTGTCGTTTGTCAGATAATAAACACCTTCTATACATTATAACTAGGCATATGTCACCTCAGCCTTAAGCCTTCACATCCTCCTGGTTCTTCATCGTGACACCTTCAGCGTATGAACACATGTGCGAAGATGGATGTTTCCATCCTTTTTCTTGCTGTTCACTACTTTAGCCAGGAAATCATTGGTACCATTAACATAATAAGTGTGTGTGTGTGTGTGTGTGTGTGTGTGTGTGTGTGTGTGTGTGTGTGTGTGTGTGTGTGTGTGTGTGTTCGGTTTTTGTGTGTTTTATGAGTCAGGGAGATAAATAAATAAACCTGTGAACACAGTCTCTTCATGAGAAACAGAGTCCCATCTTACCCAGGTCATCGGCCAGAATGAAGACTATGTTGGGAGCGCTGGTGGCTGCCATGGTGGTGATGCAGCCCAGCGCCACCCACACCCACACTGGCGCCATCATCATCATCATCATCAACATATCCTCACTCACTGCCTGTCCCACGTAGACCTCACCCACCTGCACCAGGGAAAACGAAGAACCTGGAGTACTTTGTTTTTCAGTAGATGAGGCTTGGTACAGTAGTGAAGATACAATTGTTTGTTTAGACTTCGTGGAGCTAAGAGGCTGAATATTCATTGATGATTATTATAAAATAAGGCAATTCAGTTTTCCTTGGGACCACAATGATCCTGTGTGAGTTGATCGACGATCGTGGGTCCATAACAGAGAAGAAAGAGAAGAAGCATCTCTGTCATGAGTCGAGGAGCCAGGTACAAACTGCTTAATAAAGTTTGCATCCGGATTCAGAAAAATTATATGTAGAAAGAGGTTTGCCGATGAAGTAAGTACTATGTGCTCTTTTTACTTAAACCTAAAATAGTCATCTCTCTACCTTGCGTGCTGAGTTGTATAGACTGACATTAGAATATAATTCTAGTCACGAAGAAGTGCTTTTTGGAAAGGCCGCAAAACCGCAGCATTATCTCTTTTATGTCACTGAGCTGCGTGAAACAAACCGCAAAAAGACAAAAAATATGAGCGAAGATAAACTGCAAGAACTATACTGTGAGATCGCCTACATGTTGCAGATGCAGGGATGTTGGAGCTTCCAACTGCACCTTTTGGCCATAGTAGTTATTTCACACAAGCCACTTGCAGTACCACCTGTACCATACCATACCCACCATTGCTACCACCATCACCACACTTTACCTCATTATAGCTGGCATCACCACCACACCACCACCACTACACGAGAACATCCCTCTAATTATAATTACCAGCACTACCACACCATTCCATTAGTGCACCACCACCACCACTTAGTGTTTTGATGAAATTCACACCAACTAGCTACGTATCTGCCTCGCATCTTTTCCATCACTATTCCATTACTGTACCACGTAAAATGAACAGTACGAGCATAAGACATTCTTCCCATCAAGTTGACTGATATATATAATCTTCGATTTTTAATATAATACATAATGTACAATAAAATCTAAAACACTAGCCAGAAGATGTATCAAGTTTTAACATTACAGTAATCACCAATAGCTACAGTGACTAAAGACTATTCTAGAGTACTATGTAGTTACTGAGCACGAAATAAAATATACTAAAATAACTTAAAAGATAACAGTGCAGCAATATGTATGAAATATATAATTTGGCAAGAGAACTTACCTTACTGACGATTGGAAACTACGTCTACATTGTAGTGAATGAATGAATGAATGAATGAATGAATGAACGAGTACTAGAGGTTTAGGCCGTTAATGTGGTGACATGTACCAACTCGCTCATCTGTCACTGTACTTTCATGTACTTCCTTTCATTACCACATCTACCACCATTACTACAACTACCACTACTACCACAGTCATATTGCCACATCCAGCACCATTATCACAGCCATACTACCACATCTACCACCACTTCCACAACCATACTACCGCATCTATCGCAATTACCACAGACAAAATACCACATCTACCACCATTACTATAGCCATACTACCACATCTACCACCACTACCAGTCATACTACCATACCTACCACCACCACCACCACACCGCAACCACTCTCTCTTAATAGCTACCACTATTATCACACCACCACATCATAACTCTCAGTACTTTCACACCATAATACGGCTACCACACCACCACTACCACACCACTACCATCCCTTCACCCTAACCACCACACCAAAATTACTCGTCACCATAATTATCACATCACCACATACACACCACAGCAATCAAGCCACCACTACCACAGCATAGCCACCACACCACAACCATCACACCATAACCACCACACAGAATACCACAGTCGCTACACCACAACCACCACACAACACCACAGTTACTACACCACACCTTAATCCATTCACGCACTCTTAGTAACTTCATGCTGTTTCCAGACGATTTGATTCAGCTTAGGATGAGGTTCTAGCAGAGGAGCGGTTAATGATGGTTGTATATAAGCCCTCCAGTTCGAAAAAAATCTCCCCGGGGCTAAATAAAACCGTCTAGTACAGGGTGATTTATGTTTAACACTCCTCTTCCACTCCACCGCTCGATTTCTCTCGTGTTGTGGGGACGGCTGAAGCAAGGGCTATCAATGTCTACCCTGATTCATTTATTCCTTTGCTACTCCCACTGCAACTCCCACGCCCACACCAGCAGACTGAGCCGTCCCCACAACACAAGAGATACTGGAAATACGCTAACGAAGTGAAGAGGTTGACAAAGGCGATATCGAACCCCTTAAATGTAGAGCAAATCTCTTATCAGTTGTATAATTGACACATTTTTATGGGTTGCATTCATTTTACCCCGTATCATGTTCCAGCTAAAGACAGACGATTTTATTCAGCTGAAAGTGAGTCATAAGAGCCTGAAAGCGTTAATACTGTCACCGTTTACCCTCTCATGGTCCAGACAACTCTAGTATTTCCTGTCACCTAACATCAGACGATTTTATCCAGCTGAAAGTGAGTCATAGGAGCCTGAATCAATATTTTCTGCCTTTTCTTCCACAGCTCTCTTAACCGCTTTATTAATACTTACCCGGTTAGGCCTACCTTCGGACGATTTATTCAGCTTAAGTAAGATTTTTGAAACTGTAGGGGTTTAGATACTGCATTAACTCGTGCAGACCGGCGACTTATTTTCTCATTTAATTCTTGCTCTCCCCAGACGATTTTCTTCAGCTTTGGAAAGACCTCTCGTACTGAAGGGGTTAATAAAGGCTACATGTAACTCCTGCAGTTCGAAGTCTCTCTTAGGCTGAAATTAATCGTCTGGAAATAGCAAGACTAATATAGAAACATGATTTTCTTAGTGGTAGTAGAAGTAGCAGCAGTGGTCGCATCTCCAGGCTCATCTGATGTGAACCCCGTGGACTGCGGGCTGAAGATACACTCTCTTTTAGACTACTATCTTCCCTTTGCGGGGATATGGAGAGTTGAGAGGAGTTTGAATAACCGGACAGGTCTCTGGCCCAGTTGTATCGGTGCCACTACATGAAGGCTTCCCTCTACAATAATGGGAGGGAAAGGGTTTATTAGTCCCATTACTATTACAAATCCATCCCAAGTTCAATGAAGAGGGACGCCTTCATGTGGTGGTACTTATATAACCAGGTGGCTCCTTACCCCCCCCAGGAGGATAGTGGATTGTTGTTGGAGGATATCGTATGCCTGAAATCGACTAGGTTTACATTACCTATGAACCTACGGATACAACAAACACAAAAACAATAATTACCACTAGTGTACTACTACTACTACTACTACTGCTGCTGCTGCTCTACCTTGGCCTAAAACAGCCATCTCTCCATCATAATTGCTCAGTTGTAACAAAGATTAATATTATAGTATGTTACTAGTCACAAAGAGGTCAAATGGAAAGGATGTAGAGCCGTTATTTTAGCATATTCCGTCTCTGAACTATGGCACATAAGCTGCAATAGGACGTAAATCTAGGCAAAGTTAAGGTTAAGAGTGTGTAGCAACCGCATGCAGGAGAAAGCAGTTAAGATTAAAATTACCTACCATTTCACTGAAGGTATACTATTTTACAAGTGTGTGTAGCATGCAGCTGAAGGTTGAACGACGAGAAAACAATTAAGATTATTTATACCGATGATTTCACTGAAGGTACCATTTTACAAGTGTGTGTAGCATGCAGCTGAAGGTTGAACGACGAAGAAAACAATTAAGATTATTTATACCGATTATTTCACTACAGATAACCATTTCACACCTATTCTGTTTATAATTTACTGTGTTTAACTAGGCTTAAAACTGGCATCTCCCCATCTTGCATATCGAGTTGTAGCAAGAGATAAACATTTAAAACATGAGGCTGGTAATGAATAGGTGCTACGGAATTGGTGTATGAAGTAAGCTGGAAAAGGACTTAAATCACTATATTGCTAGTCAGGAAGAAGTGCTATATCATAGACTGCCACTGAGCTTCCATGAAATAGACTGCAAAAAGACAAACATCTGTGCCAAGTAACTGAGAAAAGGAGTATAGTAGCTTTTGGGTTTTTCTGTACAGAGCCTTTAATCTATTTCACCTTCCAGACGATTTCATTCAATACTTTGATAACAGCCCTGGTGTTGAAAGGGTCAGTGAAGGCTCTAACTCCACTTTTCTACTAATACGTTCTGTTTTTCCCTATACAGCTCACTAAGTCACTTAAATATGATGACGTCTTTCTTAATTTAGTCTTGCTATCTTTATTTTTGTGGTGCACTAGTAAGGATTTGTATTTTTACTTGACCTCACTTTGTTGCTTCATGGTTTCCTGTACTGGAATCTCACGGCTAACAAGCAGCTGGCCGAGGCCCGAAGACACTCCCCAAGGTCTCTCGGCGTGGTTATGTTGTTGGAGAGCCTTTGTTGTGTAAGATGGGGGCGGTAAAGAAATTAGTGTCCAGTACTGTCGGTAAGATATCTACGCCTGTGGCATGTTGGACTGGGTACCTGAAACTTTTCTAGCTGAGGATGGTTTGTTGTTGAAGCCTCTCGTGTTGATGACGGTTATTCAGGCTGTATCTTACCCCTCCAGTATTGTGGGGGCTTGAGTGATGTATGAATGAATGTCTGGACCATTTCACAGGGTTTGCTGTTCGAAGTTCTCTCACTTTCGAACTTCATTTTTTCCTGTTTTCTGGATCATATCTCACTGCATCCATAGGAGGGAGAAAAGGTCACAATGAAAGTGATTATGATGATGATGATGATGGTGATGATGACATATACTCTAAGCACTATAGCTGAATATATATATATATATATATATATATATATATATATATATATATATATATATATATATATATATATATATATATATATATATATATATATATATATTACGCAGATTCTGCCACTGAGGCTTATTCTTTTATTTTATGATACTTTTTTCAAGATGCTTTACTCGCTTCATTTTAACAGATCGTTTATCCTTTCTGCTTATTCTAATACAGCTCTTTCACCTTAACCCGTCCCACATTTTCGTCTTCCTGCAACTTAAATCACGTACCTCAGTGATAGGGAAAGACAGCACAGAACTACGGCTCTACATCCTTTCCATAACATTTCATCATTATTAGCACCGTAATCTAGTGTAAATCTCTTGCTACAGCTCAACATTTAAAATGAAGAGTTGGCAATTTTAGGCCAAGTTATGGAAGGAAGAGCATTGTGCTGCTTCTTGCATGCTATTTCTAAACTGTTCACATTTTCCCTTAATATTTTCTTATCTATGTGTATTGAACTCTCCTTTAGAAATTTGTATTGGGTTCATCTTTTTTTTTTGTTTTTTTTTTGTTTCTCTGTCATCGCTTATCCCTATGTCCAATATATATTTTGTATAATTATGTTCTTAGTTTCACCTATATCTTTAATGTAAGGATTGAGTGGCCCAGCACTGGACCCCTACGCTTCTGATGGAAAGAGAGGATTGGATAGTGGATGGATGGATTGTTTCTTCCTTCAGACGATGTTATTAAACTGAAAAACACACCTCTTACAAAAAAGGTTTACTGAAGGCTATTTTTAAGTCTTCCAGTTCGAGAAGATTTAAAATTAAAATACAATCATTATGTACTTAGTTTGTTAGGAAATTATTGCACAGAAAAGAAGAATGAAAAATATAACGAAGGACTAGAAAAAGAAACACCTACTTGGTAAGGAATTTTAACATAATCTCACCCTTCAATGAAATGCGTGTGTGATGCAAAATATGGGCGCTGGGTTTGAGTGGAGCCGAGAAGAGCTGAGAGTGATGGGCAGTGGTCTCCCTAGAACGATCACGGTACGACTGAGCACACTGTCGACTACTCGGTATTTGACGCGCAGAACAAAGAATATCTCCACGTTGCAGTTTAGTGGCGCCGGGAAAGCACACTTGTCTGATGATGAGGTCATTCGCATATGGTTCGTTGGCTCTTAATCACGCTTTAATAAGGTATTTTTGGCAGACGATGGAAGATGTACGTGGATGTAATTACAGGTTATTTCTCTACTACAGGTCAGCATGAGGAAAGGTATGTTTATCTCTCCCCTCCCAGTGGAAGTTCCGGCTCTAATGTGAACTTAACTTGGATTCATACACATATACATGCAGAATACTCCTACGTAACGGTGGTTGTATAATTACTTAAGTCCGATTATCTTTAAAATATGCATCATGGTATCTCCAGACTATATTAAGCTTGAGAGAGACTTCTCGAAATGAGTTTAGATATGGCCTTCCTTATCGTCTTTCTCTAGTGGGGTGTTATCTTAAGGTGTAAATCGTCTTAAGGTGTAGGGCGTTCCATTAAATAAGTAACAATTTGAGAGAGAGAGAGAGAGAGAGAGACAGACAGACAGACAGACAGACAGACAGAGAAGAGAAGAGAAGAGGAAAGGAAGAAAAACGTCTTAGCGTTCCTTCTTTTTCAATAGACGAGACTTGGTACAGTGGTGAAGATACACTTGCTTGTTTAGACTACGTGGAGCTACGAGGCCGAATATTCACTGATGATTATTTAAAAATAAGGCATTTCCCTTTTCCTTAGGACCACAAGGATCCTACGTGTGTTGGTCGACGATCGTGGGTCCAAAACAGAGAAGAAAGAGAAGGAGCATCTCTGTCATGAGTCGAGGAGCCAGGTACAAAACTGATAAAATCTGTATCCGGAATCAGAAAAACTATATATAGAAAGTGGTTTGCCGATGAAGTAGGTACTATACTCTTTTTACTTTAACTTGGCCTACAATTGGCATCTCTCCACCTTGTATGCTGAGTTGCAGCAATAGACTTACACTAGAATATGGTTCTAGTCACGAAGAAGTGCAACTGAAAGGCCGTAAAACAGCAGAATCATCTTTTTTTCTGCCACTGAGTTACGTGAAACTAACTGCCAAAGGACAAAAATATGGACGTAGATAAACTGAAAGAACAAGAAGCGGTGCCAAGGCACAGCAAACCCGTCCCCGACAGTCATTTTAGTGCTGACGTATAAACACAAGCTGTCTGGTCAAAGATGTCACATGCCAATTGACTATTTTATGGCCATTTGAAATTTTAGGCCCGACCCATCTGACATTGACCCCCTACCGGTAATACAGATACAGATAAAGAGATAGATAGATCAGATAATTAGAGAAAGAGAGAGAGAGAGAGAGAGAGAGAGAGAGAGAGAGAGAGAGACGCAATATCACTGTATATGAGATAACAATAAGCCACGAACCTTTATTAGTTTGGTAAATTAATACAATAAGGAATTTTTAAATATATACTGCTGTTTCTTAGTGTACTGTACATTCCACACATCAGCCAGCCTGTGTTGCCGTGTGCGAGTATTATGGTGGATCTGATCATACCGTTACATAAATAAGCAAAATATATGCAAAATATGGTGTGTGTGTGTGTGTGTGTGTGTGTGTGTGTGTGTGTGTGTGTGTGTGTGTGTGTGTGTGTTCGAAATGCTCTTAACGAAGGAAGGGATGGGCATACGAGTATTGATAATAATATGAGGATGAGGGTTACTGGTGAGGGAAGCGGAAAGGGTTACACAGTACTGGGTCGGTAGCAGCTAATAATCTACTTCGAACATTAAATATCTACAAATAGACTGTATTATCCTATGCATATACTGTGACGGCCGGCTTGCACACGTCTTACATGGGTGGCCAACATAGCACACACGTTCAAGCAATGTTCTACGGGTTCTGAAGGGCAAGTAATCGCTAGGGCCGAGGACTCCACCTTGTGCCACTGGAGAAGTTACCCCACTCTCCCACCCATCCCCTGCTTCACGCATGGATAAAAAAAAGTATGAAATCTTTTAGAAGTCTTTTTTTTTTTTTTTTTTTTTTTGCATAGTTAGAAGTACATGTGGAAACTTGTGTTGTTAAAGTGCCGGTGTGCGTGAGTTTTGGGAAGCCTGACAGGGTGCAGAACATACGTAGACACATGTAAGGACGTATTGCTGCACTCTCTTCGATGTCCGCCCCTGGGTTATGTCCCTCTGTATGTATATATATCAATGAGCCACACACCATCCAGGGCTCCAGATGCCACCAAAGTTACTCGGGTTTCCTGCTGGGTCACCCCTAGGCCGGTCTTGGGGCACCATCTCCTCCACCTCCGCCATCAGTAGACTCTCCAGGTCTGCCAGTAAATCAGGTCGATCTCCCGCCAGGTTGGTCGTCTCGTTAGGGTCCTCTGTGGTATCACGCCAAGAAAGGTGAGAGTTTGTCAATTTTAGGTTATGCTTTTTCAGTCACTGTTATCAGTTTGGGGTGGCGATTCAAATGACTTTAGTCCATTTTGAGTTAAGGTTCTGAATTTTGTCGCTAATTCTGGGGTACGGACATCACTTACCAGTTTTGGAAAGCTTTCTCGTTTGCTTATGCTGTGTAAATTTCATATATATTTTTTTTTCAAAGGTATCTAGAATTTTCTATTTCAAGCAATAATTTACTGTTGATGCTGAAGGAGAGGTGGTGATAATCAAATAGGGATTTTGCATTTGGAGGTAATTGAATCTGGATTGGACTGACGGGAGGAAGTTATAACAGTTCTTGGAGGCAGTGTTGTAGCGGTTACCATGATCGAAATCTGAAATTGCGTGTCAAGCAGTTAATAAAAGGATACATAGGTTTAATGACTTTTAACACACCACAGGCATTAACCCCTTCAGTAAGATGACATCTTTTATATTTCATTTTTGCTATCGCCACACGGTTATGTTCAACTCAGGGGAGACCTAAGAATGGAAAAGGATTAGTAACAATGTCCATTAGCACCATACCCTGACATCTTTGCGTATTCTATACTTCCTGTCGCAAGAGGAGTATTTTTAGCTGACAAGTAACGCCTTATGATGCGGTTGAAAGGCATGGGGAACCCACGACCACATATCCTCGCTTCATACCCACGACTATATTACCCTTTCGCTTCAAGAAATGATTTTTTCACATCAAATTACATTACATTTTCACTTTAAACTGATCACTTTTTCACTTCAAACTATATCGTCTTTTTTCATTTAAAACTACAACACTTTTTTACTTCAAAATGGACCACCCTCTTGATCCAAACTCTCAAATACATTACCTTTCGCTGTACAATACCTCATGGTTGCTCACTCACCCTCCAGATCAAAGAGCCAGGGTCCTTCTTCGTCGGTGTTTAGTTGAGGCCCCACTAACAGCTTGTAGCGACCCACCCTGGTACAGATACAACACAAACGTTACTGCACCACACCACCCTGACATACCCTGATACACACATAGACAACACAGACGTTACTGTAGCACACCACCCTGACATACCCTGATACACACCCAGAAAACACAGACGTTACTGTACCACACCACTCTAACACCCAGACAACACAGGCGTTACTGTACCACACCAATCTAACACCCAGACAACACAGGCGTTACTGTACCACACCAATCTAACACCCAGACAACACAGGCGTTACTGTACCACACCAATCTAACACCCAGACAACACAGACGGTACTACACACCAATCTAACACCCAGACAACACAAACGTTACTGTACCACACCAATCTAACACCCAGACAGCAGATGTTACTGTGCCACACCACAGAGACACACAGACAACAAAGACAGCACTGTACCACAGCACCCTGATACACACAGTATGAGCGCATACCTGTAAACATAATTCCACTCTAAATCTTAATGCACAAAAGTATACTAAAATCGTAGAAACATTGTTTGTGCTATAAACATTCCAGTTTGCCTTAACCCGCTTGAGCGGATGTCGAAAAATCTACATGGTCTCCCATTCTTTTGTAAAGGCAGAGGAAGCTCCTCTTATCACAGAATGTGTGTAACAACAGGTAGCTGTCAGATATTGGAAACAGAGTTTTCATTCACAGTATATAATATCGTCATGGAGGAGAGAAGTTCACTGGTCAATTACTGGGGCCTACTTTGAGAATATGTCCCAAATATATTGACTTCTATTGTCTATCCGCCCTCCTTTGACTACACAGACTGGATGTAAGTGCGCATTATTATAAGTGATGTACTCTACATAGCTCAGCCTACCTCTGGATCATTATCTCAGTGCACAGATTCATAATTATGTTTTATGTTTGAAGAGGTTGTAATTTACAGCGGCTGCAAAGTGTTTCACGTCTCCTAAAGATTAAACAAAGATAATATGTAAGAAGTAGAGAAACACAGGAATATGTGGCGAAATGGGAGAGATGTGATGGGTTGTATTGTGGGTCCCAAGCAAGTCAGATGTCAATACTTTTTAGTAAACTACTTTCCCTTTTGATGTAGTTGAGAAGTACCAGTTACAGTGCTACTTATCTGCTTGTGCTACCATGTCGTAATATGAATTACTGTACATGTACAGTACAGTACAAGTATCCGCGTTTGGTGAAGCTAAAGTTACCTGATGGCACCACGGATGTCTTCGTCGACCTCCTCGATGTCATAGACAAGTGAGTCCCTGGGCGACTTGCCACGACCTGTGCGCAGCGCCTCCCACTGGTTGAATCCGTCGGTGCTCGGCAGGACGGGTGCGCCGGCGGCGGCCAACAGAGTGGACCGCCAGTCGGTGACGTGCAGGAGGCCGTCATGCCTCCGTGGGGTGTTCTCCAACATGGCGCCGTGCACTAACCCCACCACCCGCGTTCCGCCCTCCCACTGCGACCCTTTCATCCCTCGCAGTGGCAGGTTTAGCCCTGAACACAGCACCACATGCCAACGGTAAGTACCACTGATGCTGGTTTGCCACAAATTATTCTCCAGCAATTGTTATCGTGAATCAGTTCCAGAAAGCAATATCGTATCTAACCATTCAGTTGCTTGGGGTATGATACCCATTTTTACTTATACCTGAACCGACGGCACCGTTGTCATAAAAGAATCAGATGTGCATCTGGTTAGCACTACTTGATAGTTATTCTACTGAATTCCAGATAATTAGATCCTATCTAATCATTCAGTTTATCTATCTATCTATCTATCTATCTATCTATCTACATATCTATCTATCTATCTATCTATCTATATGTGTATATATATATATATATATATATATATATATATATATATATATATATATATATATATATATATATATATATATATATATATAAGGCGCATGCCATCTCATCATTAATTTGTTTGCTACACGCGCCAGTAATTACCAGCGTGTATTCCGCCATTGTCAGAAGAAAATACAATGATGGTGTTGTTGGCAAAGGTTGAGGCATTGATGGCGGCCACCACCCTGCCCACCGCGTCGTCCATGGCCGTTACCATCGCCAGCAGCGTCCGCCGGTCCGGGTCACTCTCGTTGGGGTACAGAGCCAAGTACTCGTCCGGTACCTGTTGCATGATAGGGTATTACTCAGTGGACCAGTAATGCTAGGGGTCAGTCTCATTTGGGTCTAGGACTCTGTATCTGTCCAATACCTGTTGCGGTACTGCAAGTTACTGGACCAATTCTGGGGTTTTCTAGACCGTAAGTAAAGTTGCTAGATCAGTTGTTATTGCTACTTAATTCCAGTCTGTCTGGCCGAGAAGACTCGTCGACCACAGGCAAATTGTCTTACAGGTACAGTACAGAACATACACCCTAAAATGATCCAGCGCCCTCTTGAGATAGACAGCGTTTCTCCAGGGTCGGACCGGAGTTCATCCCATGGCGAGGAGCAGGGAAATATGAGATCTGGATCCCGCGTGGACGCCAAAGCTGCTTAGCTCCACCCAGGGTGCACAGTGCCACCACGCGTACTGGAGATTAATGAATTGGGATTTCCTGGACCTGTACTGGGGATTCGTCACTGGGTCGATACTGGGACTTTCTAGGTGATTATAGACCCGTACGTTTGTGATCGACTAAAATATCTTTATATTGCCAGGCTCCTATGACCCACTTGCAGTAAAAAAAAATCGTATGGCGTTAACTGTAACAGAGAATCAGGACTGTCTTAGCTATGATGGTGTTAATGGTACCAGTACTGTCACTCTCAGGCTCCTGTAACTCATTTTCATCGGTATAAAAGCGTCTGGCATTAGCTGGACTAGAACACTAGAGAAGTCCCGACCAAGAGCATGTTATAGAGAACTACAGTCTGGATGGATAATTTCTGCGCCAAATGCTAGACGCAGAGCTTACCGCTTCAGTCTGATGACACGGTCTTTATTTAATTCTTGCTAAGTTCTGCCGACTTTATTCAGACTGTGGAGATAAATCAGGGTGTGAAGGAGTTAGTGAAGACTATCTCAAATTATGACACGTGTGGTCTCCACAATTTTAGCAAAACCATCTGGAGGTAGCAAGAAATCACAAAAAATTACGGCACCTGCTTGGAAGGGGTTAGTGTTTGCTCTAGCTGGGGGGGGGGGGATGGAGGCGTTTGTCGTGCGTCTGGCAGCGACCTACAACTTACTGTTCTTGTTCTTGTGGTGATTAAGGGAGAGGACGACACGGCTGTCATCACCCTGGCAATGAACCAGTGTTTAGTTCACAGCAGTGGGCCGAAAGCGTCCAGAGCTCCTCAGGAAGAGACCTAGCGGGCGTAAGGCAGTCGATCGTCTCGTCTAAAGGGAGTAGGGGGAGCTTAAGTCCATTGTCCAGACAGGAAGGTTGAGACAGAGAAAGATATGATCCCAGCAGTCTGGAGTCTGGTTTGAAGAACCATTCTGTTTGAGTAAAGGCGAGGGCAGTATAAAAAGATCTGAACAATAGTCTTATCGGTATCAGTGTCCGGCACCGAGGACAGTAGGGGACAGGGGAGTCTTGATCGCATCAGTGAAAATGTAGATGTATGTGGCCAATGCGGAGTCTAGTCACGAAGAACGTCTGTAACCCTGTTTACTGATCGGACCCAAGGGTAATGGAAGGAGTTTGTCCGAGAATGTCCAAGAGTAGTTGTCGGGAACAGGGGGTAGACAGAGGCACCTCACTGACTGCTGCACGTCTGACCTACAATTTCCAACTCACTGGAAGGAAGAGAAGTGACGGGGGTGGGGGTGTATTTCGTTCTTCCCTCCCTCCCTCTCAGATGATGATGTTAACAGTGATAATGATCTGTATTATAATGATCCGATTTCTGTATGTTTGTTTGCTACCGTAACACAGCAGAAACGGAGCATGTAGCGCAAATTTTTTTAGAGCAAGGTGCTGTTAAAATGTTCTAACTTCAAGACTAAAACAATTTCGAATCCAGTCGGGCCACCGGTTAGAGTTATGACTCATTTCTGGACTTTTGTTTAGAGTGGAGAGGATGGATTCGTTCTTGGTCCGGTACTGAAATTACCCGCATGAAAAAAGAGAGAAGAGTGACGTGTGTGTTGTATTATCACTCTCTCGCCACTCCTTCCTCCCTCCTTATACTCCTATAATTGTATAGAACAATGCAATAGTATAATTCTCTCTCTCTCTCTCTCTCTCTCTCTCTCTCTCTCTCTCTCTCTCTCTCTCTCTCTCTCTCTCTCTCAACGGGTGTCCCAGCAGGATAAAAATAAGGGAAAATTCCTCGCTCCGTCTCGCTCACGGTATGAGTAATTCAAATTTCTGTTACCTTTCGACTGAAAATAGGAACTGACTTGACATCGAGCGCAGGCCACAGAAGGCGGCCTTTAAGCGAGTAAATATAATATTGAAAATTATGACAGTGAATAAAGATAAGTAGCATTAATGATGATGATGATGATGATGATAGCAATGATGACAGTGAATAATGAATGACCTAGCAGTGATGATGATGATGATGATGATGATGATGATGATGATGATGATGATATGACAACACAAATGCTCACCATCAACGGGGTGTGTACGTTCTGGAAGGCCACGTACAAGAAAAACGGTGACTGTTTTTCGTCCTTTTGGTTAATGATATCTACTGCCCGATCAACCACCAGGTCCTGAGAGAGAGAGAGAGAGAGAGAGAGAGAGAGAGAAACTGGTTGATTAACTGTTTGACTGACTGATTGATGACTGACTAATTGGTTCATTGATTTATTTACTGACAGGTTGGTAATCATCTGCCTGTTGAACTGACTGACTGAGTGGATGAATAACTGTTAGACTGACTGATTTATTTACTGATTATCTAACTGACAAATTGGAGGATTGACTGACTAAGTGTTTATTTAACTGAATATTTGTGGGCTTGACTGTTCTTCCAACGGAGTGACTGTTTGACTAATTAAGGATACAAGTTTTACTCTAACATATCCTAAAGCTGCAGTCTGTCCATCTTGAATACCGAGTTGTAGCAAGAGGTTAACACAAGACTATGATGCTAGTTACGAAGAAGTGCTGTGGAAAGCATGTGGAGCTGTAGTATTGTTTTATTCTGCTTTGGAACTACTTGGAGTAATTTGCAATAGCACAAAAATCTGGGACAAGTTAAGGTGAAAGGACTAAACCTGCTTCTGGCGCTGTTCAGTCAGTACTCACCAGACTGTAGGTTCCATTCGCCTCCAGTGCTACCCTGTCGTCGTCTCGGAAATCATACCCTCCTGGTGAGAACAAAGGAGGCGGTCAGTGCCTATCTGTCTATCTGTTTGTTTCCACCTATCTGCATCTGTTTCCTAGTTTGTTTATCTATTTGTCTTTATATGGCCAGTACTGGCTTAACCACAATACCTCTCATTTTATGTATAAACACTCTCAGCTCCCAAATCTCTTTAAACTGCATATTAAATCCTGTATCTTTCATCTTTCTATATATTTCAGTTCATCTTTCTACCTTCATATAATCTTATCCTAGTTGAACAACAATCTTATTTTCATCTCATTCCATTTTTAAGTCTTATTATTCCATTTATGTAACTTTCAGTGCATGTATTTGTCTTCATACAATCATATCCTTTTTCTTAATTTTTGTTCATTCTGTCAAATTGTCTCAGGAAAGAATAATTTTTTGCAGACTTCCAACTTTGGATTCTTTTTTTGTGCATAAAATACGTAGTTCTTTTCTTTCCATCTCACTCCTTTGTTAGCAGAAAGTTCCTGTATGCATCTCTTAATTTATATATCATTCTATTCATCTGTATACCTCATGTTATCTTACTCTGGCTCAACCGAAGTCCTTCATTCCATTCCACCCCGCCCACATGCCAGTTCTGTTTCATCGTTTATTATTTTTGGTTTATGTGTGTTTTTTCCCTTTCTTTTAGCTTTCATGTGTGTACAGGGTCATGTGCAAGTGTGTGTATTCTCTAGTGTGAATTATGCATAGTTCTTACCCTGCTATTCTCATCTGACTGTACTTTTAAACATCTGAGTCGGGCTCGTAATTTCCCGTCTTTTGTTGCTGTTTTATCGTACATTTGTTTAAATCAAGGAGCAATTCTTGTGTGTGTGTGTGTGTGTGTGTGTGTGTGTGTGTGTGTGTGTGTGTGTGTGTGTGTGTGTGTGTGTGTGTGTGTGTGTGTGTGTGTGTGTGTGTGTGTGTGTGTGTGTGTGTGTGTGTGTGTGTGTGTGTGTATTCTCTCACCGCCAATGTAGTGGCTGTAGTAGTTTTGGCCACCCGAGTATTGCCCGTAGAAGGACTGGAACCCCCTTCGTGTGGGCAAGTAGGCCTCGTCACAGAAGCCCAGATGCCACCTGTTCAAAAGTTGCACCTTGTTTAATTCCTGCTTTACGATGACATATTTTAAACCTTATTCTGCATGGGAGGATGTTCCAGACAGCTAAGTTTCAGCTAATAGCACAAAGATTTCTTGAGTCATGTTACAATTTCTTAAACGTTAGAGTCATAATAAACATCATGGTTTTGTTTAAGGGATTTGCTGGTACATAGCTTAGGCAATGTCCTGAGGTGTAATAGATTGGACTCATTCCGTGTATGAATATCAGTTTATCCTTATTGCACAAGAACATCATCAATTGCCCGCCGATGCCACAATTATGAGGTTATGAACAAAACTTTGACGTCAGGTTTTTTTTTTTTCTCTCTCTCTAGATAGATAGATAGATAGATAGACAGAGATATGCTAAATATGTGCACTCATTTGTCTTTCATCTTATATGTCTTTGTCAGTCGATCACAGTCAACCCACGAGTCATTGCCCCCTTGAATCCGCCATGAGAAAGCATCTGACTGTATTATTAAAACGCGTACGCAAAGGTGTAAGCAAGGCCCTGATATGTGTCCGTCATTGTAAAGGATCCTGCACTTGTAAGATGTGAAACCCCGCCATCACGCGTTACAGAGTGTTGTTAACATTGTTTGCATCGATACGGGAAGGTCAGACGTGTTCTATCACCGTCAAATGCGTCAGAAATCATCGCCAGAATTCTATCATCACATGCTGCAGGAATTATTATCAAATAACTAAGTTCTTGTCCACAGCTTCATCCTAATACTCCGATGACGTAGTTTGTGTATGAGTGCGTGTGTGTGTGTGTGTGTGTGTGTGTGTGTGTGTGTGTGTGTGTGTGTGTGTGTGTGTGTGTGTGTGTGTGTGTGTGTGTGTGTGTGTGTGTGTGTGTGTGTGTGTGTGTGTGTATTCTTGCTACCTTCAGATAATTGTATTTAGCTATGAATATACTTTTTAAACTGGAGAGATTCGATATGGCCTTAATTAAATCCTTCGGTGCAAGAGATCTGTCGAGTTGAATATAATCGTCTTGAGATTTAGCAAGAATAAAATGATGAATACGTCTCTAGATTCAGAGGGATTTATAATACGGCCTTTCGACTTTCCAGGACCGGTCAGACTCTCATACAAAGTCTGTTTTTTTTTTCTTTATCCTTCTTCACTCAACAGTACAATTAGGGACATGGATATAAATTCGTTTGTTCCGTGTTATATTCTGAGCGAAGCGTGCGACGTGGAAAAATTGACTGTCTGCCCTTTTCACCCTCGTATTGTTGTTTTAAGTATTGATTCTAACCCATTTTTGAGAGAGAGAGAGAGAGAGAGAGGGGGGGGGAAGGGGGCAGGCAGACAGACAGACGACTCTTCATGTCTGTCACCTTTGCTCGCCACTCACTTGCCGACCATGTGCGTGCTGTAGCCTAGATCAACGAGGTCCTCCGGCAGCAGCGTCACGTTCAGGGTGAGGCCGGTGGGGGTCCTCGAGTATAGCGGCATGCCCTGTAGGAAAAGGCTCTGGGTCGTATTTTGGTAGGCTTAGGAGGCTTCCCAGCACCTCCACCTTAGTGAAGTATTTATGTACAAAAATCGACATACTTTGCGTACGTCATATGCGAGAATATATTAACGTACAACATGCAGAAATAAACTGGCAAGGAAATAGTACAGTTGATTCCACTCCCGCGTGATCCACACACCACGCAACGTTGTCTCAGCAGTCGATAGGCATTCCTTGAAGCCTTCGTCTCCTCTTCCTCGCTCTCCTGTTCGGCAGTGCGTTACAGATCTTGCTCACTTGTGGTTATGGGTTTACATCTCAAACTGAGACAACACTAACAGTATTGGGTGGATGACACAGGAGTGGAGCCAACTGAACTAGGGGACCTTCTTAGCTGACAAGAATACAAGTGTTGGTGTAAGTTAACTTCCAGGCGATTTTAATTAAACTCAGAAGGAACTTCTAGACCTGGTGGAATTATTGAAGGCAGCTCAGAAAGTTGTTGTAAAGATGAATGAAATCTTCCATACTAATGCCCTTCTTCGGAGTGCAAGATATATGTAGGCAATATTATTTGTCTCTTAACCTCTAAGATGACTCACATATAAAGAAAAGGTGTATCTGCATGTATGTTTAAAGTTCTCTTGGTTATGACTGAATAAGAGTGGTTTTATGGTTACTGGTGAATCTAAATTCTTGATAATTCACTAGGCTGTGATAAAAATAGGCCAGTTTAATTATTTTGGGGGTCTTATTATGCATCTGTTAACATGGGGGTTGAATCACTTGTGAAGCAAAATGCATCACAGTATAACATATAATATATTCTCTTCGTAATGATTTAAGAAGACTTGTTTTATAACTACTGATGCTTCAGCTCACCTATCTGCCAGATGGTATGAGTCGTATCCTGAGAGAAATGTTGAGAGGGTGAGTGTGTATAGAGTAAGATGTACAGTATGTGAAGATGAAAAGTTAAGAGAATATGATTCATCAAGAGATGATATACGGTTACGTGCTGGCCCTTATGGAGGGGTAGTATCGTGAGTGCAGTGCTGATCGTGTGGGTTTGTGCTGAGTGTATTAGAATGTAAAATACCAGTTGTTTTCTAGGTTATGATTATTGGCAACTCACCTGCCTGCCCAGATGAAAGGGATAGTGTCCTGACAGCAGTGATGATCATATTGGTGTACATTGAGTAAGATGTATCTTGATATGAATTATTAAAATATTATGATTCAACAAGACCTGATGTATAGTTACCTGTCTCCCTATATGGAAGGGGTAATACCCAGACAGCAGTGCTGATCGTGTGGGTGTGCAGGTAGGCTGGACGTAGTTGTGGTCCAGGGTCACCCCCTCGTCACTCAGCTTCTGTAGATTTGGCGTAATCACTCCTGGGTCGTGCCATGACACGTCGTTCCACCCTGTGGTTTGTCAGATAATAAACACATTTTATATTATTAGTAGTAGGCATATGTCGCCTCAACCGTAAATCAACACCGTCCTTACTTTGTTCCCTCCTGGGTCTTCATCGTGACATCTTCCACAGGAACACAAATGTAAAGGTGGATGTTTTCATCCTCTTTCACACCATTTACTACTTTAGGCAGGAAATCAATGCAGTCTACTTCACACACATACACACACTCGTGTGTGTGTGTGTGTGTGTGTGTGTGTGTGTGTGTGTGTGTGTGTGTGTGTGTGTGTGTGTGTGTGTGTGTGTGTGTGTGTGTATGTTTACTTGTGGGACACATTTTATCAGTCAGTGGGTTAACTGAAGAATATCATCACCAAAATCTCATAATCTTTGTCGAAGTAGAGTCCCATCTCACCCAGGTCATCGGCCAGTAAGAAGACAATGTTGGGAGGGTTGGCGGCTGCCACGGTGATAGCGAAGCACTCCAGCACCACCCACACCCACACTGACGCCATCATCATCATCATGTCCTCACGCACTGTCTTTCCCACGAAGACCAAACCCACGCGCACTAGCTGAAGAAGAAATCTTAGAATAATGCCTGTCGACAACACGAAGGTCAGTAAAGCAGACAATCGGTTTTCTGCTGGTGTCAATATTCCCCCCAGACGAGGACAGCCAAACGTCGAGTTTCCAATCCAGTTCCGTATCCACAACGTCGCTGTGTCCCATTTGTATATGAGAAAGTTTGTTTATAGTTCTATCTTCACCCGTATAGCTACCAATCATTTTGCAACCAAACTAGAATGAACTAGAAAGCACTTAGAGAGCGCATACCTCCGCCAGTGTTATGCAGTTAAAAAGGATCCAGATCCGTGGAGATATTGTGTAGAATACATAGAATTTGGAGCTGCCACGAACTTGAATCAATTTTTCCTTGACCTATGGCCCGCTCTTCCACAAAATTTTATTGAAATTCATCAACAATTTTTGGAGACTTTGTGCGGGATACATGGTATCAGGATCCTGATCAATCCCAAAATGTAATCAGTTTTTTCTTGGCCCATGGCCCACCCCTCAACAGAATTTAATTGAAATTCATTAAGAACTTTTGGAGATTTTGCGCGGGATTCTCTGGTTTCGGATCCGAATCCGCCCCAATTTCTAATCAATTCTTTCTTGGCCCACGGCCCACCTTTCAACTAAATTTCACTGAAATTCATTGAGAACATTTGGAGGTATCGTCTGGACAAAAAAACAGATGAATACATAACCTCCTCCGACATCGTTGACGGAGGTAATAAGGTGGTACGTGGAGGTAGTCATCATCCACATACTTGATGTAGTACTGTCTAGTTCTTCCTAAGGTGCCCCTACACTGAGTGACAAGCCTAATGGATTCCCGTAACTCAGGCAACCATTTACAACCCTAGGTGGTAACCATTTAATCAAATAAAGGGGTGATATGGAGCCTACTGTGCTGCCCCTGTTAACTGTGTGGCCGATGGAGAAAAGCAAATGCGGCATCCATCCAGGAACCAAACCTTCACACCTTGCGTACCTCTCTGTGCCGAGGTGATGTCCACCGCAAGGGTACATTGGTTCACTGCACAGGATGACCCTGCAGAGTCGATGGCTTGCTTGCGGTTGGTGGATCTGCTCGGCCAAACAGACTGAGGTTACTCTACTACTATAACAGTACGAGTACCTCTTGAGTGAAGAACAACGCGAAGAAGAGGGTAAAGATGTTCCTTAAAGGAACTTCATAAACACACGTCTATCATCATTCGTCACCATCATTTTCGTTTTTCCAGATAGCGTGGGATAGACGGGTTCACCTGCCAACACACCACCTTGTTCTTACTTTTCCTATAGCCCACCTCACGCAAACCCACCAACACCCCACTCCACCTCACCAGCCCCAGCATACTCCACCCGACCTCTTGTATCCATTTTCTCCCGCTCCTCCCCACCCAACCCACTCCATCTCTCTCTAGCAACGCCTTTAAAAGTGTCCATCGTGTTTCAGTAACCACATCAAAATTTGTGGGTTTACCTTCCCCTTCTCCATCTCAGGTTTAATATTAAATGTCTATTCTCACAGCAGTTGTACTCACCACAGTTATACTAACCACAGTTGGAAGGAACAGAATTTACCCTTGTTGGAAGAGGTTTTCTGTCCTACCCTACCACCTTCCTCTAACCACAAAAAGAACCCTACCCTTTTATATGCACCAAAAATTTTGGTACCCTCCTCCCCGTCATATTTACGCGTGAGATCTGCGCACCTGTTGAGATGGTAACACTCTCAGGCTTTCATAACTCGGTTGCATAAAATTGTCTGGTGGTAGCTGGAATAGAGCACTAGAGTTGTCCCCACCGTGCGAAGGTTTATTGGTGACAGTATGCAGCATCTGTGACTGAAGGCCCCATGCTTAAATCATAAATAGCAAAGTGGAATGCAAGCCCCCTAATTATCGAAGGTCACTTATATAACGCCTGCTGTTGTTAGATATTGTCAGCCTGCATCCCATATTACAGAACGCAGTCAGCAGCCATACAGGAAGCCCAGATACGTTCCATCATCATCATCACACACCTCAAACTTCATCGTTAAAAATTTGGGGTCTGCATTCCACTTTGCGATTTCAGATTGAAGCACAGAACTCTCACTCTCAGCCGGGGAAAAAAAAAAAAAAAAAAAAAGCAAAATAAATCGTCTTCGGGTAGTCTGAGTAGAGTACTAGAGTTGTCCCGAGCATGAGTGAGTTAATTCCTCCTCTTATCAACAGCTCAGTCTGCCTTCAACATATAATCAGTAAATTTTCGCCCTGCCTTCTTAGTTTGTCTTGAATTTTATATAAAGCACAAGTAGTTTATCCCATTGGTAGCCGTGAGATCTCCACACCTGACAAAAAAAAAAAAAAAAAAAAATGCCTTGTCACAGGTCACAGGTCAGCTGCGTCACCCTGAGATTAGATTAGACCAGGAGGCTTCGTATTTCTTACACTTTAGCGATTTAGTCAGAATATTACACCTTCGCATTCTCCTGCACCATTTTTAATATCGACATAGTGACATAGCGAAGGATGTTGGGGCTGAAAGTGTAGAATAAATCACTAAAAAAGGAATGCCACGACATCTCCAAAGACACAGAATACAACCATTCCTCTGGCACAAATTTTCGATCGTGAAAATCGAAATAAGGTCGAGATAAGACCACTCCGCTTCATTAGGTCACGTTTCAGGTATTATGTTTCTCAGTGGAGGTCATGACGCAGGCGACAGTGAGATAAGTTATGCATGGAATGAGAAGACAATGAAGTGGGGTGTTGTTATTTAAGCTTTAACCTTGACCTAACATGACTGGACATTTTGCGTCAGAATGTGTCCGATTCCGACTTAAGTGTGACGTGGCCCCAAATGGACACTCACGAATTTTGGGCTATAGAAAGTTGAAACTATTGACACATAATTTCCGTAATATCTGCACACCTCTGTTTTGTTTCCTTGTCAGCCTCGTGTCTCTAAACTACTGTATATGCATCTCTCTCTCTCTCTCTCTCTCTCTCTCTCTCTCTCTCTCTCTCTCTCTCTCTCTCTCTCTCTCTCTCACCAAGAGGTATTACGTGAGCAGTTTCCCTTAACCATAGCTTGGAAGTAAACACTGATGGACAACGTCCTGTTTTATTTACTGTATTACGAGTTTGTTGTTGTTGTTGTTGTGTGTGTGTGTGTGTGTGTGTGTGTGTGTGTGTGTGTGTGTGTGTGTGTAGTAAAAAAAATCTCATCAATTTCTAACCCTATTTTGATCTAACTTGGCACAAACCGGTACATTATACGCAGGTCTGGGAAGATGTGATTCAGCATTGATGCAGATCGGTCAAAAGTCGAAGTCAAAGGTCATGGGTCAGAATCAAAGTTCAGTGTACAGAAATATTTAATAAATGTCTGATCCAACTTGATGTCCCCTTTGATCACCTTCTCTATTATTATTATTATTATTATTATTATTATTATTTATTGCTTTTATTTGTCACAGACGCCAGACAAAGATAGCAGCGTGTTTTATTTATTTATTTATTTTTTTGCGTCCGGAAAAATTTGAACAAAAACAGTGTCATGCATATACTGCCACTGGATGAAGGAAAGGGTAAGAGTGCAAAGATGGAAGGGTAGGGACTGGATGGATGGAGGGAAGAGGTTGAAGGTAGACAAGGACAAAGGGTGGATGCAGAGAAAAGATGGAGGAAAGGCAAGGCTGGATGGAGAAAGGGAAGAGGTTGGAGGGAGGCAGGAACAGGGAGTGGATGGAGAGTGAAGATGGAGGAAGGGTAGGGTTGGCTGGAGGGAGGGAAGAGTTTGCAGGTAGGAAAGGACAGGTGGATGGAGAGAGAAAATGCTTGAAAGGTAGGGCTGGATGGAGGGATAGATGTTGGAGTGAGACAGGAACAGGTGGTGGACGGAGAGAAAAGATGGAGGGAGGGTAGGACTAGATGGAGGGAGGGAAGAGGTTGAAGGTCGGTAAACAAGACAAGGGGGATGGTGGAGAGACAAGATGGAGAAAAGGTAGGACTGGAGGGAGGGAAAGAAGAGGTTTGAGGGAGGCAGGAACAGGAGGTAGATGGCGAGAGAAGTTGGAGGAAAGGTAGGGCTGGCTGGAGGGAGGGAATAGGTTGGAGGGAGGCAGGAACAGGGGATGTGTGGAGAGGGCAGATGGAGGAAAAGAGATATGGTAGAAGGTGGACAAAGTCACGTGTTTTCCTGTTCGTTGGGTTGATTGGTTACCTGGCGTGACGTAAAGCCAGCGCTAGGTTGTGATTGGGTGTGACGTCACTGGGTTTCTGAGAGGTAGCAGACTCGGCCGTTCGGCATAATTTGGGCATAACCAGTCATAGAGGTAGGAGTAGGTAGAGGCGGCATAAGGGATTAACCACGGGTAGGTCAGAGTGAGGCCGACAGACTTGACTCGACCAACATGGCGGCGACCCCTTTGACAGCTGTCTGACTTGGTTCCGCTGACCAGGCGCGAGTGTTTTCTTAGTTGCAAACAGAAAAAATGAGGAAGAAAGTAGGTTATGAATGGAAGGAGAAAAGAAAGTAGTTAATGAATGAAAAAAAAAAAGGAAGCATTTAAGAACATATGGTAAAATGAAGGATGGAAGACAGATAGATGATTTAAAATAATATATATCAGCACATTATGAAAAAAATTATATCTATTATTCTAAATAATATTCAGCTTGACTTTACTAACTCCAGTCATATACATAATGTACACTTACAAATTATAATTCACTCTAAAGATACTCACCGGTGAAATGTAATGGATGGGTCAGATTTCTTATCTCCTCTTTCATTACACCCAAATGCGGCACAGGTGGTGGGCATTTTTGGAGACTTAGGTTATTTGATGGTGAGTTACAACTTAGGACAGAACGTCTCACTCCCACAGCTGAACTATAACTAAAACCAGAGGTAGAATGAAGGCTACTTTGTTTCTGGCATTCTCCCTGAAGAATACCATGTGGACATACAGCTGGAGGTATTAAAGGCTTAATAATCTCATGGCCACACCCACGGAGGTAGGATTAGGACTCTTACCTCTATGGGCACAGCCATAGAGGTAGGAGTGCACAGCAATCTTCTTCGTCAAGTAGGTGTTGCCGTGACCTCTTGACTTGACCAATATGGCCGTTTGACAGTTCTCTGGCTTCACCGGAGCCTTCTCACGCCGACTCTACCCTAATCCTACCTCTTTGTAACCAGTGATCTCATAGTGTTCGTGGTGGTGGTTGTGCTTTCTTTCTTTTCCCGTTTCTGCTGCTTTTTTCCTAGTTTTTCTTTATCCATCTTTATTCCTACTTTCCTTAACTTATCAGGTGATGACTGTGAGCCCAGCAAATTGTTCAGAAAATGTAAGTACCTTCATTAATTACCGTTTTCGTCACCAGTATCACCAGTATCATCACTCTTCATTAGCTTTCTCGCTAACATCAAAACCATCATCACCATTTCTATTGTTATCATTGTCGTCACTATCGTTAGTACAATTAGACTTTTCATTATCATCATCATTACCGTCATCATTATCATCGAAATTTAACACAGCACCAACGTGGGCGCCTAGTGGTCTAAGGTTAGTGTGCCCCGGTGAGAGTGACGGCTTTGCATAGATTCGTTCGTAGTCGGAATTTCGATCATCCAATGCCACGAAGGTGAGTAGGCTGGCTACTATTTATCTGTAGCCAGACGCCATAATCCCTTAAGGGGTGGCCATTTGTCTTGAGTTAGTTCTTTTACAGAGACGGACATTAACCCTCCACCAACCCACTTGACGCGGAGGAAACCGACCCGAGGGTACATGCCTTGGAGACCAGATGCGAATATTGTTACTCATTAGGCTAGTCAGCTACCGTACCCTTAAATGTAGTGTACTACTAACCCTCAGCACATCAAAAGGGATAATAATTAGGGGATTGTCTTTTACCGTTTAAATAATGAACATCTCATGAATTTAGGAAAACTGTCTGTTACACACCTTCCTCCATCACCTTACCTCGTCCATCATTCTCTCCTCCCCCCCCCCCCACACACCCTCCGCTGCTCCTCGCCTCTCGCCCCCGAATCACCCCCTCCCCCCGTTTACCTTCTACTGTGCCTACCCCTCCTACCTTTATCACACTCCCATTGTCCGTCATTCTATCCCTGCCTAACATTCACCCCCTCCCCGTCACACATTCCCTCCCACCTATCCTCACCGCCCCCCACTCCTCATCCTCCACCAACCCCTCCAATCTTTATCACACTCCCCCTTCTCCACCCTACCTCACTCCTGTCACCTTATCCTTGCCAACCATTACTCCCTCCCCACCACTCCCCCACCCTCAGCTTCTTCTCCTCCCCCCACCTCTTACCCTCCACCCACGAACACGCCTTTCTACCCTTGCTATGCCGCTAAAGAAGAAACCTACTGGAGAGAATGGAGAATGAGAGATTGCCAGGAGAGTGCATGTGAGTAAGGTGGTGATGATGTGGACGTGACTAAAAGTGTTATGGGAAAATTATACTCCGAGATGGTTCGGCCTTGGCAAGAGGACGGAGAATCAGAGTATGACTATGGAAGTGTCTAAATGTGTGAATGAGGGGACGGGGAAGGAGATATGGAGGAGAAAATGAAGGGATAGGGTGGATAGATATGTGCGAGAGTAGGGCGTGAGCTCGAGACAGGCAACCTGATGGCGGAGGGCAGACTGACATGGAGTCGATTCGTCTGTAACCATTTCTTCTGGGCTATTGAGGGAAAACAAGAGAGGTAAAAGATGTGATATGCTACCAAGTCTCTTATGCAAACGGGAATAAATTGCATCATATTCACAGACTCGGAACATAAACTGGAAATAGGATAATGATGATGATGACAACGATGGTAACGCGAGGGATAAATCTCACTAACAAGATACGCTTCAGAATGTCCGATGATCCTTCCCATTGCTCCCTCCGTGCTGTTCGAAGCATTTGAACCCTTTGCAGTCCCGCCTCCACCCTCAGTCACCAGCATGCTCTCGGCCGGTGGGGTACGTATCTGGTGTTGCTGTTGGCGTGCTGGGGAAAAGTTTGTGATATTTCGGGGTTATTTTCGGACCACAGAAAGTAAGGTGTGTGTGTGTGTGTGTGTGTGTGTGTGTGTGTGTCTCATTTGTTAGCTGATTAATTTGTAGATTGATTTACTGACTGGCAGACTGACCGATGTTACATTTTAATAACTGAGCTGACTTAATCAGTAAATGACTTATTTATTTATTTACTTATAAACTGACTGTCTAACTGATATTTCATTGGCTTAGTGACTGATGTTTTATTGACAGATTGACTGATACAGTAACCGATTGACTTGACTATTTTACTGACTGGTCGACTGACTAGTTAGGTGACTCATTTATTGGTTAACTGACTAACTGATGATGTAATGAATGACATAATGCTGACTTGTATTAACTGACTGTCATGCTGATTGAATGGTTGATAATTCTGACTGAAAAAATGACTGATTTATTGACTGACACTGACTGATTGATTGACTTATACATTTACAGACTGATTCGCAGGCTTCCTTAGCTGATACATTTTCTAACTGACTGGCTGAGTTAACTGAGTGGCTGACTGATTTATTCATTGACTGACTGACACACTGATTTATTGGCCTACTAATCTGACAGACTAATTTATCTTATTTTTCCTGGCTGACTGACTGACTGACTCATTTACTGATGATGATGGGAAAATGATGAGATGTTGACAGAATTAAGGTGATGATGATAATGGTGAATTCTGCATTTTCCTTTTCATGGATCTTAAGTACTTCTTTTATAACAGTAGGAATAGACTTAAGGTGATAATGATGATGATGATGATGATGATAATGATTTTTGTCAACAGGAGGAAGGACGACATAGACAGACGAGATGGATGGGAGATTTTTACGGACAGATGGAAGGAAAATTTTGTAATTTGATGGAGGGAAAGAACTGCCAGAATTCAGCCATCCACGCTTCTCTCCTCACTCTCCTTGATGCTGACAGGTGAGTCAAATTTCTGTATGCGTCTGCTGGAGTCAGTATACTCCATTTGCTTTAACTTGGCCTATACTGAATGTTTAACTGAATGTTTAACTGTAGTAAAAGATTAACACTAGAAAACGATACAAGTCACGAAGAAGTGCCATGGAAAGGATGTAGAACTGTAGCATTGTCTTATTCTGAAATGAACTATGTGAAATGAGCTGCAAAAGAACGAAAATCTAGGCCAAGTGAAGGTGAAAGGACTATACTATAACTCTCTTCAGGACGAGTAATATCGTCCTATGGTAGCAGGAATAAAGTAAAATTGACGTCAGCATGGTGAATGGGTTACAAAGATGATATGATACTGAAATGAAAGGTAGATATATACATACCGGTACATACATACATACATACAAGCATATTAGAGATAGACATGTAAATGGATAGATGAGTGGATAGATGGAGATTGATAGATATATATGTGTATAGACAGACAGATAAAGAGATGGATAGAAAGATAGGTAGGCAGATAGATAGATACAGAACGGCGTGTAGACAGACAGGTAGAAAGATTGATAAATAGACAGATGGATCGATGGCCGGAGGGAGGGAGAGAGGAGCACGGCATGAGGAAAGGGAGAGATGAATGCAGAGTCAGGAGAACGAAAGGGAAAAGAAAGAAGATGAAAAAGTGATGTGGGGTCGAGAGGGAGGAAGGTCAAAGTGATGATGATGATGCAGTGGAAGGCAAGAGGTACCGTAGTCAGGTTGTGTTCTAAGATGCTTTAGTGTATTGGTAGCACATCTTCGTTTGCGATTTATTCTGCATATTACGCCTCATTATTCTTTTGAATGCTGTTTATTGAGTTTGAATATCGATACTTACACACACCCTACCCACACTTACACACACCTTACCCACACATACACACACATTACCCACACCTCACACCCTACCCACACCACCATACACCCTTCTCACACCATCATACCCCCTACCCACACCTCCATGCACCCTGCTTACACCACCATACACCCTACCCACACCACCATACACCCTACCCACACCACCATACACCCTACCCACACCACCATACACCCTACCCACACCTCCACACACACCCTACCCACACCACCATACACCCTACCCACACCACCATACACCCTACTCACACCACCATACTCCCTACCCACACCACCATACTCCCTACCCTCACCGTCATACACCCTTCTCACACAACCATACACCCTACCCACACCTACAGTACACACACACCCTACCCACACCACCATACTCCCTACCCTCACCACCATACACCCTACCTACACCATACACCCTACCTACATCACTATACACCCTACCCACACCACCATACTCCCTACCCACACCACCATACACTCTACCCACACCACCATACACCCTACCCACACCTTCACACACACCCTACCCACATCACCATACACCCTTCTCACACCATCATACACCCTACCCACACGTACACACACACCCTACCCACACCACCATCACCCTACCCACACCACCATACACCCTACCCACACCTACACACACACGCACACCACCATACACCCTACCCACACCACCACACACCCTACCCACACCACCACACACCCTACCCACACCACCACACACCCTACCCACACCACCATACACCCTACCCACACCACCATACACCCTACCCACACCATCATACACCCTACCCACACCACCATACACCCTACCCACACCACCATACACCCTACCCACACCTACACACACACCCTACCCACACCTACACACACACCCTACCCACACCACCATACACCCTACCCACACCACCATACACCCTACCCACATCTACACACACACCCTCCCCACACCATCATACACCCTACTCACACTACCATACTCCCTACCCCCCCACCATACACCCTACACACACACCCTACCCACACCACCATACACTCTACACACACACCCTACCCACACCACCATTCTCCCTACCCACACCACCAGACACCCTACCCACACCACCATACACCCTACCCACACCTACACACACACCCTGCCCACACCCCCATACACACCCTACCCACACCTCCACACACACACACCTTACTCACACCACACACACCCGACCCACACCACCATACACCCTTCTTACACCATCATACCCCCTACCCACACCACCATACACCCTGCTTACACCACCATACACCCTACCCACACCATCATACACACTACTCACATCATCATACACCCTACCCACACTACCATACACCCTACCCACACCACCATACACTCTACCCACACCCCCATACACACCCTACCCACACCTCCACACACACACCTTACCCACACCTCCACACACACCCTACCCACACCACATACACCCTTCTCACACCATCATACCCCTTACCAACACCACCATACATCCTGCTCACACCACCATACACCCTACCAACACCACAATACACCCTATCCACACCACCATACACCCTACTCACACCACCATACACCCTACCCACACCACCATACTCCCTACCCACACTGTCATACACCCTACCCACACCACCATACACCCTACCCACACCACCATACACCCTACCCACACCACCATACACCCTACCCACACCACCATACACCTTACGTACACCACCACTCCCCCTACTCACACCCCCACACCCCCTACTCACACCACCATACTCCCTACCCACACCATCATACACCCTACCCACACCACCATACACCCTACTCACACCATCACACACCCTACTCACACCACCATACACCCTACGCACCCTCACACCCCTACCCACACCCCCACACCCCTTACCCACACCCCCACAACCCCTACCCACACCCCCACACCACCATACTCCCTCCCCACACCACCACACACCCTACCCACGACTCCATACATCCTACCCACACCTCCACACATACTACCCACACATACACACGTTCTATTCACACCCATACACCCTACACACTTACACACACCCTACCCATACATACACACACCTTACCCACAGCTCTACACTCCCTACCCTCGCCCCTACACACCCTATCGACACCTAACTTAAAATCATTTGCTGTTTGCTGATATATTACTCGGTTACATTGTCCATCGAGCATGTCATATAATGTTTAGTTCTGAGTTGCCCTGAGCTCAATATTCCCACATAACGTTAGGCAAAACAAAACACAGCTTTCTGTGATTCGCTTCATGAAGACTCGATATTTGATCTGGGTAGTAAATCAAAATACTTCAGTGAGCCAAGGAAATATAATTTTTTTACCTTCATGTGTTTATACAAAATAGCAGTTACATACATAAATGATATAATTTTCGTTCCTGCTATAGGCAAATTTTAACCTCCTACTCTGCCTTGCCCTAGCTAGCCTAAACTATCCTACCTTTCCCTACCCCACACTACCCTTCCCCAGCCAACCCTACCCTACTTTTCTCCTACCTACCCTTCTGAACGCTAACTCTTCCTACCTTATCCTACCCCCCTACCATACTAATCTCTTCTCTATCTTACCCTACTCTTCTCTCTACCTTACACTACCATACCACAACCTACCGTACCAAACCTTGCCACAGTCGACCCAACCATTCCCTACCCTACACTGATGTAATTTATATAACTCCTTTACCACTTTAACACTTTTTTTTTCTATTTCTTATTTCTACCTCCTGACGATTTTTTCTTTTTTGTAGAGAACTATCGAACTGGAGGGCTTAGATACAGCCGTCATCAACCCCTTCACTATCAAGTATCTTCCAAGCTGAATAAAATCGTGTCGTCAGCTAAATCAAAGTGAATAAGTCTTTCTCGATCAAAATCGGTTAATGTTTTTATCCCATCATCTTGAGTGGGTTTTCTTGAGCTGCATAAAATCGTCTGAAGCTAGCTAAGAGAAAGAGCAATGACACCAGCAGATTGATCGCGCTGTCCTACCCGCCACTGTTCGAGTCCCGATGTTAGCCAAATGTTTTCATATCATGTAGACGTTACGTGAGCGTAGGTTGGTGTCCTACCATTAAATGTTCTGGACTAATGGTAGCCTAGCCTCGTGCCCCTACGTTCCAATAAATAGGATTTGTGAGTCACTGGCATCACGAGAGTTATTACACACACACACACACACAGATATTATAGTAATTCCTTACTGCTGTTTTAACTGGTGCATGAATTGATTTTTGCTTTGCACGCACACACACGAACACACACACACACACACATCCAGATACCCCATCCAAACCTGACGACAACCTGTCCACACCTGCACAAACTGTACCCACACGCACGCCATACCATCACCTCCACACACCCTGCTTGCGCCTACCTACACCTACCTACACCTCCACACACCCTACCCACTCCTTACCTACACTTACCTACACCTTACCAACACTTGCAAAACCTCTACCCACACCTCCAAAGCCACTACCCCAAACTCCACACACCCCACCCACACTTCCACACCCTGCCCACATCTCCACACAACCTACCCACACCTACATACCTTTCCCACACCCTACCCACACTTTCTCACCCTACCTACATCTCCACAAAACATACACACACCTACACACCCTTCCCACATCCTACACACACCTTACCCATACCCTACACACACCCTACCCATACTTCCAGACCCTACACACACCTTACCCATACTTCCACACCCTACCCACACCTTCTCACCCTATCTACAGTACATAGCCACACAACCTACCCACATCTACACCCTTCCCAAAATCTACCTACACCTCCACACACCTTACCCACACCCTACCTACACCTCCACACACCCTACCCACGTCTCCACACACCCTACCCACACCTAACTAAAGGAATATTCTTTATTTGCTGAAATACAGATTTATTGTTTTCGGCCACAGCGTTCCTCGAGCATGTCATACAGTGTTTTGTTCTGAGTTGCTCTGAGTTAATATACCTCTATAATGTTAGCCTTACCAAAATACAAATTTTGTAATTCGCATCATGAAATTTCGATATCTGATCCCTAGTTAGTGCATCAGGATACTTTCGTTCGCCAAGAAAAATCCATTTCGTACCTTGACTATGAAAAACGGTAGTTGCTGGGATAACTGGTGTAATTTTCGTTCCTGCAATAAGCATATTTTATCTCCCTCCTATACTGCCCTGCCTCAGCCTAAACTAACTAATCCTACCCTACTTTTCTCTACCCTAACCCAGCCAACCCGATCCTAACTTTCCCTACCGTATTTTACCCTAACTTTTTCCAGCTTACTTTACCCGAACTTTCCATACCCTACCCTACCCTACTTTTCCCTACCCTACACTACCCTACCCCAACCAACCCTACCCCAACCAGCCCTACCCCAACCAACCCTATCCTAACTTTCCCTACCTTACTCTGTTCTAACCTTTCCTAGCTTACTGTACTCTAACTTTCCCTACCCTACCCAATCCTTCCCTAATTTTCCCTACCCTACCATACCTTACTCTACCCTACGCTACCCTACCCCAGCCGACCCTATCCCAACTTCCTCTACCTAACTCTAACCTACTGTAACTTTAATTACCTTATTTTACCCTAACATTATCTATTCTGCCTTCCGCTCCCCTACCTCAACCTACCGTACCCTACCCTGCCATAACCGACCCAACCCTTCCCTACCCTACCCTGCCATAATAGATCCTGCTATACCCTATCCTACCGTACACTTCTCTACCCTACACTACCCAACTTGAACCTACCCTACCCTACCCAGCCATAACCGACCCGACCTTTCCTTGCCCTACCTTAACATACCAAATGTATCGTCTTTACCACTATAACTCTTCTGATTCTTCTGTCTACCTCCTGACGATTTTCTTCAGCTTTGGAGAAAATGATCGAAATGGAGGGGTTAGAGACAGCCGTCATCAACCCCTTCACGATCAGGTATCGTCTAAGGCCCTAAGCTGAATAAAATCGTGTCGTCAGCTAAATCAAAGTGAATAAGTTGTTCTCGGTCTGAATCGATTAATGCTTCTGTCCCATCATCTTGAGTGGGTTTTCTTAAGCTGCATGAAATCGTCTGAAGCTAGTAAAGAGTATGAGTAATGACGTCAGCAGATTGGGCGGGCTTTTTCCTACCCTTCCCGTTCGAGTCACGGTGGGGGCCAGGTGTTTTTATATCATGTAGATGTTACCTGGGCCTAGGTTGATGTCCTACCCTTAAATGCTCAGGACCAACGGAAGCCTAGCTTTGTCCTCTACGCTCCAGTAAATAGGATTTGTCAGTTACTTGCATCAGGTTAACTACGTACACACACACACACACACACATCCAGATACCCCACCAATACCTGAGGACACCCTACCCACACCTACACACCCGACCCACACCAACACACTCCCTACCCACGCTTCCACACACTCTACTCACACGACACATCCTACCCACAGCTACAAGCGCTATTCACACCTTCACATACCTTACCCCCACCTTCAGACATGCTACTCACACCTCCACACACCCTCCCCGCTCCTACCAACATCATACATTGTACCCACTCCTTGTCCAGACTTACACACCCCTAACCCACACCTGTACACACCTTACCCACACCTCCACATCCCTGCCCACACCCACACACATTCTGCCCTCACCTCCACACCCTACCCAAACCTCCACATACCCTACTCACACCTCCTCACCCTACCCACACCTCCACATAGTTACTCACACCTCCTTACTCTACCCACACCTTCACACCCCTGCCCACACCCATACACACCCTACCCACACCTCTGCACCCTACCCACACCTACACATACCCTACCCACACCTCCACATACCACACTTCAACAATACCCTACCCACACGCCCTACCCTTATACTTTTTTTTTTCTTTTTTTTTCAGTCATAGCGTTCATCAAGCGTGGCATTTAGTGTTTAGTTGTGCTGAGTTGCTATGAGTCTAATATAGCATAATATCGTTAGCCATAACAAAATACCAGTTTTGTAGTTTTCATCAAAGAAGTCTCAGTATCTGGTCTCCTAGTTAGTGCATTTGGATACTTTCGTTAGCCAAGAAAAATACGCTATATACCCTTACTTTATCAAAAATAGACCTGGCAGGGATAAATACATAATTTTCGTTCTTGCAATAGGCATACATGTTCTGTCTCCCTCCTACTCTGCCCTGCCTCAGCCTGAAGCCCTAAACTAACCGCACTTCTCCCTACCCTACAGTACTCTACCCCAACCAACCGAAACCTAACTTATCCTACCTTACTTTACCCTAATTTTACCTACCTAACACTACCCTAACTTTCTTTGCCCTACTCAGCCCGACTCTACCTGAAACCTACCTTACCCTATTCTGCCATAACCGACCCAACCCTTCCCTACCCTACCCTAACGTACCGTATGTAGCTCCTTTACCACTATAACACTCCTAACGATTTTCTTCAGCTTTGTAGAGAATTATCGAACTGGAGGGGTTAGATACAGCCATCATCAACCTCTTCACTATTAAGTATCTCCTCAGCTGAATAAAATCGTGCCGTCAGCTAAATCAAAGTGAATAAGTCGTTCTCGGTCTGAATCGGTAAATACCTCTGTCTCATCATCTAGAGTAAGTTTTCTTAATCTGCATGAAATCGTCTGAAGCTAGTGAAGAGTAAGAGTAATGACGTCACAGGCTGAGCGCGCTGTCCTACCCGCCCCTGTTCGAGTCCCGGTGGGGGCCAGATGTTTTTAGATCATTTAGACGTTACCTGGGCGTAGGTTGGTGTCCTACCTTTAAGTGTTCTGGACTACCAGTAGCCTACCCACGTGCCCCTACATCCCAATAAATAGGAATTGTCAATCACTTTGCTTTATGTTAATTTTTGCACGCGCACACACACACACACACACACACACACACACACACACACACACATAATTCCTTATTGCTGTTACACACACACACACACACACACACACACATAATTCCTTATTGCTGTTACACACACACACACACACACACACACACACACACACACACACACACACACACACACACACACACACACAAACAAACAAATAATTACAGAAGCTTTAGTATTCCTTATTGCTGTTACACACACACACACACACACACAATTACAGAAGCTTTTGTAATTCCTTCTTGCTGTTACACACACACAAACACACACACACACACACACTATTACAGAAGCTTTTGTAATTCCTTATTGCTGTTACACACACACACACACACACACACACACACACACACACGCATCTTCGTGCAGAGGGTGTTAAACTTTATTGTTGGACATTATTATTATTATTATTATTATTATTATCATTGTCGTTGATATTTTTATTATTACTATTACTACTACTACTACTAGTAGTAGTAGTAGTAGTAATAGTAGTAGTAGTAGTATGATTATGATTATTGTTTTTCTGGCTGATGTCCCAGGGTCCTAGACTGGCTGACTAGGGAAAATCATTAAGACTCCCCTGGCTACGTGCTCCATCCGGTCAAGAGCATGGACTTCACGCATTCCACGCACAAGATGGCGTCACCACTGCATTCCTGGGAAGAGAAGAGATCAAGTGGACGATACTATGCGTTTTTTTTTTTTTTTTATTGACCCTAAATTGCTATCTCTCCATCTTCAATGCGGAGCCGCAACTATAGATTAACACTAGAATACGAAGCTAGTCACGGAGAAGGGCAGTGGAATGGTGTACAGTATATAGCTCATAGTATTTTTTAAACTGAGCTACGTGAAATAAATTGCAATAGGACAAAATATGGAACAAGTTAAGGAAAAAAGAATTACAGCACGCTCAAGATGGAGAGAAGGCAATTTTTTTTTTTTTTTTTTAGTTATGTATGGCGTCTTTTCTCAGGCTCCTATAACTCACTCTGTATAAGATCGTCTGGCGTCAGCTGGTACATACTGCTAGAGTTATGTCGATGGTGAGGGGGTTAATGGTGACGGTATTAACGCTCAGGCTCCTTGGACACACACAGCTGAGTAAAATCGTCTGAGCCAGCTGGAATGGAATACTAGAGTTGTCCCGAGCATCAGGGGGTTAAGAGCATGTTCTAAACCCCCTGATGCTAGGGACGACTCTAGTATTCCATTCCAGCTAGCTCAGACGATTTTACTCAGCTGTGTGTGTCCATGAAGGAGCCTGGGTTTTAATACCGTCACCATTAACCCCCTCACCATCGGCATAACACATAGCAGTATGTACCAGCTGACGCCAGACGGTCTGGTCCAGTTGAGTGGGTCATAGGAGCCTGACACGGTAAATAAAATAAAAAGGGGGAATATAACAGCCAATTCATAAACGGTGTATATCGTAGCTACTAAATAAAAACCCGTCCTCTTCCTCGTCGTGTATTTTGTCCATATCATTCGCTCTTCCTGAGTGCGTGTCCCCCTCCTCTTCCTCGTCGTGTATTTGTCCATATCACTCGCTCTTTCCTGAGTGCGTGTCTGGGTAGGTGTCAGTGTGTGTACCTGTCTCAGTGGGTGGGTGTGTTTGTGGGGACTGTCAACGTTTAGGTATGGTGGGTATGTGGGTACTGTCAGTGTCTAGGTGTGGTGTTTACGTTACTTTCCATTTGGGGCGCCCTCTATATACCCAGGAATCGAACCCAGGTCCATCGGCAGGCAAGCTAAGTTGACTGCCACACTATTAAAGCTTCTAACCACCGGGATTTGAACCCGAGTCCACTTCATCAGCAAGCCAAAGCTCTACTAACTGTGCTACTGCGCTCCCGATAAAATTGCGCCTCGAACTTGTACTGTATATTATTTTGTATCACTAATAACCAACTGATGCCGAACTACAATGTGCAGACTACAGTAGGAAGCTCAACTTAGAATCTTTAAGAGTAATTTAATGCTGATTAACTTCATATATCACATTGAATTAGTGATACAAAAACTAAACATATGATAGAAATTCTTTAATGAAATTTTCTAATACGTGTACAAATTACAAAATATGCACTGCACAGGAAAACAGTGTTCTGTTTAAAGTTCACACCTGTGAGAACTCTGAGACCGAAAGTACATCAATTGTACTGATGTACAAAATTAGAAACGGTGAACTGCCACCTTTGATCAACTTGATTTTAAACATTCAAAACAAACCCTAACTTGACTTACATCTTGCAATTCTCCACCTTGAATGTTGAGCTGTTACAACAGACTGACTAAAATATCACACTAGTCACAAAGAAGTTCTACGGGAAAGATGTAGAGCCACAGTACTGTCTCATTATGCCCACTTAGCTACAGAAAGTAAGCTACAGAAGGGTTCAAATTTGCCTTGTCAAGTTAAGTTGAACCAACTACAATGACACATATACACTCTTAGATAATATGATGTGGTCATGAACTGTGTGAAAAGTTCTGTAATGACTATACATGGTAAAGGTATACACTCTGAAAGTATATGTACAAGATATAAACAAGTTCATATATTCATATAATGATACACTTCCTATCGTACACTCAACTTCATCCCATTCAATGTGGTGATGTCTAGTAAAGTTAATTCCTGCTGCCTCAAGACTACTATATTTCAATCAACTTATGAATGGTCTCCCTAATGAATAGGTTAACGAAGGCTGTAATTGATCCTTCCAATATGAAAATTCTTAATTAAAGGTAGCAGCAATTGCTAATGAAGGCTGTATGATACGTAACCCCTCCAGTTCAAAGTACCTCTACAGAACTTTTATTCAGTTTCTCTCCTAAACTGGTTAAAAAAAATGTCATAAGTGACCCCTCAAGTTTGAAGTGTCTCCCATTCTGAATGACATCATTTAAAGGTAGCAAGAAATTGGATTAATGAAGGCTGTCTCAAACCCCTCCAGTTCAGTGTCTCTCCAAGCAACTTTTATTTGCTTTCCCTCCTACTAAGCAGGTTCAATCAATCAATCAATCAATTGCCAGACGCCATAATCCCGTAAGGGGTGGCCATTGACTTTGAGTTGTTTGTTTTACGGGGAGGGGCACTAACCCTCCACCAAACCACTTGTTGACACGTAGGGGGCACGGCTATACGTAACCAACCCATCCAGTATGAACACTCTTTGAAGGTAGCAGGATAAATAAGCAAGACACTGGAGCAGTTTGAGTCCTGTAATCCAATGATGTACTTTATTATACTGTTACTACCTGTACCATCAGACTGTTATACTGAATTCATCTGATAGAACATCTAGTACTGAAGGGGTTAATCAAGTTCAAAGTCTCTCTCAAGGTGAATGAATATATATGAAGCATGACTAAAATGATAAGTTCATCTTTGGACTGGGGGAGTTAAAACTGCAATTCTAGCTAATACTTAACCTTCTGGTCTTGGTACTGTAACACTTTGTGTCTGATATTACATTTTATTTTAGCTATTTCTATTTTTCATTTAGCTTTGGAGAGAGTACATGAACATGAGTTATCAACTCTTTAACTACCGGGAGATTTTTTCTAGGGTGATTAAACTGGCTAAGGGGACTCCTAAGGTGACTGACTTTTTTTCAATCCTTTTAGATTAGCTGATGGCAAGTGAGGCCAGACTGGACAAATGATAAGACTATAAACTAACATGTCAGAAGAAAAAAAAACTGGTTAAAAGAGGCTCCTGAGGTGATCAAAACTGCCTACAGAGCATTTATTCTATCCTAACACAGACTCTTAACTTCATTCAGCTCAGATGATGGCCAAGTGTAGTTAGACTAGAAGGTCAATATGACTGGTAACCAAGACGACTCATTCCCATCTCATAGTATGACTCTTATTCCAGCAACCAATACAATACTTAGAAATGAATCTGTGGGAGTGGCCCAGTTCCCTCTGATGAAAAACTGGTTGTAAGGGAGTCTTCCTGAAGCGATTCTAGGTGCCTAGGGCATTTGTTCTAACCTGACACATCCCTAACTCCATTTTAGTTTAGCTGAGAGCAAAGTATAACCATACATCTGACTAGCAACCAAGAAGACTCTTTCCTACCTAACACCTAAAGCTCACAGAATTTCAGGCAACCACTACTTAGCATGGAGAGCTGTGGAAGTGGCTGTTCCATTAGATTAACACAAATCAGGTACAGCATCCAAGGAGGCTCATTCCTACTTCATGCTACATTAACCAAGGAGACTAATTCCTAACTCATAATTAAGGCTTCTGGAATTTCATACAACAGGGAAATCGCTCTGTGGCTAATTTCACTGAGCATTACAGTATAAGATCTCCCATTTTTATGCCTTCTCTGACTGTAATGGGCTTCTAACGGATTGAGTGGTGTGTGAATGAGTGTGTGGCCCATTTCACTAGGTATGATGTCAATCCTCACTTCCTATTTTCTCTTACCCCATTCCTGAATCCTACCTCATTCAATCTTCAGGTGGAAACTGTTTAGATTATGATGACGATGATGGTTACACAAGAATAAGAACTGGAACTTTAGGGTGGTCAGGTCACTTGCAGATAACAGATGGCTAGAATGATGTGTCAATAACTGTGTGACTTGTTTCACTGAAGATGATGAAGATATAGTGTATTTACTTAGACCTGATAAAGATCACTAAACCCTTTCAGCTCAGTTGATGGCCATATGTAGTCAGACTGGAGAGTTGATTTAACTAGTAACCATGGAGATTCTTTCCTAATTCACAACTAAGGCTCATTATATTTCATCCAGCCGTAAAACATTAAACTTGTAGGAGTTGCTGAGATCCCTCTTTTGAAAACAAATTATGTATATATAATGTATTACAAATGTGCTAATACTGTATCTATGTAGGCCATCTCACTGTGCATGATTTGCTGTCAATATTTTAAAATTCATTTTTCTTCTTTTCTAACCCTGTTTTTAGTCTCAAATCATACTTCCTTTACATATGGGAATTAGGTTTAGGATGGTGCTGCAGCGAGATGTCTTCAAATGGTAGCAGTGATAAAACCAGGCAGTGGTGCAGCCTGGTCATACAAATGTCCCTCAGGTCACTCCCTGTCCCCCAAAAGGTGAGTGGTGGATTGCAGGATAAGGGCAGCTTCAGCCTGCAGCCCATGATGCTCACATACAGATGAATCTGGGGCTACAATGAATGCCACCAGGGTCAGAACGAAGTCAGTGATATGTGGTAATATATTCCTCGGTTTTCCTCTCTCTCCAAATTCTATACACTCTCTTTTATTCAACTTTCTCTCACCATGCACTCAGAGCAGAAAAGAAAAAGTTATAAAACAGCCGACACCTCATGATATACAGTATTTATATAGGATTTTAACCCTCAACTCCTTCACCCTCACAGACAGAAGACCAAACCAACCACATGTAAGTGCTGCGGTACATGAGCTATTGGTTTAGCAGTCAGTGTAACTACTGTATACTCTATTCACTATAACTTGGTGTTAAATTGCAATCTCCATTTTTAATTTTGAACCAGATGGACCAAATCAACCACCAGCAAGCTAAGAGGTAAATCAGGCTAAATTTTATGGATATCAGAGGCTAAAAGTTATGATTATTTTAAGTACTCTTCAAATACTGGAGGTTTTATGCAGGGTTGCACTGGCTAATTTTGATAGGCTAGTGCTCCATATAATATTTAATCAACCATTATTAAATCATAACATGGCCCAAAAACTGAAAAGAATGGAACTGAACAATACACTAGCACCAGGCAACAAAAGCCATATGGCACTAAATCACGTATACAAGAGCACAAAGAAGTGGTTATAACAAGGCAACACAAATAAATAGTGCATAAATGACTACTAAAAAGCCCCCAAATTGGGCAGTAAGTGATACTTATTCAGACGGCATAACGACTGCCCTGAGAAAGCAGTCAACCCTTCTGAAAATTTATTTATATAATTCTGAATGGCTCAGGCAAAAATTCTGCTGTAGCCTCATGGAATGGGTTACCAAGTCTATGATTTACAGTATTTAACCCCTTCAGTAAGACAGCATCTGCACACTGATGGGTTAAGTCTCCATGCTGATGGATGGCTGATGTATATAAGGTTACAATTACATCAACAGTTCTTATATATCAGTGGTCGAATTTGGTTTTCCAATTACTGTACAGTTTCCTGATTTCAGTCATTTTATAACCCCTATTTATTATTACTGTTCTCTCTCTCTCTCTCTCTCTCTCTCTCTCTCTCTCTCTCTCTCTCTCTCTCTCGAACCCTGAGCAATCACATTTCCTATGGCAATAAAAATATTTGAGAAATGACCAGCATAAAATGATCATCCTAACCCTAATTCCCACACAGGAGATAAGGTATGATCCAGAACCAAAGAAATCAGAACTATCACAAATGTATAAGACTATCATCATCATCATCATCAGAACCAAAGAAATCAGAACTATCACAAATGTATAAGACTATCATCATCATCATCATCATCATCATCATCATCATCATCATCCCAAACCAAATTTCCACCTAATACATGGGGTAGGCTTCAATAATAATAATCAATAAAAGTATAATACAATACTAGGAGGACTATCAACCGCAATACATTTGCATTTATCATTTTGAAGGCCTTGGTCATGCAAACACATGTACGTCTTTTCTCACTTGATGTCATTTACAGTGCATTTACTCTAACCTGACAAAGATCCCTAACCCCTTTGAGCTCAGTTGATAAGCAAGTGTTGTCTCAGCCTGGACTATGATAAATGTGTATATGTGATTGTTCCTCACATAAGCATTTTGAAAGGCTAACATATTCAACCTACCCCACTGAATTAATTTTAGCTATGTACAAGAAACATGTATGTGTAATAGTCTCTTCCTGGACTCTGATCACTGAGTAAATGTGGCTGAGTTCTCATCTGGGAATGTTGTGCAAGGCCAGGTACCAGGATTTTGTCGCCACACTGTTCCCATGGTAGTACCTCCCAGAGAACATGGCTACCACTCAACTACTACCTAACCAACTATCAACAGCATGCCCAGTGGAAGAGGACACTCATTTCAATATCCAGAATCCTAGCTCTGACTTACAAAGCAAAAACATAACTATACACTCAATAGCATGCCAGGACAAACAATTACTCAAGCCTCACATATCCTAGTTCCAAGTCACAACTCATAAACATAAACCCTAATTTAACTTACTACCAAACATTAATTACTGGGCACTGACGAGATGCCTATATGTTGTTGGACTGAGCATCCTGGATGGAGCAACTGTGGTACCCACCCCGGAACCCCCTTGCATGGGAAGGATGCTGGTCCAACCCTTGCAAAGCACTTTAACACAAAAGGGCACCACATCCCTACACGGTGTATGTACTGTACAGTACCTGTAGGATGGACCCACAGACACAGTTGCTTACTTGTAGTCAACAGGTCTGCTCAGCCAGCCAGACCAGGGTTAAACAACAACAATACCAACAACTGTACATTATTAGCATCTTACTAGTAGGGTGTTCTGAGCTAGATAAAAATAGTTAACAAGCAAATGGAAACAAATGCCAGTCATTCAAACACCCAGAATTCTAGTTGCAACTCACAACTCATAAATATAACTTAACCGCTTTACTACTGGGGTGTTCTAAGTTGAATGAAACAGTTTAGTTACAAAACAAACAAGCCAAAACAGTCATGGAAACTCCCACACTCTTGGTTCCACCCCACTATACAAAAATGTAGGTACTGTAATTTAAACCTACTTAACACCAAAATTATCCAATATCTACTCCCAAATGCCTTATTCTTTAATAGGGTGGCTGAAAGTAAATTGTTTCAAAGTCACCTTGTCCTTTGACAATGAGCTGCCCTCCCTCCAACATCAAATGCTGTACATTAAGAGAACATATAACCATTTTTCTACACTGACACATTTTCTACATTATTCCTGCCATCTTCAGGCAATTTCATCCATCTCATAGGATGCAGTTGGAACTAGTGGGGTTGGATACAGCCTTCATTAACTCTACAATACTAGAATGCTCTCCTAAGCTGAATCCATTTACAGTACTTAATGGCAGAAAATATGTTAACAAAAGAGGTTAGATACAGCTGTCATCAACCTTTCCCACTTCTAGAATCCTCTCCTAAGCCAATATAAAACAGCTTACTGTAGTTTTACAATATACAATCAGTACAGTTATTTTTTAAAATGGGGTTAGATACAGCCTTCATTAACACCTCCATTATCAGGATTTTCTCCTAAGCTGGAAAAAAAAAAAAAAAAAAAATATCTGCAGCAAGAATAAAAAGTAAAATTTCAGGCTTTACAAGTTCATACACCATACGAGTACAGTGCAGGGGCTTTGGAGATTTCCTAGCGCCTCTTCTTTGGCATTTATTCTGTATATCACACCTTAATATCCTATTGTATGTTATTAATCAATATAACATGCATAAGATTATCATAAATAACATACATGAGAATGTTATGTGCACCAGTGATACGTAAAGTAAATAGCTAAGATGGTAGGTGGAGGCACTCACCAACCACTCACTCAATGTAGTGCTGCTCTCGGGTGACTGCCCTTTCCTCTCTTCCTTCTTTTTTCCTTCCTTCCTCTTCCATCTTTCTTTCCTTCATTCTTTCCTCTTACTTCTGTCTGTGGATGACTCTACATTGAGTGACAAGCCAAATAGTTTCGTGGGTGGTAACCATATAACCAAAGTATGACACCTGGTAGTTTAGTGGGTAATTAAGGCACTCCAATCGGATTGAGCCTGTGCAGGTTTATATCCAAGGGGTGGTTGGGGGTTTGTTACTTATGTAATGGCACTCAAGGATGAGTGAGGCTGGTCACTATCATCTTAAATGTCCTGACCAACTTGCCTAGCCCTGGTCTCCTTTGCTCCTCATGGGACAACACAGGATTAGATGATGATGATGATGATGATGATGATGATGAAATGGCTAAGGAAGAGATGCTATGATGCCTTGTATGCCTTGTATACAGTGGTGTTCCTCACCACTATGAAGTAATTGGCAGTTTAACATGGGCCAACCAGTCTATAGTTATATTTTTCACTTATTTACACATACAATTATTCTTCATAACTTAATCCAGTATCATAATATGCTTTACAACTGCAAACATAATTACCGATACACTACAATATTATAAATTTTGTACCTTTCCCCCTCTTCCTCAATTCCTCCCGAAAAAAAAAAAAAACTTACAACACTTTCATTCTTATTACTTCCTCACCTCATTTCCCTACCTCATCATCAGTCTCCCTCTCCCCCTCAATTTAGCTTCTAATCATCTCTCATTCTCCATTCTCTCCACATCACCAAAACACATCAGGGTACCCCTAATGCTTTTCAGCACATCCACATCAACACAACAACTTTCTCTTAACTTCATTTGCCTGTCTCTCTCTCCATATAGCCAGACATCTCAACATCCACATCAAAACCACAACACTTTCTAACTCCCTCATTGGTCTGTCTGTCTCTCTACATAATGCTACATGAAAATAAACACTTACAAAAACTTACATTCATGCATATACACATTCACATCAATACCACAATGCTCTTAAATTTCCTTACTGGTCCCGCTGTCTCTTCATGTAACTTGACATGCTCTCCCACCCAAACCAAACCTAATCTAATCAAACCAGATCTTTAAAGACACACCTAAAAATAAATAAATTCATTCACACAGAGCCTAACCCATCCTAAAAACAAAATAAAATAGAAAGTTCCATATGCTTCCCAAACTAAACAAAGCTCAACCTAACCAGATTTCTGAAGAATTAACCTAAAATACCCAAACTTTACCTAACATACTGCATGCCCCAACCCAGCAATTAAAGAATAATTAACCTAACCTAACCTACTGTATATCAGCTAAAGGAGGGGGATGACCGTGACAAAATACAAACTGAATGCTGTTGGAAATCAATGGATCTATTATACATGATACCATACTTTTTTTAATAACTAGGCATAACTGGTCCATGGAAAATTTCTGGGATTCACTTAAAACTAGAAGGGGAAGACCAAGACAAAATGAAGACGTGAATGTTGTAGGAAATTATTGGAAGCATTACGCATAGCTACCAGTATATATTTTTGACCAAGTGTTCAGATGAGGATATAATTACCTATATTCATTCACTGCATTTTGATATACAAAGAGTGTGTGAAAATTTATTTTCAAAGTCCAACATTGTAATATCTGGACTGCAATAAACTTTTAAGTATAATGTGCTAGAGTTTCCTATAGATCAATATTTCTGTCTGCAGTTGTAGTTATTAGTAAAAGGTCACCAACAATACTCTGCCAGCATTGTGCCCTGCCATCCATATTTCTCACTCATCCCCACACAACAGAAAGTATCTTTTCTTCTCCTTCTGTTTTGCTGTGTGCATCATATTATCACAGAAATAGTTCATGTAACATCTCCCATATTTCTCATTCCTTGCCAAACAACAGAGAGTATCCATCCATCAATCATCCAATACTACGCTGCCCCATGAGAAGCGTAGGAGCCCGGGGCTAGGCAAGTTAGTCCTGACAAATAAGATGAAAGTGACCAGCCTCACTCATCCCTGAGTGGCATTATGTGAGCAATGAACTCCAACCACCCCTTATATAAACCTTCACCGGCTCAATACGATTGGAGCACCATTATTACCCATTAAACCACAAGGGGCCAAAATTTGGTTATACGGTTACCACCCAGCATAGTAAATGGTTTCCTGGTGTACAGACAACCATTTGCCTTGCCACTCAGTGCAGAGTCACCCATAGCCAGAAGGAAGAGGAAAGAATGAAGGAAAGAAAGACAGAAGAGGGAGAATAAAGTCACCCGGAGGCAGAAGGACAAGGATAGAATGAAAGAAAGAAAAACAGAAGAGGATGAAAGGAAAGAAGGTTGGTGGAGAGGAATGGGCTGATACCTGAGAGCAGCACTACGTCGAGTGAGTGAATGGTGAGCGCCCCCACCTACCAAAGACAACAGAGAGTATCCTTCCTTCATTCTCTTTTGCTGTGTGCCTCATATCATAACAAGAGTTCATGTACAATGTACCACCTTCCACATTTCTCATCCCCCTTCCCCCCCAATGTGAAAGAGTATCTTTCCTTCATACTCTCTATTGTTGTGTGTTTCATACTATTATCACATAAAAATACTGCAGGTAACAAGTTCCACATTTCTCATTTTTTATCAATGATAAAGTGTATCCATCTTTCTCATGCCCTTTTGTTGTAGGCTTAATATTGCTATCACAAAAAATAGTTCGAGTAACACTACTGCAGTGCATTTCATTCTGTAATCATGTTTAACTGGTTCAAATAACACTTTTGTGTATTTCATGTTGCTATCACAAAAACAGTTCATGTAACACCTACCATGAAACACTTCTGTGGTGTATTTCATACTGATATCGTTATAAAATATTTCATGTAACACCTTCAAGTAGAGTGTCCTTCCTTCTGATTCTTTTTTGTGATGTTTCATATTATTATCATTTTATAATAATTCATACAACACCTTCCACTGGGACAGTCAGCAAAGAAATGTCAGAACATTTTCTCTCATGGCTGTACATTACCAAAACCGTTTTAAAATGTTCATCACTATCATTAACATATATAATTTTCACTTACAGAGTCCTATGTAAAAAAAACTACCCTAATAGGGGTCTTTCATCATTATCATCATCTAGACCTCTTTGCCCACAACAGAAAAAACACTAACACATTATCATCATCATTGTCACCACCAACATCACTTTTCCCACCAACACAAATGCATTCACAATAAAGCCAGTGTTACACTCTTATCTGCTTTGGACATTTGGTAGCAGCTCTTCCATCTATAGTGAATTATTTTGAAGGTGATACCTCAATATTTTATTGTATGTTACTAACATTAAATGGGCCACTATTAAAAAACTGGAGAATGAGAGACTGACTAGGAGAGAATAATGAGTGAATGGGAGACCAAGAATGAGATGGAAGAGATGGGGTGAGCAGAATGGAGAATGAGAGATTGGCTGAGTGTATGTGAGGGTGGAGGGAGAGATGGAGGAAAGGGGTGGAGAGGAGGGAGTATGAGACTGACTTAAAGAAGGAATATAATGGTCGTGGATGAAGGGAGAGGGTGGACAGACCAAGGATGAAGTGGAGGGATGTATGGAGAGGAATATGAGAGGGCCGTGTGACCAGGAAAGAGGACAACCAGAGGGCAGTGGGCAGGGTGGACCTGAGGACATTCATTTGTGGCCACCCCTTAAGGGACTGAGGTGTCTGGTGACAGATGTTCATTATACATTGATAGACAGAAAATGGTAAAATTTATAACATGTAAAACAATGTTATGGTGATTAATGCTACATAAATCACTTAGTAAGAAGTGCTACAAAACCTCTTATGCTATCGACAAAATGATACTTATTCACACAAATACAAGGCCATTTTCTTTGGCTGTTGGAAGTACAGTAAAACCTCGTTATAACGGACTTCAGTAGACCGGAATTTGCTTTTATCAGACTCGAGTAGCTACTGGACTATATTCCTATATATCGGAGAAAGTCCGATAAAGCCAGAAACAGTCCAGATTGCCTGACCACTTCAGCTATGTTCACCACATTAAGGTAAATAAAAGACGTTTATCAGCGTATAGTACAATATTATTATATATATTATACCATTTGATAAATGTAGTGAAGTTATGACACAATACAGTACCAAAGAGGTAGTCAAAACAGTTTAAAAACTGTTCATACGATCCAGACTAATGTCTGGTATATCAGAAAAAGTCCGGATTAGCAGGGGATGTCCGGATGTCGCTTTTATCTGAATTTCTCATTTTTCGGTATGGTTTGGGCCCCAATTAGTCTGTTATAGTGAGGTCCTACTGTACTAGCAATTTACAAGGTGTACTTTTTTATTTTACTTCAGGGGGTTATTTCATAATTAACTAAGCAAAAATCACTATATCAACATGGGTCCAATTTTCAATCATTACAGAGCAACAATTACTGATGGCCTTCTGGGTTCATTATGAGGGCAACTTTTTCTTCCATATGGTCATCAATAACTGTAGTGCCATAACAAGTAAGAACTGGACCCATGTTGATAAGCACTTTTTTTTTCATTCAAACTCTGTCACAAAATCATTAAGTTTCTAAAACATCTTGCAGGACACCATGAATACACAACAATAATAAACATTCTATAACAATCAATAAAAATAACTACCAATATATGCAAATAAAAACTATACACACAAAGGTATAAAAATATATATACATACTTTATGCAGTAATAATAAAAATAAACAAAACTCTATAGAATAATGAATCTATGCACACTGCAATAACAATACCGTATATCTTATATATACACACTGTATAATAAAACTGTGCGCAATGCATTGTAATTAATCTCTGAAACAATATTAAAACTGTGCATAACGGCCATACCACCTTGAGTACACCGCTTCCCGTCCGATCAGCGAAGTTAAGCAACGTTGGGTCTGGTTAGTACTTGGATGGGTGACCACCTGGGAACACCAGATGCTGTTGGCATAACGTTCTCCCTACGTGTCAAGTGGGGTTGGTGGAGGATTAGTGCCCCTCCCTGTAAAACAATTAACTCTAAGCCTTGGCCACCCCGTTTGGGATACATGGCGTCTGGCAATGAATGAATGATGAATAATTCATTAACAAAAACAAATCTTATACTGTACTATATATATATATATATATATATATATATATATATATATATACAATATATATATATATATATATATATATATATAAAGTAGTAGTGGTAGTAGCGGTAGTAGCAGTATTGCTTAACCCCAATCCGCCTGACCATGCAGACCTGTCAACTGCAGATATGCAACCAACACTACACAGTCGTCCCACTGGTTCTGTACACTGTTGATGTCTGCATGCTGTGCAGTGCTCCATTATATGTGCTATGTTGTGTTTGTGTCTTAGTTTGGCTTGTGCTGCACTGTGCTACATTATGAGTGTTATACTGTGTGTGCCTAGGCTACAAGCAGGGACCATGTTGTCAGTGATTCCACCCAAGCCAAATCTAAGCTGGTAGCTGAGGAAGCCTGTTGATGGCTTGATCTAAGCTCAAATGCCTGGTTATACAAACATCCCTCATAACCCTCCTTATCCCCCAAGCCAGTTTTGGCCCACAGTCCGCTAAATTCACATTCAGATAAGCCCAGGGTTGCTGCTGTCAGTACAGTACAACCTGCCAATTCCAAGCATCCAACTTCCAAAATATTTTTTCATGCTATAGAAGAGTGTTGATATGATATCACATGTCCTTATATATTAAGTGCATAATTGAAGATAAATTCTTTTGCAGACATGTACAAGAGTAGATGATATGTTTCCAATGCAAGGTACTTCAATTTATTTACTGTTCATGGTGCTCTAGACTGTTTATATGAAGAGTCACTCTCACAGCTGCCATTATGACTACATTTTCCAAAATATTGTACCGGGTATTTCATTTTCCATAAAGCAGCTTCGGGCTTTTGGATCTGAGAGGTTGTACTGTACTACTACTACTATTACTACTACTACTGTACTTCTCAGACAGATAGTTTACACGCCTATCATCATTTTCATAAAAAATACAATCCCAGCTTACCTTATTCGAAGTGTAGAGTCCCAAGGCTTGGCTAATGTAGTCCAATACTTTTAAGTGTAGATGACCTACCTACTTCCCTTGATGGTGTCATTAAAAAAAAAAAAAAAAAAAAATCTAGTAACCTCTTGGGAATAAACCTATGCCGTCACTCTAACTGGGGTGTTCTTCCCACTAGACACCTTTTTCTGGCCGCATGCCTTTGATGGCACAAACCTGTAACATAGCAGGTTATGATGTGTGGTGTGTTAAGTGTATGCATCATAATGTAGTGTATTTTGGAGAGTTAGAGAAATGTTTGGGAGAGTATGCTGGCGTACTCTCCACGTTAGTGAAAATGAAAAAAAATCTACAAAGGGGATGGTCAGAAACTTGTCCAGTGAAATGGGAGCTCCAGGTCTCCCTATGACCAGCTTTCCATCCTCCTCAGGAGTACTGTCCGGATCGGCTAGAGCTACAGCCTACTCCCTATGATAATTAACTAAGTAATCATCATCATCATCATAATACTAATACACCTGTCTTTTGTTTCTCACAAGCACCAATTCTTCCGAAGAATTTCACTAGCACTTGAAAATTTTATGCTGTCTTTAACTGCACCATACCTGGGTCTGGGTTTGGTTGGAAGTGTTTGGAGAGGGGACAGACTGATGGCAATTCTGAACCAGAGCTGCGTTACGCTGACAGAACAGCCAAACCCTCCCATCCTGCATCCATTTTGGGTTTGCATGAAACTGGAACTCTGAGTTACACAAAGTGCATCCGACCAACTCAATTGCCTGGGCAAGGATATGTTTCCCCACACTGGATCCATTGGCTTGCAGCTCTGTTGCACCACCAACTCCAACGTACCATCTCACTCAGCCTGTGAAAGACAATTATTATTATAACCACCACCACCATTATTATCATTTGAGATCCATCTGCTTAAAGCTTTGTAATAGCAGGTACTGTACTTCTTTTGTCACTGCACTCAACCTATGAGGGAAAATCATCATCATCACCATCATCATCATCATCATCATTATCATCATCACAGGCCACACCTGTGGAAGAGGTACGGTAAAACATACAGTAAACTGTACAAAACTGTACACTGCAAATTATGTTTTCTTCTCTCTGTCAGTGAGTTAAATGAGATTTTGGGGCACAGTGGCCCCTAGCAACCCTCCCCCCATTCGCTTTGCCTACACCCACAGTTAATACGCAGGAATATGGTTACCACTCAGTGTATGAACTGGTTTCCTGGAATCCATTTTGCCTATTACTCACTGTAGGTTACCACACTGACAATCCCACTTTGAATGAGTGAGTGATGAGTGTCCCAACCTACCACCTACCATGTGATGTGGATGTGAGAGTGAATGTGCATGCCTATGGGGCGAAGTCAGGATTCTAGGGCTTCAACGGTGTGTGAATGGAAATGTGGCCCATCAAACAGGGAAGAATTTGGTGAGCCTTTGTTTTTTATTTTTTTTTGTACTCTATATCACCACATCCTTGGGTAGAAAAAAAAAAAAAAGGTCTGGATGATGATGGTGATGGTGTTCATAATGATGATATGATGATGAGCATTATGATGATGATAATGATGATGAAGTTGCAATATTTATCCCAGTCCTATTTGTCACAATCTATCATCCAGTCATTACTACTCCTTTTTTAACAGGAGGAGGGAAGTGCACAGGATTTTTGAAAGGGGGGGTAAAAAAAAAAAAAACTATTTTTTCATAACAGTTTCTTCACAATGTTTCATTCATTCATTCATTCACCATGTAATCCTATGTTGCCCTATGAGGAGTGTAGGAGCCTGGGGCTAGGAAAGTTGGTCCTGACATTTACGATGAAAGTGACCAGCCTCACTTATCCCTGAATGGTATTACATGAGCAGTAAGCCCCAACCACCCCTTCCAATTAGTAGAACTTTTTCATTCTTTTTCTATTATTTTTCTATCCCATAACATTCTTCACAGGATTTAGTTAATTTAATGAGTTGCATTTTTAGTTATATTTTCATTCAAATTTTTCATTCTTTCCAAATGGGGGGTGATTAAACCCCTCCAAAACCCCCCATGTACATGGCCTTGAAAAGCAGTGCTGTGCTGAAGAGAGGCACTTTCGTGTGGTGGCACAGTTATAACTGGGTGGATCAATTCCCTGGTTATGCAAATGGAAAAGGATGAAAATTCAACCTCCAGTCTACTAGATTCATTTCTAGACTAACCTGGGGACATACCTCCTACTAACTACTACTACTACTACTACTACATCCAATCATTTATTTGCCCATCAGGAGCACTGGGGCCCAGGCCTATGCTACTCAGTCACAACATCTATCGCAAGCATGATCAGCCTAACTTACCAGAGTGGCATTATGCAAGCAATAAACTCTTAACAATCCCTCAGGTGGAAACCTTTACAGGCCTCATCCAATTGGAGCACTTTAACACACTAGACCACCAAGTGTCACTGGCTATGTCATTACCAACCAACATAGTAAATGACTTTCTGTATTACAAAAAAATGTTCATTTGTCATTCACTGTAGAGTCACCTTGAGGCTGCATTCCAATGAGTAAGTGGATGGTAGGTGCCTCCATCCACTGTTCCTCCTACCCTGTTCTATAAATACCAGTTATCATTGCTGTTGTTGTAATAATTCAGTATGTCTGATCAAGCAGACCCATCAACCACAGTCATGCAACCACCCCTGCAGGACCACCCCATGCAGTGAACTGAAGGTCCCATGCAGATGACAGCACTTCATCAGAGCAAGGCATGGGGAGTAGTGAGGAGGTTTGGTTCCTGGGTGGATGCCGCATTTGTGTCTCTCCAACCTGTTAATAGGGGCACCATAGCAAACTCATCTTCACCCCATAATTTGGTTATATGGTTACCACCCAGAACCATAAATGATTTCCTGGGTTACTGGAAACCATTAGGCTTGCCATTCTGGTCAGAGTCACCAGAAGTGAAAAGAAGAGTAGTAAAAAGTGACAGGAAGGAAAGGGAGAAGTAGGAAGAGAGGAAGGCAAACACAGAAAAAGAGTGAAAAAGAGGAAGAATGAAGTAGACAGCACTATATCAATTGAGTAGATGATGGTCACCACCACCTACTACCACCTGGTGTCAGTATGAAATATACTGTATATAAAATACACTATGGGCTCCTACGCTCCTCAAGGGGCAATGTAGGATTGGATGATGGATGGAGGGATGGATAAAATACACTATTGTACTGAGCACACTATTATTACTTAGTCATACAAACTATACCATCAGACTTACCATACTACAGGATTGGTGTAGGGGTCCACAGACATTCAGTTCACACTGTATAGCTGAGAGTAGCCAGTAGCAAAGCCCCTTGGACTTCAACGCAGACCCTCTGGCCTGCTCCACATGATTCCAACCACTGTGCATCACCTCCATTTTTGCTTTATAGCCACTATCACACAAAATCTGCAAGTAATTGAGAGTGGTTGTGGAAAGGCAACTTAATGGTGGAGGATAGGGTGACATGGAGGGATTTTCTTTGTGGACACCCCTCCAGGGTTAAGGCATCTGGCTATGAGTATACATAAAGATTTTTGACTGAGTGTTAGACAAATACATAGATATGTAGGTAGATAAAGTTAGGTAGATCACTAGACTGATACAGATAAGACAGGCAGACAGAAAACATTAGTCAACCCCTTCATTTGTGTTTTTTCTTGCGACCTCTAGATGATCTCATTCAGCTTAGAGTCTTTTTGAATTGGAGGGTGAGATACAGCAGTCCCTCCTTGTAAGTGGCAAATGTATAACAAGAAATTATCATGCAACTAACTCTTGTACATCATTCCATTAGAAAAATTACTTCTTGGCTTATGTGTCTAAATTTTTTTTTTTTTTTTTGTTATCTCACGTCCACCTACTGACCCTCATGAAAAATGTTCCCTATGTTATGGAGCCAGGATTTCTGGGGCATGAATATTAAGTGAATGGAGTGTGGCTCAGTCAGCTGGAAAAACTAGTGTTATAGTTGCAGCACATGAATCTGAAGGTGTCATTATTGTACCCGGCAACAAACCAGTCAACAGTGCATCTGATTTTGCATCATATTATACATGAATCATATTTTTATACATGTGTAAATATTATTCATGAATAATATTATACATAAACATATTATACACAAATCACATGTGTATCATATTATACACAATATCAGATGCACTGTTGATGGGTAGGTTGCCAGGGCATGATAATGACACCTTCAGACTCGCGTGCCGTGAGTATAGCATCAACTTTTTTTCTGGCTCTCTGGACCCTACCTCACCTTATCTTGGGGTGGGAAAGGAAGTCTGGATGATGATCACTGATGATGATAAAAATGTTCCTCTACCAAATACATGCAGAAAAATACATTGCCATCATTAGCCATGAGAAACAGTACATGTAAAAGAATACAATGGTAATATTGTAAGTGGCCCTAAGTAGAATTTTAACTCACCTCTAATTGCTTCCACACTTAACATCCTTCCTAAATTAAATAACGCCGTCTGGGTAGAATGAATACAATAAAGAATACATCCACTAACTGGAGGGGTTAAGTCAAGAGCTCCACCTGGCACTTGCTAATCATTACACCACCAGCCATCTTCTGTAGGAAAAAATGCAAATTAAATCAACAGCAATTCATTAAAACAAAACTTACGCTCTTTTCACTTTAACTTAAAATTGTCTTCTCTTCATGTTTAATACTAGGGTGTAACAGCAAATTAACATTGGAATATGAGACTATACTCTTTTCACCTTAACCCAGCCTAAAATGTCATAACACCATCTTGAATGCTAAGCTGTAACAATGGATTAACACTAGATTATGATACTACAGTATACACAAACATGTGCAATGGAAAGGATGTAGAGTCACAGCATTGTCTTCTACCGCTGAGCTATGAGAAATAAGCTACAATAATATGCACATTTTGGCCAAGATAAAGGAAAATAATAAAGAGTAATTTTAAGCCCATCACTCGCATGACAGACTTAAGTTATTATTTTTCCTACCTTCACACTAACATATTCAGCTTTGAAGTAACTTTTCAAACTGGAGGTGTTATACCATAGTGTTGATCAACCCCTTCAATACTAAACAGCTTAAAATGCATAAAATCATTTGACAGAAGAAAAAACAAACTAAAGAGAGTGTTACTTGGATGCACAACTTAATAATCAAATTAAAACAAATTGTTTAGTGATTAATTATGAGTAACTTTAATTCCCTTAGCCTTCCTACCAGACACTGAAAATCCTTGACTCATCTTTAATTAATATACAGTAAAAACTCACTATAACAGACTAACTGGGGGGAAGCCTGATCCAATGAGGCCGGAAAACATCTAATGGCTCTCTCCTGAGGTGGGATTTCAACAAGATATTTAAAAATAAATGAGTACCGGGTACAAGAGCATACAAAAGTACTAAAAATGAATACTATACCCATTTTACAATAACTTGACCCATACTTTTGCCCTGTTGCAGTTTATTTCACATCCTTGTCATTGCACTTCTCCATGAAACACACATATTGTGATGCACAGCATCTCATTAAATAATGTTCATACCTGCTGATGGAATTCCAGTGGCTTCATAGTATCCGAAAATCCTTGACTCATCTTTAACCCCTTGGCAACATGTAGCATTCTAGAAATGTCGATTGGTAGACTGTGTCATATATTCTGGAAAAGCCGCATGAAATACTGTGAACTTTTTGGTCATTTTTTGCACCTACTGCAAGCTTTTGCTGATGACTGGGTCACAAATCAACAGTGTGGAGTGTAAACTTTAACTAAAATCTTATCATGTTTGACTGGGTGTAAGTGGGTCCAAACACATGATAAAAACACAACTTTTTTTTTAATTGGTTTTCCCACACCAGACATACAAAACGTTTAGGGCCGCCACAGCCTAAGGGTTAATTAGAGCAAAACCTCATTATAACAGACTAATTGGGGGAAGCCTGATCCAATGTGGCAGAAAATTTGTTATAACTGATGGTCCAACCCTGAGGTGGGACCTCAAACAAATATATGAAAATAAATAAGTACAAGAGCATTTTCTAGTAATGTACTGCAGTAAACTTAAAACTATACCCATTTTACACTAATTTGCCCACCCATAATTTTGCCTTTTTGCAGTTTATTTCACATCCTTGTCATTGAATTTCTTCATGAAACACATGTACTGTACTGTGACGCTGTGCATCCCTTTTAACGGACATTGTTTGTTCTTGCGGATGGAAGTCCAGTGGCTTCATAGTGTTCATTAAATCCAATATCCGGTCTATCGTGGTAGGTTAAATCAAGTTTGTACTCTTATTCCTCATTTAACAAGTTTTCCTTTGACAAAACACAAAAACATCTAACATGCCACTGTTCACAATTAAGCAGTCAGGATGTGCAGTGAAGGGTATGGGCTGATACACCTCACAAGAGCACACATCTCAATACAACATTTTTTTTTTTTTCTCTCTAGATATTGTGGATGACTGTGTGAGGAAGACAGGTTTGGAAGTCAGTGAGGTTGTGGGACTGACAAGAGATCGCTCTGGATGGATGAATATTGTGAGCATAAGTGCATGATCAGGGATTTGGCACCCCTTTTAACGTGACAGCGTCTGAATTGATTTTATCAGAGACGGTCATGTGAAGCTACAGACCATGGTGAATGTTTTTGGCATATCAGACAGAGCCACGATTCCGGGGGCTTGAATTGTAAGCGAATGGAAGCATGGCCCATTGGACTGGGCAAATTTGGGCTGTCTGGACAATGCTCCTCCTCACCCTGCCCTCAGGTGGGAAAGGAGGTCCAGAAGATGATGATGATGATGATGATGATGATGATGATGCTACCTATTAACAGGCTTTGGATAATACTATACTTAGCTGAATGCAAAACTGGAATTCAGGTATTAAGATGCATTTTGTTAATGTCTCATCATTTGCTGATATTTTTGTTGCAGTTTAAACACTTCTGTCACAAATGTCCCCAAGGACATGAATGACTCCCTGAGGGTGATCCCCTGGGGGTAAAGAGTTAATTTGCAAAAGAAGTGTCATATTTGAAAAATGTCAGCAAATGGTGAGATGTACAAAGAAAAACTTCATGACACTTGAATCCCAGTTCCAACTGTTATCTTTAATACACATTTACTGTTATGGCTGGGGTAGATATTGAACTGGAAATGTACCTTTCTACAGCCATATACTTCGATCTGGTATGGGATGGCTGCAAATAAATCACCTGCGTGTCATCCTGTCCTTCACCATCAGGGACTGGCAGATATTTTTTTTAATATAACCAGTCTTCTTTACTGTTTAACCCATCGGCCACTGATTTTTTTTTTTTTTTTTTTTTTTGTCATCTGACGATTTCATTCAGTTTTCTGTTGACTGTGGAAGTGGAGGGGTTCGGTACTACCTTTGCAAACTCTTCCAATAAGAGGCCTTTCATAACCTGACTAAAACCGTCTTCTGGCAATATGGATAAACTAAAAAGGGCATCACCCCGGGCTGAAGAAGTTTAGGGATTCGCGGGGCCTATGTACATAAACATTTAACACCTATAAAAACACCCAATATTAATATATATTCTCTTACTTTTTCATGCTAAATTAATCTACTGTGCCTGTCTATGGTTAGGACCATATTCAACCTTAAAATACAAACGGATGATGTGAATACAGGGAGATTTAATCAATACCTGTCTACCTGGGTTTAAAGGGACGTCGGTCACCTGGCAATATACACCGCCGGGCCTTCTTACAGTTAACAATTATTACCTATATCAACCAACTGTACAGCTTCGTAACGGCACTAGGCACTAATAAATACACATGCATAAGAATTACTATAACAATAACTAGGGTAATGCCGCAATTAAAGTATCAATTCTCTACTCACCTGTCCTCCAGGATCCCGTAACATCGCTCCCATAATGCTCTGGTGACGTCACTATCTCAGTGTTTACGTTTTAATAACATATTTCTGGCAGAGAATTTTGTGAACATATCATCAGTTTTTCACACGATAACTTACGTGTAAAATAAAGAGGTAAACAAAGTATTTCCAATTTTAAATACTAACCTTTAGAGCAGGTCTCTCTCTCTCTCTCTCTCTCTCTCTCATTCATGCTCCTACCACACTACTGTACATTATTCTTCCTCATTTATCATTCTGCCACTTCTTCCCATTTGCAAGTGGAGGGGAGGCTACAGGAAGCCACAAAAAGGAAAGAATACGACAGAAAAAGTAAACATCAGCATGGCCAGTGAAATAGGTCACTATTCAAGCCTACGCAATCCCAATGCTTTTTTTCTCTCCAGGAAAGATCACTCATATTGAAGGTGTTGAAAAAGACTGTACTTAACACCTTCAATTTGTACAGTTTGCCCAAGACTGAATAAACCTGTCAGAAGATGACAAGAATAAAATGAAGGCATCAGTGGGTTAGGGACAGTGCTGTAAGTTTCCATTAATGTGGGGAGATTTCTGCAGTGTGCATACATTACATAATCGGATTTTTTAAACGGAAGGGGGTGGCAGGATGAGGTCAAGTCCTATTCTGGGAGTGGTAAGGCCAAGTCCTACTGAAGGGGAGGGTGAGGTGGGGCCAAGCCCCATTATGGAGGGATTTGGGTAAGGTCAAGCCCTGCCCTGGGAGGGACTAGGGTGAAGTCAAATCTTATTTAGGGGACGGGGCAAGGTGAGGCCGTGACCTATTCTGGGGGGCAGAATGAGGCCGAGACCTAATCTAGGAGGCAGGTGAAGGGGGACGGCAAAGCCCTGTTCCAAGAGGGGAGAATGAGGCCAAATCCTATTCCGAAAGGCAGGAGGGCGAAGCCCTATTCTGGGTAGCTGGGGGGCCAAGCCTTACTCTGGAGGGGGGGGGTGGAGGATAAGGCCAAACTTTAAAGAGGGGGGGGGGGATTTTCTGCAGTGTTCATACATTAACTACTCGGAAGTTTGGTATAGGTCTGACAAGGGCTGCCTGGTGTCACATGTACCAAGTGTTAACTAGAAGGGGCAGTGGGATTTTTCTCGATGGGGGGGTATTCTCGGGGGAGGGGAGGGGAGTCAAAGTGAGGCCAAGTTTTATCCTTCGGAGTGGAGGGGGGAGGATGTGTTAAAAGTGCGCACACACACTGGGGGTTCTGAAAAATTAGTGCTTTGGTAATGGACTACCCCTCAACAGTTACCCTAAACTTTGTTAAACTTAGGTAAAGAATGTTTGTAATATCAAGGTCAGAACTATTCTCCGGCTGCCATAAGAATGGTTCCGGCTATTTAAAAAAAAAAAATAGATTTCTTATTCTAATCAGATTTAGTAGAAGGGTCGAGGGGAAGGTCAAGACGAAACTTAGGCTTTAGAGCAGTAGGTCAAACATCACGGTTACAGGACTAGTTCAATGTCGGTCTTGCCTTGTAACCCTTATCCCTAACCTATTATTTTGAATTATAGTAGGTTTCATTTTGGGCTACCCCACAACAACTCCACCAGATTTGGTTAAGAATCGACTCCTTGGTTACGAATTGCCCTCTTCGTTGCAAATAATCCCCTTGACCGTGAATCAGCGCCTTATGGTTACGAATACAGCCTCTTAGTTACGAATTGGTTATGAATGGACACCTTGGTTACTTATTGCCCTCATGCTTACGAATCGTCCCGTTAGTTACAAATCGCCTCCTTGGTTATGAATCGGTCCCATGCTACGAACTGCTCTATCCTGGTTACGAATCTATCCCTTTGTTAAAAACGGCCCCTTGGTTACAAATCAGCCCCTTGGTTATGAAACGGTTCCTTAGTTGTGAATCACCACCTGGGTTACAAATCGTCTTCTTGGCAATGAGTTATCCCCTTGGTTACTGATCACCTCCTTGATTACCAATCGCCCCTTGGCTAGGAGTAGGCACACTGGTTAGGAATCGGCCCCTTGGTTACAAACCAGCCCTTGGTTACAAGTTGGCCCCATGGTTAAGAATTGCCCCCTTCGTTATGAATTGGCCCGTTGATTACGAATAGGTCCCTTGATTACTAATTGGCCCCTTGGTTACGAATGGGTCCCTTGATTACGAATCGGCCCCTTGGTTACAAATAGGTCCCTTGATTATGAATCAGCTCCTTGGTTACGCATAGGTCCCTTGATTACTAATCAGCCCGTTGTTTACGAAAAAGTCCCTTGATTACGAATCGGCCCCTTGGTTACGCATAGGTCCCTTGATTATGAATCAGCCCCTTGGTTATGAATAGGTCCCTTGATTACTAATCGGCCCCTTCATGACGAATCTTCCAATTGGTTACGAATCAGTCCCCTGATTATGAATCGGACTCTCAGTTACGTATCGGGCCCCCATGGTTATGAATCAGCCTCTTGGGAACGAACTAGCCCCTTGGTTACGATTCACTTCCTTGGTTACGAGTCGTCCTTTTGGTTAAGAGTCTTCCCCTTGGCCCTTGGCACGAATCGGCACCCTGGCTACGAATAACTCACTTTACGAATTGGCCCCCTGGTTAGGAATCTGCCTCCCAGGTTACGAATGGGCCTTCTGGTGACGAATTGGAAACCTGGATGTTAATAATGACACACTCTGAGCAACATGCAAGATGACACTGGTATGTAAAGTGCAGAATTAATCGCATAGGCTTAGATACCACAGAATCTCCACAGTCACTTAGAACAGGACTCCCAACTCTGGCTTTGTCCTTTGTTAACCTTCTCTTGGTCACGTCGTATCTCATAACTTAGACAACGCAAGCAATTATTCCGGCTAACATCAGATACAGACAGTTACCGTATATTCAGCTGAGGATGCGTCATATGAGGCCGAGGCCAAGGATGAGATGGAGGGATGGAGTGGAGAGGTATATATGAGAAAGGGTGTGTGTGTGAGCTGGCAGGAGGGCACTGAAATGGCGGGGACAGGGCGACATGGAAGCGATTTTTTTGCGGCCACCCCTTAAGGGATTAAGGCGTCTGACAATAGATGGATAGACAGATTTTTTTTTCCCACCACTTCTCAAGATAATGTCCACATTCGTTCAGCGCTTCCATTTATGTTCACTCTAAACGTGGGGGGGGGGGGGAGGGGTAGCTAGGAATTCAGTAACAGGATGGTCAAGCCCAATGATCAGTGAGTCAAGAAGAACTTGTGGGGAGCTGGATGTATTTCCTCGAAATCTGGGGTGGCCAGTGTACTTCAGTGGTAGGTAATGCCCTCCCACTTACCATTCTGGCTACCCCACAGCACTATTAAGCACACCTGTCACCTTTTTCATTCTATTATGCTCTCGCCTTTTTAATCATATTTACATGGTCAAGCAATCTACCGCTGTACCATCTCTTCACCTCGCGTTGTAACTATATTCTATCTAGCTCGGAGTTAATCTTCCTCCTGAATGCTGACCTTTAACCAGGTATTTTAGCTTAAAATATGTTGCTAGTTATAAAGAAATTATATAGAGGGGTTGTAGGGCTGTAATATTGTCTTGTCGTGACATTAAAGGTACGTAAATTAAACTGCAATAAGCCAAAATATAATTAGGAAATTATAATGACGAGTTGAAAGAGCTACGAAAAATATAATTGTTTCCATGCTCATACATTTCAAAGAAAATTTAGGTACACCAAAGAAAATGGCTTTTTAGGATTAACTGAATTATCCTTATTTACCCCCCCCCCTCCCACTCTTAAATAATTCTGTAAATTCTGTCCAGTCCAATTCATAAGCTCCTCATCTACGAGTAAGTAGATTGTAAGGCATTTTCCGAGCGGCAGGAGTCTTCAACGTATAATGCTGCCTAGGAACCGTATTCTACAGTAAGTGACAAGGGGGACTCCCAGCACCTTATTCTTTGCGAATTATTAAATGGATTGCATCCTGATATTCTCTTTTGTGTTGTTTTTACCTATTTCCACCATCGATGTAGCTTGTTTCAGTAACGTACAGGATAAAATGGTTAAATATGAACACTAAATCAGTCCATACATCCCCAGTAATGCTAACCATTTCCGAGATTCTTTTTGCCAATCTCCACCACCATCATCACCATCATCATCCTAAGTCTGTCTGTTATGGGAATGAAGGCTATAACCCATCTCTCGCCAAACTGACCTACTGGATATTTTTTGCCTATTCCATCCAATCTCAGAAAATCTCCGAATTCCATCTTATTGGCGGTCTGCATCTTTTTCTCATTTCATCTTTGGGTTGCCACTCTGTTGTCCTGGTTGTCCACCTCTCATCTGTCCTAAGGAGAATGTGAACTGCCACTTACATTTACACCTTTTGACTGAAGTTAATACATCCTACAGTTCGTCTGTTCCCTTATCCTCTCTCTCTCTCTCTCTTTCCTCGTGACACCTAACATTATCCCTTCCATTCCTCTTTGGGCACTCCTAAATTTACGTCCTAACAATAATTTTGCTAGACTTCACAATCTTTCTTTTCGCCGAGATGCAAATAAATAAACTTTGGAAGGGACCTCGTAAATCTTCATTGCAGTATGTGTTCTCTGCCCAACTGATTCCAAAACCATATCTTCCAATCCTCTTATAAGAACTGAAGCTTATGTGGTGATTACTATAGCCTACTCTTTTTACCTTAACTTGGCCCAGATTTTCGTCTTTTTGCGTCGTATCTCACATAGTTCAGTGATAGTAAAAGTCAAGGGTACAGCTCTACAGCCCTCCCACTGCACTTCTTCCCGACTATAGCATCGTATTCAGGTGTTACTCTATGGTTATAACGAGGCATTCATGGTGGAGATATGCCAATTTTAGGCCACGTTAGAGTAAAACAGTATTGCGAAACCTTGGATGCTGGTGTCCTCTTCGCCTCAGCGTCTCCCCTATCAATCCTCTACACCGCACGAAGGATGGCATGGAAAAAGAATGTGGTCAGGCAGAAAGTAGCGCTCTCAGGCTCCTGTGACTCTCAGCTGAATGAAACAGGCTTGTCCTGGCCAAGAGAGGGTCAGCTCTTTCAGCTCTACAACTTCTTTTCTTTTGATATCTATATTGTCAATTTTGTTTGTATGGATGGATGGATGGATGAATGGAGGTAACAAAACTTGCAACTCTGCCTCGTCCTCTCTTCTCTTTCATTTTGACCGCTTCTTTTTCCATTCTTCTCTCTCCTCCCTTCCTTTTCAGTTCGATTCAATGTTTCCCTCCGGCAACTAGTTGTCCTCTCTGTCTCCTCCCATTCATTTTATTCTAAACCCCCCTTCCCTACCCTTCTCCAATCCTTTTCTGTCTTCTCTATCCTGCCTTCCTTCTGTTTCATTCCTCCCTACCTTCTTTTTCGACATTTGCCTTCTTCCCTTCCTTCTTGCCTTTCTTCCCATTCCCGATATACCCTTTCTCTCTCCCCTCCCATCCATTCTGAGCTCTTTTATTTCCACTCCTCTCTGTCTTCCCTTCCATTCTGCCTTCTTTTCTCTTCTGTTTCTTTCGACTCTTCCTTCCTTCCCATCCCGCCCTTGCCTTTTCTCCTTTTCCTTCCTGCCTCTTTGCTTTCCATTCTGATTCGTCTTTCGTATCCTGCTCTATTTTTTTTTCTTTTCCATGCTTCCTTTCCTGACTTAAAATCCTTCCCGTCTACAGTACCTCTCTTTCTTCTTCATCTCATTCATTCTGGTTTTGATCTTTCTTCCAGTCTCTTTCCTTGCCACCCTATTTCTTGCCTATCAAATTATCTGCCTCTTTCCTCTCATTCATCTCCTCTTTTCTCCCTTCCTTCTACCCTCCCTCTCTAAATAGATAGATAGAGAGATAGATAGACAGAGAGATAGACTGACTGAATGACTGATACTACATACATACCCTACATTCATATACATCCGTACATACAAATAGGCAGATAAATAAGTAGATAAACAGACAGATACCCTTCCTTCCCGCCCAACTTTTCTCTCCTATTTCTTTCCTCTCTCCTCCGTGCTCTAGTTTCTCTCCTTACTTCCCTCCAAGCACCACCACCACCACCAGACCACCTGGCCCCACCGCCGTTCATCCCAGATTATGCAAAACACAGGCGGACACACATAATTATAAAGACTCGCTCAGGTTAAACACTGATGCTGATAGAGGTTTGTCAACAGGCCCCTAAGCTACACAGAACCCCTAGGCATCAATATCACCCTTATCCGAACCTGATATAAGGCTCAAAGTAGGTAAAGTTGCTCAAAATAAGCGGGTTGCGCCGTTCTGTGCGAGGTAAACAAACGCGGCCACGTCCATCATTCAACGGTTGGAGTTCTGAGGGGCATCAGTGAAAACTTCTTCTTTTTTTTTCTGTTTAATGGATAGACTTCGAAAAATGGAACCAGATCGAGGAGGATTTTCCGTCCGCCTCAGCTCCCAAGAACACAATAGCGTCTGTGATCATTTATTTAGGAGCAACGGGGGATTATAGGGGAAAAAAGAGAGAGGGGAGACCCATGAAAGTTTGTGTAAAGGAATGGGGCTTGGAGAGAAAAGCTTCGTCATTTGTGTCTCCAGTGTACAAAGTCGTGATTCTCGTCCTTATGTTTGTTGATGTAAACACAGAAGGGGGAGGAGGAGAGAAAGGAGACAAGAAGGATGAGGACGACAAGGAGGAGGAGGAGGAAAGAAGGGACAGAAGGAGAAGGAGAAGGACGAGGAGGAGGAGGGACAAACACTGAAAGCTCTCCTACCTGTGGACCACCTATGTTTATTTACACCAAATGTGTACAACAGTTAAGGAACGTTTATACTGAATGTTTACAGTTTTTCTCCAATGGACTAAATGCTTCAAACTTTTCTACATATCTCTCTATTGTATAGCAAGAAGCCTTGATCCCGAAGAGGTGGCCACAAACTAATCGCCCTCCATGTCACCCCGTCCTCCGTCATCAGGCTGCCCTCTCTGCATCTCACACCGCCCTCACTCTTTGTTAACTCTTTCAGTACGATTCGTTTGACGATTACATTAGGCTTAGAACACTTCAGAGTGAATTAACGATGGGCAATATCTGGTCTCTCCTACTCGAAAAGTGTCTAGTAAGCTGAAGAAAAACCGCCTGTCGACATAAAAAAAATAAATAAGTACATCATCATCACCATCATCATCATCATCATACCATCATCATCATCATCATCATCATCATCATCATCATCATCATCATCATCATCTAAACCTGTTTTCCCGCCTAAGAATGGGGTGAACAAAGAGTAAATAAATAAATAAAAAGAAATAAACACAATACATTAAAGTCGTCGTTATTGTTATGGCAGCCCCAAGTTTATCTGGACGTGAACTCAGTGGACTGCAGGCTGAAGTACCGTAGTCCTTTGCTGCAGTCCACCACCCTCCTCTCAGGCTGGAGAATGAGGAAAGAGAAACCGAGACCTAGATGGAGGGGTAAAGTGGAGGAGTAGATGACGGAGGGTGGCGTTTAGTGGTAAGTGATGTTAGACAGACTTGAAGGTGTTTTTCTCGACGCCACCCTGAATATCCTCTGCACAACTGTTGAAGAGAGACAAAACGATAGATAAACTGACAGAAACAGATTGACTGACAGACTAATGTAGGTAGATATGAAGCTAGGGAGACGAACTGCAAGCCTGATCGACAAACAGAAAAATAATCACAGGTACACGAGTATAACAGCAAGCCAACAAACAGACATAAATGAATAGGAAGACACATACTGGTGGTTACGTAGATAGGTAAAGCTACAATAGACTGAGAAGCAGCCATACAAAGACTTAGACATATACCGGTACCGTAGATAAAGATACTATGGGTTGACAGATATTAAATGTCTTAGTTAAACTGGAGCAATAAAAATTAGTCACCAGTCGGCCAATATTATTTACCAAAGGGCACCACAGTTTAATATTTTCCAAATTGGACAAAAAAAAAAGGGACATTCGAGACTCAGAGGATATGCTCTCTCTCTCTCTCTCTCTCTCTCTCTCTCTCTCTCTAGGTATACTGTCTGTCTTTTCTCTCTCTCTCTCTCTCTCTAGGTATACTGTCTGTCTTTCTGTCGTCTTTGACTCACATCTACTCGCCATTCTTATTCCTTCACTATCCTCTCTCTCTCTCTCTCTCTCTCTCTCTCTCTCTCTCTCTCTCTCTCTCTCTCTCTCTCTCTCTCTCTCTCTCCGCCGCGGTAAGTTCACTCCTCATTTAACCATCAAGGACAGAATAGGGTCGCACCACCATAGAAAAGGGAGAATGGGAGATCAGAGGAGGGGACGGGGAGAGATAGAGAGATGAAGGGAAGAAAAGAGAGAGGGGGGGGAGAGAGAGAGGGTAGGGTGGGGGGGGAGATTTGGGGGGAAGAGAGAGGGGGTAGGAGAGATAGAAGGAGGGAAGAAAAAAGATGTGGAGATAGAACGGCAGGGAGGAGATCGAGGACGAGGAGAAGGGAGTGGAGAGAGACACAGAGATGGGGAGAAAAAAAGGGAGAGGAAAGTGAGGAGATCTGAAAGGATGAGAGAGAGGGTGGGTGAAAAAGGAGACAGAGGTAAAATAAGAAAACAGAAACAGGAGGGTGGAAAGAGGGTTTGAGAGGAAAAAGAGAAAATGGGAGGAAGGGAGAATAGGTGTAGTGGAGGAAGGGAGAATAGGTGTAGTGGAGGAAGGGAGAATAGGTGTAGTGGAGGAAGGGAGAATAGGTGTAGTGGAGGAAGGGAGAATAGGTGTAGTGGAGGAAGGGAGAATAGGTGTAGTGGAGGAAGGGAGAATAGGTGTAGTGGAGGAAGGGACACAGAGACGAAGGGAAGAGAAAGGGTGGGGAGAAGGAGAGAAGAGGGACACGAAGGGAATGGAAACGGAAGCAGTCGGTAGTGAGGTACAGAGAAAGTGAACGAGAAATGAGAAAGGGAGAGGATGGTGGTGAGGGAGAGAAAGGGAGGGGTCTTGCATGTGGAGAGAGACGGGCATAGAGAAAATGAAGAGGAGGTGAGGGAAAGGATAGATAGATGAGGAGAAGAATAGAGAAGGGGAGTGGAGGGTTGGGAGGGAAGTAAGGATATCTTGCGTCTGGGAGGAAAGGGATTAACAGACAGAATACGAAAGAGGAGGTATGGTTGGGACAAAAAACAGAATGGAAAGAGGATCATGTAGGTAAAAGGGATCGCAAACATGTCCAGTGATCCGTGCGAAGCTGTATGTTATGTGGTACGTTATGATTATGGAAGCTAGTTAGTTCGCATATGAAAAGAACACTATATCAGAGGGTTCCTTCCCATCCACCAGTCCCTCCATCCGCCAGTCCCTCCTGACAAAGTCGGCCGGAAAAAAAAAATGAATAATTTTGTGAAAATTTATTTTGAAATGAAGGAGTAGAGGTTAGGTCAGGTTAAGAAAGACTTGGTTAGGTAAGGTCAAATCAGACCAGGTCAGGTTGGGTTAGGTTAGGTTAGATTAGGTCAGGATTGATTTGATTAAATCTTGCCAGATTAGGTTACGTTAGATCAGGTCAATATACGTTAGGTTATATTAAACAGTTTGTGAAAATCATATGGAAATTAATTCCGACAAAATGGTTATAACAATCCACCTCGTGAGGTGGAGGACTTTACTGAGTAACAACGTTTCGCTCTGCTGAGGTTTGTCAGGTTGACAAAGCCCAGCAGAACAAAACGTTGTTACTCAGCAAAGTCAACTACGCTAGATTAGTCTGGACATATGTGGTTAGATAAGTTTAGGTCAGGATAGGTTAGATTAGGTCGATAGGTTAGGTTAGATTAGTCGTCATATTTGGTAAACTTAGTTTGAGGTTAAGTAAGGTTAAGTTAGATGAGGTTAAGTTAGGTCAAGTCAGTATCAGCTAAGGGAGAGAGGTTAAGTTAGGTTAGGTTAGTATCAGTTTAGGGAGCGTAAGTTAGGTTAGATTAGGCAATGTTAGTCAGGTCGTCTGGTTATTAAAGGTTTGGATTTTAAAATCTTGTTCATCCACCCTGCTGGATTTCACCGATGGCAATAAGTACTGCCACCTCTACACACACACACACACACACACACACACACACACACACACACACACACACACACACACACAGTCGCGCGCCACCCCTCCCACCCATTCATCCTGGCCTCCACACTTAATAAGGAATACATTTATTACGCCATTACCTACCTCGGGGGCCCCAGGGGAGGATAAGCCATCTGAGGACCAACCATAGGGGAGGGGTGAGTGAGAGGAGGATCAGGGGAAGTATTCATAAAGAGACTTAAACATTTTTTCGAAATACACGTCTCCACAGTCATAAAATATTATCAGAAGTGCTTTTGCTTGGCCATACTTTTTCCCTTTAATATCTCATCAGGTTTTCAGAGGCGAATAAAATCGTCTGGAGCCAGCGAACGTAAAACAGGGATAGTTTTTTCACCTTCAAACCTTGACGTGCCTCCCAGTGACAACTATAATCGTAATCGTCTGGTGCTAGCAAGAGTAAAATGATGAAGTCGTCTCCAAAGGCTTAAGATGCTCACTCTTCAACTGTAGTCTTCAGTCTGTACGTCCTTCTTCTTACGATCCCCAGTCCTTTAAATACATCTTGAAATAAACTTTTTGTTCAATAATTCCTGTTTTTTTTTTTTCTTTTCGCGTTTCAAGGCTTTGGTTCTTTCCTCTGTATACATATATACAAGACAAATGTGGGTGGTAGCTGTAGGAGTCAGGATAAAGTATACTGTATATATACTTGCTGTCTGACACACAGTTTAAGAGCAAGACAGTTTATGAATTCAGACCTGCAGGACCAGCCAAGGGGACCAGAGAGCAAGACGGGCCCGCTGGGTTTGTTTTGGTCGCGCGGGAAAAGCGTTTGGTAGCGCGAACGAAACCTGCGCGAGGGTAAACAAACGGGGGTGAGGCTCTCGTGTTTATTATGATCCTGAAAAAAAGGGAGGGGGGGAAGGGATGTTTCAAGGTAGGCCAAAGAAAGGTGAATGAGGGTATTGAGGGAGGGTTAAGGGTGATTGAGGGAATGGGGGGATGATGGTAAATGAGGCGAATCATTTAGGGAAGGCGTGGTGAAGAGGGAGATGGCCGAAAAATTGGGGTTTTGTGTGTGAGGAAACTGTTTCTTGCCGCCGTGAATGAGAGGGACGGGGATTGGACAGCAGCTGACCCATCCTCCCTCCCTCCCTCCTTCTCTCTCTCTCTCTCTCTCTGCCTCCCCTCTTACCCTGCTTCTATCCTCTCATCCCTTCCTCTCCTCCATACCCCGCTCTATTCGTTCCTCTCTGTCTTTCCTCCCTCCTTCCCTCCTTCCTTACCTTCTCTCTCCTTCCTTTTCTCACTCTTCTTTGTACAGATTCCTTCCTCTCTTCCTAGCTCTCTTCTCTATTTTGACTACTTGCTTCCTCCCTCCCCTATCTCTTCTCTCCTCTCATACTTCCGTCTTATTTCTCCATACTCTTTCAATCCATCCCTTCTTCCTCTCTGTTCATTGCTTTCTCTTCCATCCTCCTTCCGTCCATTTTATGTCTTATGACTCCTTCCTCTTAGTGTGTGTGTGTGTGTGTGTGTGTGTGTGTGTGTGTGTGTGTGTGTGTGTGTGTGTGTGTGTGTGTGTGTGTGTGTGTGTGTGTGTGTGTGTGTGTGTGTGTGTGTGTGTTATTATTATTATAGACGAACTGGGGGGTTACAAGTAAAACAGATAACGAGAAGATTGTACGGTAAAGCTGGCAAAAAGAAGAGAGAGAAGTACTTCAAGAGGAAGAGGAATAAAAGTAAAAATTCTGTGAACACTAGTTATATACAGTACACACAGGGACAGAGAGTCAAGGTGGAACAAAGGGCATTAATATTTATCATGGTACAACAGTCACCACGTTTTACCATGGTAGAACAGCTTATCGAAGTGGGAGATGATGATGATTACGAAGGTGGGATAGACAGTCACTCTTTGCCCCTGACCTAGACAAGAGACACAGTGATTATAAAGGAAGGAAAGACAGTCACTCTTTGCCCCATACCTGAAGGCATTATTACACCTCAGCTTGCGTGTGCTTCTCCGGTTCTCTGCACTCATACTGTCCTCTTGCACAATCATATCCCAGGGTCCTTGTAAATCTTTGTCTTCCTCATCCACCCACCACTCTATAACCATCCCATCGTGTTTGCTTTCAGAAATCTAGGCTTTGATCTTGCTACCTAAATTTCCTTCTTCTTCCCTTATTCCTCCATTTTTCTCTTTCGTTCATGTTTCCCGTTCCTCTTCCCTAATTTTACCCCTTCCTTCTCTCTTACCCCTTCTCTTTCTCTCCTCTCCCCCCCTCTCTCTCTTTCATCTTGTCTCTATCCTGTCTCTTACATTTATTTTCCTTTTACCTCATTTCTCTTTTCTCTCATCCTTCTTCTCGCTTTCCCTCATTCTTGCCTCTCCTTCTCAATTATCTTATTCCTATCCCCTCTCTTTCATCTCTTCTTCCTTCTCCCTCATTTTCCCCTTCCTTCTGAATCACCTCTTCCTTCTTCCTCATCCTTTACTCACCTTCTTCATTCTTCTTCTTCTTCTTAATCCTCTCTCTCTCTCTCTCTCTCTCTCTCTCTCTCTCTCTCTCTCTCTCTCTCTAACACACACAAACACAAAGTTTCTTTATATTACAATGTGCCCTTAACAATTCGCTCCCTCTCCCTCCTTCCCTCCTTTGTTCCCTCTCCCTTCTCCACTTCTTCCCTCTTCCCTCTCATCCTTCCACCTCGCCATCTCCCCCCTAGATCTTCTCTCCTCCTTCCTTGCCTCCCTTGTTCCTCTTCTCCCTCCTTTCCTTCTCTTCCTCTCCCTCTTTCCTTTCCTTCTCCTCCTCTCCCTCCCTCATTCCCTCCCTCCCTCCCTCCATTCCTTCATTCTTCTCTCCCTGTCTCCCTCCGACATGACACTTAAAGGAGGCAAGTTTTTTTTATTGAGAGAAGACGTCTCAATCTACCACCACTGTCCCTTTGTGTGTGTGTGTGTGTGTGTGTGTGTGTGTGTGTGTGTGTGTGTGTGTGTGTGTGTGTGTGTGTGTGTGTGTGTGTGTGTGTGTGTGTGTTATTTGCTCGCTTATGAATGTGTTTGTGTCCGTCAGTATTTATTATTTGATTTTTAGGGTCCCTTTATGTCGTCAGTGTGTTTGTATACTTGTTTGTCCGTGTGTGTGTGTGTGTGTGTGTGTGTGTGTGTGTGTGTGTGTGTGTGTGTGTGTGTGTGTGTGTGTGTGTGTGTGTGTTCTAAGCCCACGAGAATACGGCCAAAGCTCTCCACTCCAGCTCCAACCACGATGCAAGGCTGATCCGGGCCCTCCCCTGCATACACCAGCCTCCTCGTCGGCCCGTCAGGAGATAAGGACGGAGTGTGGCTCGAATCCCTTGATGCAAAATCCTCCTACCGCTGATCAAAATTGAAACACGAAACGGATGAAACAATATGAAGCGGAACTGAGGAAAGTAAAGCGACACTATGGCTGGTGAAGCAACAGTGAAGAAAGTGAAGCAAGAAACCAGATAAAGCAGCAGTGATGTTAATGAAGCAGCAATGAAGCAAGCGAAGTAACAAAGAAGAGAGTTAAACAATAAAAAGGGTGAAGTAGCAGAGAGGTTGGTAAAAAAAAACAATGAAGCAAGCGAAGTAACAATATGAAGAATGAAACAACAATGAAGTAGGAAAGCAAAGCAAACTGTAATGAATCAAATTAAGCAAATGAAACAAAATAGGTCAGAATTTGCAGCAGTGAAGTGGAGGTGGGGTATGATTATTTTCGCTGATGCGGGTGAAGCAGACAGTAAGTAAATGAAGTTGAAATGAAAGAACAGAATCAAATGAAACACAAATGAAACATACAATGCCGGATTTAACCCTCAAAGAAGCAAAGTTAAATCGCGGGCAGGTTTTAATGAGGTGGATGTAGAGGGATGAAACAAGTGAAACAGGAATGAAACAAAGGAAGCAAGATTAAGCCCCAGCACACACAGTTAAGTCGGGAGTAAGGCTCAACGAAGCTGCTGAAGTGGGGTGATGCATATGAAACAAATCAATATTGAAACAAAACTGAAATGCAACAAATGAAGCAGGATTAAGCCTCAACGAAGCGGTGCCAAGTCACGATGAAGCGTCAATGAAGCGTGGGGTGAAGCGGGGTGAAGGGGAGAGGTGGTGGTGGTGGGAATGGGTGTCCAATCGTCCATTTATGATATTGCATTCCTGACAGCGGCCGTAACGGGTACCGGAATCCTAATATTACACATTCCCTCCCTGACGCTCAACTCACACCCCCCTCATCCCCCCTTATCCCACTCCCTTTCTCTTTCTTCCCCTCCTCCTCCCTCCCTTCCCTCTCCCCCTACATCTCTCCTCCCTCTCCTTTCCCCCTTCTTCCCTCCTCCCTCTCCTCACCCCCTTCTTCCTTCCTTCCTCTCCCTCCTCTCTTCTCGACACTTTCTCCCCTCTCCCTGCGCCTCAACTCACCCCCTTCCTTCCCTTCTCCTTCCCTTATCCCCCTCCACTTCTCCTGCTCCTTCCCTCCCTTGACCCCCTTCCTCCCTTCTCCAAACCGTCTTCTCCCTTCCCTTCATCTTTCCTCCCTCCGATCAACTCACCCTCCCTCCTCTCGTCTCTCCCTCCCACTCTTCCCCATCTTCACTTCCCTTCCTCTTTCCTCCCTCACATTATTCCTCTCACTACCCTACTACTTTTTTCTACCCTTCCCCTCTCACTCTGCATTATTCTCCTCTATCTTGCTCTCCTCTCTTCTTTTCTCCATTCCTTATCTATTAACTCACTCTCTTCATCCTCTCTTTACTGTTTCCCCTCCTCTCCTCTAGTGCCTGCTCCCTTCTCGTCCTCCCTCCCCTTCACCTGCTTCCCCCTCCTTTCTCTATCTCCTCTTCTCTCCCCTCTCATTCTCTCCCTGATGCTCAGCTCACCCCCTTCTCTCCCCTCTTCCATTCTTCCCCTCCTCCAATCCTCCTCCTCCCCTTCGTCGCGTCCCCCTCCCTCTCCCACTTTCACTCTCCTTTGCATCCCCCCTCCTTTCTCTCCCCCCTCCTTTCCCCTTCCCTTACCTCTCAGTTCTCTCTTTCCATCTCCCCCTCTCCTCTCACCCTCCTTCGTCTCCCATCCCACCTTCCTTTTCTCTCTAATTTCCTTTCATCTTCTGTCCTCCTCTCTCCCTCTCCTTCTTTCTTTCCTTTCCACCTTTCTCTTTATCTCTCTCATTCCCTTCCTTTTGCTCAACTCCCCTTCCCCTCCCATTCCTTCCGTTTCAATCTTCTCGCCTCCCTCCCTAATTCTCTTTTCCAAGCCAGGGAGATTGTTGAGAGAGAGAGAGAGAGAGAGAGAGAGAGAGAGAGAGGGGGGGGGGGCAAGAAAGTAAGTTTTAGAGGTAAAAATGGAAGATGACAGGGAGTCAAGAGGAGGAAGTGATAGACAGAGACAAGCAAAAAGACAGACATATACAAAGACACAGACAGACAGACAGATAGACAGACAGATAGACAGACAGATAGATAGATAGACAGACAGATAAATAGATAGATAGATGCAAGGGCGGGAGAGCAACTTTTCACACTTGCCTGAACCGTCCAATTTCAAGTTTGTGGAGTGTACCTCAGTGTCGACCCCCACTACACAAATATTGAAGGTGGGGGGAAGTGGGGGAAGGGGGGCAGAGAGACGGAAGGGAGAAAGAGGGGGGGGAAACGGGAAAGGATGAAAGGGAAAAGCTGAAGGAAGGAAAAAGGTAGGAAGGAAGGGGGGGGGAAAGCTGTGGGTAAGCTGATGGTAGTAAAGAGAGGGAAAGGTGTGAAGCAGGGACGAGAGTGGGAACAAGACAAGAAGGGAAAATATAAAGAAGAGTGGAAGGGAAGAGGAGGGATAGGATGAGGAAATGAAGTGAAGCGAAGAGGAGGGATAGGATGAGGAGACGAGGTGAAGGGAAGAGGAGGGAACGGAAGAGGAGATGAGGTGAAAGGAAGAGGAGAGAAAGGAAAAGGAGATGAGGTGAAGGGAAGAGGAGGGAGAATGTGGAAAAGGAGAAGGGTATGAATTACGTGGTGTTTTGCCAGTAAGTCACAATATAACAGCCGAATAACACAATACGTAATGACTAAAAAATCACCACCGAACATTTGCAGTCAAACGAAGCAAAGTATTTTTTTTCTTCAGTAAGCCTGTAAATGGAACAAACTGGCTTTGAATGTGGTAGTCTATATACAGAATAACATTCCTAAATCCTATGGAGAACTATTCGAAATCCCCAGCTAAGCGTTTCACATATAAAGGATGGAAAAAAAAAAAAGTAATTAATTTCTTGCCATCCGAATCACTGACAAAAGAAAAACAAGCACCTCTGTTTTACGACTAACGTTACTTTCCCCTTACAGGTTTACAGAATATAGTTTTCCACTTATCCATTCCAATTTCCATCATAGTTTTCCTTTGCTCCTTTCTCTATTTTTTTCCCACCCACCACGACCGAAAGGACTGGTGAATAGTGGAAGCCTTCTCACTTTACTAGCCTTATCGTTGACTCACAGAACCAGATGCCGTAGTCACAGTCTTCCCTTTAATAAACACCTTCGAAAAGGACTCTGGGTATGTTGCTGTTTGCTCTCCTCTATACTCCTTTACCTCTGTTAGGATGATGGGAAGCAGGAGACGGAAGGGGGGAAGGGAGGAGATGGAAAAAGAGGAAGTGGAACAGAGGAAGGGAAGAGTAGGAAGACAAAAAGGGAGGGGAAGGGAGAGTAGGGAGAAGGACAGGAAGTAGGAAGAGAAGGGAGACACAGTGGGAAGAGAAGGAACAGGAGGAAGAGGGACAGGAGAAGGGAACAGTGAGGAGATAGCAAGCGAGGAGAGGGGATAGCAGGGAGAAGGACAGGAAGTGGGAAGAGGAGGGAGACAGAATGGAAGAAGAAAGACAAAGGAAGGGAAGAAGAGGAAGAGAGAGAGAGAGAGAGAGAGAGAGAGAGAGAGAGGAGGAGGAGGAGGAAGGTTTGTGGAGTGACCTTAATGTCGATCACTCCTTCACAAATACTGAAGTGGAGGGAGGGGGTAAGGGAGGGAGGGAAGAAAGTGGGAGGGGGAGGGAGGGCAAGAAAAGAAGAAAGGGAGGGTGGGAACGAAGAGGGAGAAGGAGGGAGAAAAAGAAGTGGGGAGAGGGAGGAAGGAAGAGAAAAGGGGAGAGGGAGGGAGGGGAAAAAGGCGAAGAGAGGAAAGAAGGGAGAGAGAGTAGGGTGGGTGTTGGGAGGAAGGGAAGGATCATGGGAAGAAGGAAAGGGAGTGATAGAATGAAGGGAAGTCGGGAGGGGAAAAGAAATGGAATAAAGAGGGAAAGGGGAAAAGGAGAAAAGGAAAAGGCGAATGGGAAGAGGTGAAGACGGAGATCCAGCGGGAAATAGGATGAAGAGGGAAAAGGGATGGGAAGGGGAAAGGATGGAGAGAAGGGGAGGAAGGAAAAAGAAGGGAAGGCGAAGGTGGTAAGGGGAAAGAAAGCAAGTACAAGAGGAGGTTGCAAAGGAGGAAAGGAGCTCAAGGAATGACAAGAAGAGAAGGGTGAGAGGACAGGAAAGAATGGAAAAGAGAGATGGGAGAAGGGGGGGAGGGGGATGGAGGATGGGAAAGTGAAGAAAAGGAGGGAAGTAGGAAAAAGAAAAAGAAATGATAAAGTAGAGGGAAAGGGTGTGATGGGAAGGGAGGTGAAGAGAGAGAATGGGAAAAGTTGAAAGAGAATAACGGAATATGAGAGAGAGAGAGAGAGAGAGAGAGAGAGAGCGCAGGAATTCTGGAAGGGGGTGAATCTCTCCCCTCAGATAACAATAGAACCTCTCTCTCTCACTCTCTCTCTCTCTCTCTCTCTCTCTCTCTCTCTCTCTCTCTCTCTCTCTCTCTCTCTCTCTCTCTCTCTCTCTCTCTCTCTAATTCCATTCATCCTTGCACTTTCCTCCCTCTCCCACTCTCCTTTCCTCCCCCTCCTCTTCCTTCCCTCTTTCTCTTTTGATATTTATAAAACTAACAATATATTTTAGATTTAATAATTCATCTGATAAGGTTCCCCACGAAATTTTTAATAAGAAAAATTAGTACACACGGTACGGGAGAAAATGAAAATGGAAAAAAAAAAATAAAACACGGGATTAGTAACTATCGGTGTGCCTAAGGATTCAGTTCTTGGCCCACTGTTGTTTATGATACGAATTATTGATCTTGATTTAGCTGTAAGAGCTTCCTAATTCCTCATCCTTAGCGATTTATTTTTGGATACGGCTGGTTAATATCAATTTATGTATTATTTATGCTGAGTATGGTAGTATTTGCATGATTTATACGACACACAAGAGGATAGCAAGGAGTAACGAGCAAAATAAATCGCTTAGGAAGAGGTGTTACGAAGCTTCCTTAACTGAAAACGGGCATCAAAGAACCCAAGATCAATCCCAGGGTAGAGCAGGGAGAAGACTATTAGAATTTAGTTATAATATTCTTTAATGATCTTACACAACACTCACCCACATGACATGATAAAGTTTCCGCAAGTACAAACACACCAGTCCTGTATTCAGTAAGGACGGCGGGTATTAGCGCCGAAACAGTGACATGTGAAGGTGCGTGATGCTTAAGAGAACTGCCAGACCCTACTCCTTTCCTCTCTCTCATCTCCCTATCTAAGCTTTCTATCCTTCTCCCTCTCCCTCTATTTAGTCCTGTTCTCTCTCTCTCTCTCTCTCTCTCTCTCTCTCTCTCTCTCTCTCTCTCTCTCTCTCTCTCTCTCTCTCTCTCTCTCTCTCTCTCTCTCTCTCTCTCACTCACTCTGGCATCTGCAGAATGACAAATAAAGTCGAGGAGTCACGTAAACAAGAGAGGAGCGCCTGGGTTATGAAGAGAGAGAGAGAGAGAGAGAGAGAGACTAGAAAGGAAAGGTCTGGGAGGGAGGAGCAGGGAAAGGGAAGGAGGTAGGGAGGGAAGGAGGAAGGAAGGAGGGGAGAGAGAAGGGAGGGGCGTGAGCTGGCGTCTTTATCAGGGTGAATGAGGGAGGGAGGGGAGGGGGAGGAAGGGAGAAAGGAAGGAAGGAAGGAAGAGGATGGGGAGGAGGGGGAGGAGGAGGGAGGCAGAGGAGGAACTTCAGAGGGAGACAGGAAGGGAGAGAGAGGCATAGGAGGGGAGAAAGGGGAAGAGGGGTGAGAGAGGAGGGAGGGAAGAAAGGAGAGGGGTATAGGAGGGAAAGGAGGGAGGGAAGGAGAAAGAGGGAATGACCATGGTAAGAAAATGAAGGTGAGGGGATATAGAGCAGAAGGAAGGTAAAGGAGGAAGAGATTGAAGGACTAAGAGAGAGAGAGAGAGAGAGAGAGAGAATGATATTAAACCTGACCTTGCAAATAAGATCAACATTCTCTTTCTGAACCCTTTGTTCCACACCCATTTATTGCAATGTGATGATGATGATGATGATGATGATGATGATGATGATGATGATAAAAGTACAAACAGCATCAGGAGTTCAGTTAGTATTTTTTTTTTTTTTTTAATGATGCGCTTGATGCTGGAGAGGGACGCCTTCAGGTGATCGCACTGAAAAGCCCGAGCGGCTCACTTGCCCGGCTATCGGCACATCCCTCACCTCATTTCCTATGCCCCGGAAGGAGGATGGTGGATTGCACATGGGGAGTTGTAGCCTGCAGTCCACCGGGTTCATGTTCAAGTGATGCTATTGCCGAAGAACAAGAAGATCCACATTTTCACTGACACAGATTTAACAGCATTCTTCCCAAGCGATATATTCTGCACATAGCACCTTTAAATTCCCTTCTTTGTCATCTATATCTTTATAATGTCAGCATAATTTTCCGCGGGTAATATACAAGATAATATGAATGTGTAACTGAAAAAAAAGTCCTTAAGGAAAAGATGTTACGGTCCTCTGACCAAAGAATATCACGACCTTAAATTTGTGACTCGACCAAGTGGGCTTTTATTTAGGAGGCAAATATATCACGTTATAAGGCAAAATACGGCAACCATCAAAAGGTAGTGTTTTTAGACTATCTATAGCCAGACGCCATAATCCCGTATGGGGTGGCCGTTTGTCTTTGAGTTAGCGGTTTTACGAGGAGGGGCACTAACCCTCCGCCAACTCACTTGCTGACACGTAGGGAACACGTGTCTGTTGGTTATATGGTTACCATTCAGCACTGTAAATGGTTTCCTAGCTTACAGGAAACCATTAGGCTTGTCACTCAATGAAAAGCCAACTGAAAAGGAAAGAACTGTAATAAAAAGTGACAGGAAAGATTAAGGAAATAGTAAGAGAGGAGGGCAGACACAGACAAAGAATGATAAAGGTGAAGGAAGAAGTAGGCAGCACTACATCAGGGGAGTGGATAATGGTCGCCACCACCTGTCATTATGCTACAAAGGCAATAAGAAAGAGGAAGTACCGTGCCGAAGTATGGGGTAACAAACACATAGTTGATAATATATCAGATTTTTTTTAAAGTTAAATTCATAAAGAATTTCCTATTTAAGAATCGAGAAGCACAAAAATAAAGATAAATCAACTGAATTTCAGATATAAATAAACAGAAAATTTTAGAAGATATGGAAGCAGAAAAACATAAGAAATAACGCAATATCCTGTACACTGCTGAGTAATACTGCTTCATTATTTGGTCGAACAATCATGAAACTTAAATATTATCCTGCTAGGTCTGTAAGGCTCCTAATATTGCATCACTGGGTTTTGGAAGTCACTGCTCACTGACGCCGTATTTATAGTAAGGAGGTGGGCTGAAATTTATGTCCGCTACCGTACATATATGCGCGTGATGCGAGATTCTTTTCCAAAATTAGTTAAAAAAAAAAATTAAAAAAGGAGTAGGAGACTTCTGCAATGCGCTAACCCCTTTGCAGCTCGGTCTGGCCAGGTGTAGTCAGACTGGAGGCTTATCTTGAGTAGTAACCTGGGAGATTCATTCCTGCCTCCTAACTAAGGCTCGTCGCGAAAATCAGTCCACCACGACTTAGAATTTCAATTGTGTTGCCCAGTTCTGTCGGGTGAAAATAAACCGAGTATATTTGATGTGGGTATTTGGAATGCACGTAGCCATACTTTGGTAGAATTTGCAAAGAAGGATTTCAATAGTTATAAATGCCTACTTCCGCACGAAAATTTCCTCTCTCTCTCTCTCTCTCTCTCTCTCTCTCTCTCTCTCTCTCTCTCTCTCTCTCTCTCTCTCTCTCTCTCTCTTTCCTTCTTCAGTTCACATTCTTACCTTACACTCATCTCCACTGTCTCTCTTGCTTCTTCCTCCTCTTCCACCTCCTCCCCTCTCACCTCTACCCTCCTTCCCATTCCTCTTCCCCTTCCAGTTCCTACTACCCTGGCCTTGCCCTTTCCCCCTCCATCAGAAAGAGGGAAATAAGGGGAGGGGAAGAAAGAGGAAGAAAGAGGGAGAGGGGGAGGGTGAAAAGAGAAAGGAAGGAGGACTTGAAGAATGAGGAAAAAAAACAGGTAGGGAGAAAGAGAGGGAAAATTAGGGGAAAAAGAGGGAGGGAAGGGGAGGGGAGAAAGTGGGAGGGAGGAATGGAAGGGGCAAAAAGAGAGACAGGGTAGGTGAGAGAGAAAGTGGGAGGAGGGAGGAGAAATAAGAGGAGGAGGAGGAGACAGCGACAGAGGTAGGGAGGTGGAGGAGAGAGAAAGGGTGAGAAGTCGGAGGTGAGAAGAGAAAAGGAAGAAGGAGGGGGGAGGGTAGAAAGCGAGAGGATGGGAAAAGAGAGGAAAATGGAGGAAGGAGGAGAAAAAAGGAAGGAAGGGGAGAAGAATGATGGAGGAAAGTGGGGTGGGAGAATGAGGCAGGGTGGAAGAGGGGGAGAAAGAGGAAGAGGAAGGGGGAAGAAATGGAGGGAGAGAAAGAGATAGGGGGTAGGAGGAGAGGAAGAAGGAAGGAGAGTGAGGGCGAGAAGGAGTAATGGGGGGAGGGAGTGTGCTTAATATCGGCGCCTTTATTATGATTTTTCTCGTACCTCCGCTTAATCTTCTTTGTCTGTCGCGGCGCCTGAATTATAATGGAGCAGGGAGGGGGAGGGAGAGGGCAATGGTGATGGCTGAGAGGGGGAGAGGAGAAGGGAGAGGGGGAGAGGAGGGGGGAGAGGTTCGGCCAGGAAAAGTGGAAGTAGGAATTGGAAGAAGGATGAAGTATCTGGATATATATATATATATATATATATATATATATATATAAATATATATATATATATATATATATATATATATATATATATATATATATATATATATATATATATATATATATTGAAGTATATAGATAAACAGATAGATAGATAGATATAGATACAGATATAGATATAGATATATATAGAGAGAAAGAATGTGTGTGTGTGTGTGTGTGTGTGTGTGTGTGTGTGTGTGTGTGTGTGTGTGTGTGTGTGTGTGTGTGTGTGTGTGTGTGTGTGTGTGTGTGTGTGTGTGTGTGTGTGTGTGTGTGTGTGTGTGTGTGTGTGTGTGTGTGTGTGTGTGTGTGTGTGTGTGTGTGTGTGTGTGTGTGTGTGTGTGTGAAGGTAGGTACCGTATATATGAAGGCATAACAGTACAGAACCTGCTGCATGGATACCAAGCACGAGCCACAAATGTCAGAGATCAGAGAAGGGTGCAAATGTTGGAGATGAAGTGCCAGAGTGAGAATGACACTATAAGAGAGGGGTGTGGAAATAGACACAGTATGATGGAGAAGATTTATAGGGTGTGTTCATGTGGGAATGGTCAATAGGTGGATTATGAGAGACTGGTGTTTGTGTTGTTTATGTGACTCCAAGTTGATCTGGACGTGAACCCGGTGAACTGCAGGCTGAGGTTGTCGTTTGCCTGCAGTCCACTAGAATTCAGTTGAGGGACGTTTGTATACCGGGGCAGCGGAACCTATCTATCTATATACCTAGGCTGCTTCCCCCAAGGAAAGGGAGGTAGCCGAGACAGGACGACACACTCCCCATTTACTCATCCATTCAAACACATTCATTCGCATCTTAACCCCAAAGAGGAGAACGGACAGATCCTCACCGCACCACACTGCACAAGGGTCAACTGCGCAATGCAAACAGTGACATCTGCAGCAGGGCCCGACAGCAGAGCTGGTTTACCCCTGCCACATCATAACAGACTCATCCCCTTACCCGCACCTGACTTGAAATAGCTGATCAGACCAAATGCGGGAGAATATCCCCTCAGGGCTGCGTCATCATTTATTCATTCACAATTTCTCTCCACCCATTTCTGTCACGCACAGCCACTCTTCCTTGCTCAACAGACATCCCTCTCGCATCCAGCGCTCTCTTCACACTGTCCATCCATCCTATTCATGGTCTTCCTCTCAGCCTTACACCTCTCACATCAGATCTAGTTATCTTTTTCACCAATCGCTCATTATCCATTCTCTCCATATGCCCAACCCATCGCAACCACCTGTAATTATATTGATGCTCCCAGGTGAAGGGGTCTCTCCAGCAACAAACAAGAGACTGATAAAAACGATGATAGGATAACTGCAAAGAGTAGATGGACTGAAAGGAGGAAGCCAAGAAGAAGGTGGAAAGGCTGGCGTAAGAGTTATTTGAATCCAGGAGGGTGAGAGACGCGTATGGATCAGAAAATTGAAATGAAATGGTAGAAGGGGATGATGATGCGCTGTCAATTACCCTTCACACCCAAGACGTTTAGACATCAGGGTACAAAGCAGTAGTCAACAAGGCCTATTTATGGGTATTTCAGACTTGCTATTAAACATTCCTTTTTACTAACCTGAGATTTTTGTCACTTTGATGCCCATTTCCCGTAGTTCAATGGTGGAGTAAGAAAGTCCTATGGGTCAATGTCCTTCTCATAGCACTTCTTCGTGACTAGCACCGTATTCTAGTGCTAACCTCTTGCCACATTTCATCAATCAAGATAGTGGACAATACCATGGCTCTGTATCCTTTCCATAGCACTTCTTTGTGACTTTTTTCATATTCAGTGTTGATGGAAATTTTACGCCCAGTTAAAGTGAACAGAGTATAAGGTGTATCGAGAGAGAGAGAGAGAGAGAGAGAGAGAGAGAGAGAGAGAGAGAGAGAGAGAGAGAGAGAGAGAGGTAAACATACGACACAAACAGGGCTCCAAAGGAACTGACAAACAGATAGGCAGTTACAATGAGACAGAGAGGCAGACAAAAAAAAAAAACACAGACAGACAGACAAGACAAAGCTATAAACAGGCTGCCCACATTCAGCTCTTCTCAATAGGTGGAGTCAAAGGCTTTTCGTCTCATTAACTCTCCTCCTCTTACTGACTCCCTTCAACCTCTGTCTCTTCGTCGCACTGTTGCATCTTTATCTCTCTTCTATCGCTACTTTAATGGTCACTGCTCCTCTGAACTGTCTGCATGCATTCCTCCACCTCTACGACGGGCGCGTAGCACCCGTCTAGCAGCAAACTCTCATCCCTTTTCTGTCCAACTCTCTAATGCAAGAGTTAACCGTTACTCCCAGTCCTTCATTTATGCAACAGGTCAACTCTGGAACTGTCTCCCTCTTTCTGTATTTCCTGCTGCCTATGCTCTCCAGTCTTTCAAACGCAGTGTGTCCAGGCATCTCGAAATGAATGGATCTTGAATTTGGCTCTCTCCTGTAATTTGTTTTTCTCTTGGAGGGAACTCTTATTGCGGGCTCATGGCCTTTGGTTCCTTCTTCCTCGCATAAAAAAAATGCATACATACATACATGCTATTGGTAGACGAAAAAGCACCAAAAGCAGAACACGCACACACACACACACACACACACACACACACACACACACACACACACACACACACACACACACACACACACACAAAGCTACAATCAAACAAACAGACAGACAGGTAGGGCGGGGTGATAAAAGGAAGGAGGGCAAAAAAGGGAGTGAAAGAAGGAATGAATAATGAGGTGAATGGGTAATGAAGGAGGGCCATGAATGCTAAGGGAAGGATGGGGGAAGGAGGGAAGGAAGGAGAGACGGAAGGGGGTAGAAGGAAAGGAGAAAGAAGGAGAGGAGAGGAGAATGATGGAAGAAAGGGAGGATGAGGAGAAGGCGGCAGGAGGAGGAAAGAAATGGAGGAGGAGGGAAGAAAGAGAAAGAAGAGAGGGGGGGCAAAGGAGGAAGAAATGGAAAGGAAATAAAAGAGAAGAGGGAAACAAGTAAACGAGAGAGACGAGGAAAAGGGATGAGGAGGAAGGAAATGAAAATTACAGATGGAAGAAAAGGAGCAAGAAGAGAAGGGAGACAGGGTATGTAGAAGAGAGGAGGGGAAAAAAGTGAAAAGGGAAGAAAGAGAAAGGAAACGAGAGATGGAAGAAAAAGTGAATGAAAGGGGAAGGAACCGAGAAAGAAGAACACGAGGAAGAAGAGAGGAAACAGAGTGAGAACGAGAGGGATGAAAGAGCTGGAGAGGAGAGAGAACAGGAAAGAAGGAAGAGGAAGGAAAGGAGCAAGTGGAGAGGAGGGAAGAAGTATGAAGAATATAGGAGGGTTTCTTGCTAACACATAAGCTGGATCCTTACTTGTTTTCATCTGACGGAACTGGGCCACTCACACACGTTAATACTAAGTCGTGGGTGCATGAAATTTGATGAGACTTTGTTACGAGACGGGAATGAGTCGCCTTGGTTACTGGTCAAAGCAACACTCCAGTCTGACTACACATGGCCATCGACTGAGCTGGTAGGGGTTTGGGATCTCTGTCAGGTTCAACAAAATTAATTCTCTACACTGTATTTCGTTTTACCTCAACAGATTACCTCTTTACATATTATTTGCCTTCCTATTATCTTTCTTGTGTACTGTCCTCTTTCCTTTTCTTATCTTTCCCCATTTCTCTTTTCATTCCGCCTTCCATCCTTTCTTCATCTTACCTTCTTACCCTTCGCTCTCCTCCCCTTCTCTCCAGTCGTTCATTTTACTTTCTTTTAATTTTCTCATCTCCCCCTCTCTGCATTCCTTCCGCTATTTCTGTAAGTCTTTCCTTTTCCTACTCTCCTCTGCTTCTCTCTTTCCTTCCTTCCTTCCTTTATTTCACTTCTTTTTTTAGTCTCTCCCTTTCCTTCCCCTACTCCGTACTTGTTGCAATTCTCTTTCTCTCCTTTCCATCCCCTACCCTCCTCCATTTCTCTGTTCATTTCGCTTCCCCTTATTTCTTCCATTTCTTTCTCTCCTTCCTATCTTCCTTTCTCTATTTCTCTCCTTCCTCTCCCCCACCAAAAGCATAATAATGAGTGAGGGTTGGCATGGTGGTGGTGTGGGGGAGAGGGGAGTGTGTGGGGGGATGTGTAGGGGGGGTGACAAAAATGGGTCGAGAGGTGTTCCCTTTGATGGCGGGTGGTGGGGTGGGGGGCGGTGGCAGGAGTGCGATGTTTTAATCAAAATAACATTATCCACTCATTATACACGGACCCCTGCACCTCACACGGACGCGCTTAACACCCCCCACCCTAACCCCCACCCCCACCTCTCCCTTACTCTCCCCACCCCCCACAGACCCCTCTCTTGTGACTCCTTCCCCCTACTCCACCCCAGCTCCTGTTTGTCATCTCTTGCCTGTTTCCTCTTACTCTCTGTCTCCCTGTCTGTCTGTCTATCTATATATTTATCTATTTACCTTCCTACACGTGTGTCCCTAGATAAAGGACATATTTACCTATCTATCTAGCTATCTGTCTGTTTCTATTTACCCATATGTCTATCTATTTCTTACCATACATTTGTTTATATTTCTGTCCATCCATATGTCTGTCTCTGTCTACCCACCTACCTACCTATCTACCTATCTATCTATCAATCATCCACTCCAACCTTTTTCTTTCCCACATCCTCTTACTATCTCTGTCTCTTCCGCAACTCTTCATCCAATCCACCTCTCTCTCTCTCTCTCTCTCTCTCTCTCTCTCTCTCTCTCTCTCTCTCTCTCTCTCTCTCTCTCTCTCTCTCTCATAACCTTCCACCCTTTGCGTGTCTCACTTTCTCCTAATTCTCAGTGCTTTCCTTCGTACATTCCTTTCTCTGACTGTCACCCACTCGCTCTTACTCGTACTAACTCGCACAATCTCTCACTCACTCACCCACTCACTCACTCAGTTTCTATCTTCTTTTTGCTTACATTTCTCTTCGTTCTACTGTATATCATTAATCTGAGGATAATTTTGAGTTTTCTCTACCTGAGGATGTAAACAAGCTTTGGACATCTTAACACTGCGGTTTCAACTTTTCTTTGACTTATTTCGTGTATTCGACTCTGGGTAGGCTATATATTAGGCCGTTCGTATAGAAAGGCCCAGCATTTCTTATTCGACCTCACATGTCAGCACTTGGGCACTAACAATGAACCGTCCATACTGAGATAACCGTAGGCTACTTGACTGCAGACTGCTGTGATGGTATTATTATTATTATTATTATTATTATTATTTTTGTGATGGGGAAGAACAGTAAAGGCTATTATAAAGAATAATAGAAGCTTCAGACTTTCCTGCCCCTGGTGGGATCGATATCAGGGCCTTACGATTAACAGGCCATTCCTCTGCCACCTGACTATGACCTCCACCAGCTGATAAAAGAGAGAAAGAGAGAGAGACAGAGAGAGAGAGAGAGAGAGAGAGAGAATATTAGGTTCACAGAAGAGAAAGGGATAATCGAGGTTAAAGAAAACGCCAAGTGTTCTATAAGTCGCCAAAAAGACCTAAACAACTGGGAAGAGGTCTCGAAAATTTCCTGGTATAAAATAACACAGGGAGCCTCGTGTCTCTGTAATTGACGCATTTTTTTTTCTGTATCCTTTAGGTATGAATCCAGGCGTTGCGGGCATTTCATTTGGCTGCTGGTAGTATGTCCTTTCACAGGCCTGTATTAATTCGCAACATGTCAGTCTATAGGGATGGCAAATACAGACACCGACACACACACACACACACACACACACACACACACACACACACACACACACACAAACACACACACACACACATCGTCAATCAATCCCTTCACCTGTCACATGCACCACACACACACACACAAAACCTTTCGGACTCGTACTTTGTCAGCATGTGCGAGGGATAATACTGGCAACCACTCCCCCTCCCGGAACGTTCAACCCTCCAGTTCACCCCACACAGAATGACTCAAAAAAAAAAAAATCGAACACATATTTTTAGCATAAACAAAAAAATATTAAGCTCTAACCACAATGCATTTACTGAAGGCATGTAATTTCCTTAGTCCCCCCCAAAAAAAAAATTTCCTCAGTAACTAAAGAAAATTGTCTGGAGGTAGTCGTGAAAAAATTAGGGACGTCATCATGCCAGGGGTAAATGTGTGTGTGTGTGTGTGTGTGTGTGTGTGTGTGTGTGTGTGTGTGTGTGTGTGTGTGTGTGTGTGTGTGTGTGTGTGTGTGTGTGTGTGTGTGTGTGTGTGTGAGAGAGAGAGAGAGAGAGAGAGAGATTAACCAGCAACAATCAGTGGAAGGATGAGGATGCGCTAATCACAGAGAGGGGAGGGGAGGGGAGAGAGAGGAGAGAAGGTAAGGCTGGAGAGTGAGGGGAAGGGAGGAGGTCAAGGGATTGGGCATTGAGGGAGGCAGGGAAGGGGAGGGGAGAAAGTAGGGGGAGTGCGGAGAAGAGAGAGTGGGGAGAAGGACCTGAATGAAGCTGGAGTGGGGAGGAGAAGGGAGAGGACAGAAGAAAGAGAGGAGGGGAATAAACTGGAGAGGGGAGAGGGAGAGAGGATGGAGAGTGAATGGAGAGAGAGGGAGAGTGACGATGGGAAGGGGGAGAAGAGGAAATGGGACTGGAGACAGCAGGGGGAGTGAGGAGAGATAGGAGAGGGAATGGGGAGGGGAGAAGGGGAGTGATAATGACTGGTAAGCTGTTATCACGAGGGGAAAGGGGGAGGCATCGAGAGGGAGGGAACAGGGAGAGGGAGGGTGGGAAGCAAGTATGGAGAAGGAAGGGGACGGAAGAAATGGACAGTAGGAAAGAACAAAGACGAGGGCATAAGAATGGTAGGTAGGTAGGTAGGCAGGTGGGTAGGTAGGCAGGAATGGTGGCAGGCGTGGGGTGGAGGGGGAAGGCAGAGAGTCGGACAGGGATGCAGAAATACTCCGTGCAGAGTAAGCAGAGAAGAGACACGGGTGGAGGGAGGGAGAGAACGGGGGAGGAGGAAAAGAGACGGAAAACAGAGAGGTAGGGAGGGAGGGAAACAAGGAGGGAAGGAAGGAGGGAAGAAGAGAAAGAGAGAGACAAAAATGGAGGGAGGAAAAGATGACTCAAGAAATTTAAAGGATGAGAAAGGGAGGCAGTGAGGAAGGGGGAGACGAAAGAAAAAGGGAGGAAGGGGAGGGAGGGAAAAAGGGAGGGAGACGGGGTGACAAGGAAGGAAGCAAAGGGAAAGGGGAAATGAAAGGGTGAAAAAGGGAAGATGGAAGGAGAAGGGGAAGGGGAGGGAGGGATGAAGGGAGAGACAGAGATGAAAGGGTGAGAAGGGGAAGCTGTGGGGAGACAATGGAGGAAGGCAGGGAAGGAGGAAGGTGGGGAGGGAAGGGGAGACACAGAGGGAGGGAGGGAGGAAGGGAGGGAGAAGAGAAAGGGAGGGTGGGAGCGAGGCGGGAGAGAGTTTAATCATCGACATCAGCAATCTAGTATAATTTTCCAGGGGTGGGTGTGGAGAGGTGGGCAGCCGCTCGTGAAATCCTTTATCACTTGTTAGCGACGTGTTGGCGCCACTTCATAGAAAATGGGAATCCGCGGCGGGGCAAACTGAGCCAAACCCCGCCCTCGAGATGCCAACTACGCCCCTAAATCTTGTGTATTTAAGGACTGTTTGTGCTTACCAGTCTCACTGCTTACGCCTGAGGACCATTTCGGCGCTGACACAATGTTTGGTGTAAGCTCGTCTCTCTCTAACAAGCAGAGTGAAAATATTTCCCTTAACTGACAAACTGGAAATTTAATTTTAACGTCAAAAAGTGAGAGTCGCGGCCGTCGACAAAAGGACAAATTTCGGGCTAAAATCGGTGCGCCGCTTACATGGCAGCCGCCGGAATCTAATTTCGAGTTGTGGCTCAGCAGACACTTGAGAAAAATGGTGGTGGTGGCGGTGAAGCGACGAGGTGGTGGTGGTGGTAGTGGTGGTGGTTGTGGTGGTGATGATGACTGTGTTAGTTGTAGTGACTGTGGTAGTGGTAGTGATTGTGGTAGTGGTAGTGACTTGTAGTGGTGGTGACTGTTGTAGCAATGGTGGTGGAGGATATTTGAACTGTGACTGTGGTGATGATGGTGGCCGCTGGAGTTGTGGTAATTGGTGGTGATGCTGATTATGGTGGTGGTGACTGATGGGGCTATAGTGGTGGCGCAGGCAGTAGTGGTGATTGTTGAGATGGTGGTGGTAGTGGTGGTGATGATGATATCGAGTGTCAAGTCATAGTAATTAATGCAGCTCTAATTACTGTACATGGGTGATTGTTGGACTTCAGGTGGCGATGTTTATTGTGGACATGATAACTGTGGTGACTGGAAGTGGTCGTGGTGGCAGTGGTGATGGTGATGCTGGTGGCTTTTGTGGGAGATGCTGTGGTGGTGGTTGCTGCGGTGGTAGGGGTGAGGGTGCGAGAGGCGGCTGTGGTGGTGGTGATAGCAGAGGTGACAAGGTTTTGGTGGCAGATCTACAACTACACTGGTGGTAACTGTAGTGGTGGTATTGGTGGTGGTAGGTAGTGGTGGCGATATATTAGTGCTGGTAATATTTGGTGCAAGTGCTGGGTGAGGTGGTGGTTGTGGTGATAGGTAACTGTGGTGGTTGTGGTGAGGTAACTGTGGTGGTGGTGGTGGTGTTTGCAAGAGCTACGATGAGGAAGGTCACTGTGGTAATAGGAACTGTTGTGGTAACTGTGGTTGTAGTAATAGTGGCTGTGGCGATAGATGTGACTGTGGTGGTGATAGCGATTGGCAGTCCTGTGGTGGTGGTGTGGTGGCGGAGGTTGTAAGAATATGTGAAGAAGAGTATTAGTATTCTCCAGTCTCTCTCTCTCTCTCTCTCTCTCGTAATCTTGCTCTCAGTAATCTCTTTTGACTTTTACGTATTTTCAGAAACTTCCTTATTATCCCAAACTCTTCCTTATTTTCTCACGCCTTTACCTCTTATTCACATTTCATACTGACCCTCGCCCTTACTTATTTTCCCATGCCCTTACTTATTTTCCCATGCCCTTACTTATTTTCCCAGGCTCCTACTTATTTTCCCACGCTTACTTATTTTCCCACGTTCTTACTTATTTTCCCATATTCTTAATTTCCCACGCTCTTCCTTTTTTTCCCAAGCTCATACTGATTTTCCCCACGCTATGCTTATTTTCTCACGTTCACACTTATTTCGGAATGCTATTTTCCTCCCAGTATTCCTAGGTATACTTCCCCACAGTCGTACTTATTTTATTCACCTTAGTATTTTATATCCAGACCGTATTTTCCCTTATTTACACATTTTCTTTCCTTTCGCATCCTTTCCCTCATCGTTACACACATACACCTAAATTATTTACACCAATAATTTCTTTCCAAGACTCCATGAATGCCTTGCTGTACTCATCTGTTTATT
>NC_137049.1:24189769-24204769 GCF_032717465.1 Coenobita brevimanus | reverse complement strand
ACACCCTCATACAGCCTTCTCTTTACATCCATTCTAAGCGAACGACATTTAAACACTTTTTTCATTCCTCCCAGCACCTTTCCTACTTCATATATTCTAAACTTCACTTCTGCATCTATTCTTCCATCCACAGCAACATGTGACCCTAGATATTTAAAACAATCTACCTCCTCAAGCAACTCACCATTCAAAACTATATTCATCCCCCTACCATCTATCAACCTCGTACACTTCATCACTTTACTCTTATTCTCATTTACTTTCAATTTCCTCCTTTCACACACCCTTCCAAACTCCTCTACCAACTGTCTCAATCTCTCCTCTGAATCAGTAACCAGTGCAGTATCATCTGCAAACAGCAGCTGCTTCAGATTCCACTCTCCTCCATCAACGTTCACCAGACTCAGACCTCCACCTAAAACTCTTGCATTCACCTCCCTTACAACACCATCCATGTAAATATTAAACAACCAAGGCGACATCACACATCCCTGTCGCAGCCCCACTCTCACGGGAAACCAATCACTCACAGCATTTCCCACTCTTACACACGCTCTACTATTTACATAAAAACTTTTCACCCCTTTTAGTAACCTACCATCAAGTCCATACAATCTTAAAACAGTTCACAAAGCCTCCCTATCAATTCTATCATACGCTTTTTCTAAATCCATAAATGCCCAAAACATATCCTTGCCTTTCGCTAAATACTTTTCACACACTTGTCTCACAGCAAACACCTAATCAACGCATCCCCTCCCTCTCCTAAAGCCACACTGCTCATCACCAATCACTCCCTCTGTACCCTCTCTAACTCTCATAATTAACACTCTACCATACACCTTACCTACAACACTCAACAGACTTATACCCCTAAAGCTAGTACATTCATATTTATCACCCTTGCCTTTATACAACGGGACCACACAAGCATTTGCCCAGTCAACTGGCACCATACCTTTCTCAAAGCATACATTCAACAATCTTACTAACCAGTCAACAATAGTCACTCCACCACCCTTCAGGCATTCCACAGCACACCCATCCATACCTGCAGCTTTCCCTGTTTTCATCTCCTTTACTGCCTTCTCCACTTCCTCCCTCGTGATCAAAGAATCATTTAACTCTCCCAACACATTTACTCCTTGCACCCTTCTATCCGCCACAATCTCAGCCTCCCTTTCCTCCTCTACATTTAACAATCTTTCAAAATACTCTGCCCATCTCTTCCTTACTGCATCCATTTCAATTAACATCCTTCCATCCTCTGATTTTACGCGTTCTTCCTTCCCAGACTCTCCCTTTCGCACCCTTTTCACCTCCTTCCAAAACATTTTCTTATTCTGTTGAAAATTCTCTGTCAGCCGCCTACCCCACCTCTCATCTGCTGCCACTTTAGCATCACGCACAGCCCTTCTCGCTCTATTCTATACTTATAGCTCTATGTTTACTATCTTACGATCTTTTATTTACTGTTTCAGTTACCACACCAACTTTCATTTTCGTCTATATAAAAACAAAATATCTTGTTAATGTCAAGCTAACCACTTCTACGTTTTCTTGCATCCTCTTGAAGACACTAATTCACTCTGTATTCGTTATCTTATCAGTCTAGTATACAGTATAATCCAGTATATCACCTCGATTGATATTTATGCATCTCCCCCTCACACTACCATAATTCATTCCAGTGAGGCTTTTATAATTATTCTTATCTCTCAGGAGACGATTTTGTTCAGCTTGGAGGTGTTTTGAACCAGGTACGTTAAATATGGCCTTTATTTATTGTTTTTGTCAGAAGTCCGTCGTAAGTTGAATAAAACAGTCAGGTAGCAAGAAAATGAAAAAATATCGTCATGCGACTGGAAGAGTAATAAAGCGGAATTCGTTGTTACCTACCTATACTTCTTTCACCTTAACCTGGCCCAGACTTACATTCATTTGCGGCTTATTTCACATAGCTCACTACCAGAATATGACAGTGCTATGATTCCACATCCTCTCCATGGCACTTCTTCGTGACTAGCATCGTATTCTAGTGTCAATCTACTTTACAACTATTCTAGTGCATATCTATTACAACAACTCAGCATTCAAAATAGAAGGGACTGCACTTTAAGGCCAAGATAGTGTAAAAGCAGCATAGTGTACATTTTAACCACTTAACTCCTATTCCTTCACATCTTATACCTTCACAAGTTCTGTTATATATATTTAGTAAACTCCTCTATACATAATCTTACAGCTTCCTATATGCTCTGGTAAACATAGACATACACAATATCTTTTTCAATCTATCATATCCTCATGTTATGTTTCTTTATGACGTAACTATCCATATAAAAGGAAAGAAAGAAAAACAGAAAGAGAGCAAGGGAAAAAAGGAAGTAAGAAAGAGTAAATACCAGAGACTACTATTACAGAGAAGAGAAGAGGTGAAGGAGAGCAGTGAAAGAAGGGGAAAACTACTAAACAATGAAGATATCTGAGAAGAAATGAGGAAGCAGGAAGACTCAATGAAGGAAGGAAGGAAAGAGGGAAGAGCAGAAATGAAGTAAGGAAGGAAAGAGTGAAGGAAGAATGGGAGACAAAGATAGAGAGAAGGGAGATAGGAAAGGAAGGATGGAAGGACGGAAGGAGAAAAAAAAGAAAGGAAGGACGGAAGGAATGAAGGAAGGAAGGAAGGATGGAAGGAGAGAAGGAAGGAAGGAAGGCAGACAAAGGGAGGGCACTAATATCGGTGAAGGAGGGGGTGAAGGAGCACAAAGCCAGACCCACTAATAAAGCTCCAGTTATGAGGAAGGACAATGTTGTCTCAGCTAGTAATAAAGACCTCACCTCCCCCACACCATCTCTGTCCCCTTCCTCCCCCCTCCCGTCTCCCTCTTCCCCTTTCCCCCTCACCTCCACCACTCCGTCTCCTTCCCCTTCCTTCCCCCTGTCTCTCTCTTGCTCTCCCCCCCTTCGCCTTCCCCTTCTCATCCCTCTCCCCATCTCTTTCTCGCTCTCTCCCCTTTTATCTTCCCCACTCCCTCCTCTCCCGTCTTCTCCTCTTTCTCTCTTCCTTTTCTATCTTGCTCTCGCTCTCTCATCCAAGCCTCTCTCTTTCCATCCCCTCCCTCCCTCCCTCTCTCAACTTTTCTCTCCCCCCCCCTCCCTCTTTACCTCATTTTATATCCACTTCTTCCCTGCTTCCCCCTTTACTCTCTCTCTCTCTCTCTCTCTCTCTCTCTCTCTCTCCCTCTCTCTCTCTCTCTCTCTCTCTCTCTCTCTCTCTCTCTCTCTCTCTCGACGTCTCAGAAAAGAAATAGCCCTCCCTTTTCTTTCGCTTCCCCTTACGCCCCCTTACACCTGCCCCAAGAGAAAGGGCTCTGTGTTTGTCCTATTCATTGCCCTGAGAGAGAGAGAGAGAGAGAGAGAGAGAGAGAGAGAGAGAGAGAGAGAGAGAGAGAGAGAGAGAGAGAGAGATAGACAGACAGACAGACAGACAGACAGACAGACAGACAGAGTGAATGAATGAATACAAAAAGGAAGTGATTAGAAGAAGAGACATGAAGAAGTGGAAGAATCAGTTACGAAATTAGTGAATGTAGTGAAAAAAAAAACAGAAATGAGAGAGAGAGAGAGAGAGAGAGAGAGAAAGGGGGGGAGGGGGTATGGAGCGTGCCCATGTCATTAAGAAATCATTATACTGGAAGACATTCAGTAGGTTTTGTTAGGAGGACAAGATGGCGGTATGTGGCCTTGTGAGGGGAGGGGAGGGGAGGGGAGGGGAGGGGAGGGAGGGGAGGGGGAGGGGGAGGAGACGGAAGGGGGGAGAGGCGGGAGGGAAGGAGGGTGAAATAAGGTGGGGAAGGATATTTCGGTTGACGGAGAGGGTGAAGGTGAGAGGAAGGGAGGGAGATGTTGAGGGAATGGTGGAGACAAGGAGAGGAGGAAAGCAGAGTAGAGAAGGGGTGAGGAAGGGGAAAGGAGAAGGAAGAGGTAGTGAAAAGAGGGAAGGGTGAAAGAAGAGGAAGGGTCTTGCAAGGGATGAAGAAGGAAAGCTAAAACAAGGGGATGAGGAGAGAAAACTGGAGGTAGTAGAGGGAAGGGAGGGGCTGGTAAAGGTCCAAGGGATGAAGAGGGAAGTGTGAGGGAAGGGAAAGGGAAGAGGAGGAGTGAGGGATGGACAGCAGCGAAATGGAGGAAGGGAAATGGGAGTGAGAAGGGAGGGGAATGGGGAGGGAAGGGAAAAGGGACGGGAGGAGTGGGGGAATGTGGATGAGGGAAAGGGGAGAGAGGGAAGCCCATCCACCTTATCTCTCCACCTCGTTCACAATCTTCCTCTCTTCCTCCAAACCATCTCACTCTTACACACTCTCCTAGTCAATATCTCACTCTCCACTCGCTCCACACAAATGAACCATCTCAGAGTATTTTCTTTTTATATTTTCCACACCAATCTCTACACCACATCCCCCACGAATCCATTTATTTGTCTATCGATCCCTCGTGTAACTACTCAGACACTTTTGAGGTAATTTTTGTATGTCTCACTGTCGATATGTAAGTGGCTTATGGAGACTTCGTAACATCTCTTCCTTAGCGGTTGATTCTACACACTGCACGTCAGTATCTTCCTGTTAATAGTGCAAAGTATGTCCATATTACTTGAAGTAGTGCTACGAACTTCTTTCCTCACCTTTATCATTCTTTTTTTGCGTCTGTCCTCCTCTCCTCCTATTTCTCCCATCTTTCCTATCACTTTTCATTACTCTTCTTTCCTTTTCAGGTGGCTTTACACTGAGTGACAAGCCTAATGATTTCCTGTAAACCAGGAAACCATTACAACGTTGGGTGGTAACCATATAACCAACCCATATGTATTCCCTAAGTGTCAACAACTGGGCTGCCGGAGGGTTACTGCCCCTCTCCATAAAACAACTCAAAGACAAATGGTCACCCCTTACGGGATTATGGCGTCTGGCTATAGACAGACACACAGCTGTCCATAGTAAAGCGATATACGTAAGATAAAGGATGAAGTTAAAGAGTAATATGCAAAACAAATCACTAATGAAAATGTGTCACGAAACCTTCTATGCCACTTATACACGGCTTTATGTCCCTCAAGTATCGTCCACGTTTCACTACCGTACGTAAGGACTGTAGCCACACAAATAAAACTTATTAAAACACCTGAATGTTCCAACCTGACTAAGATGGCAACACAAGGAGCACCTGAAACATGAGAAAGAGAAAACATTAATTACACAGAAATTACCCAATGTCTGTAGTATGTAACGTTAAATTACACGTTCTGGTACTATAAATCTTGACACAGAGTACATCATTAATATTCCTCATTATAAGTACTCTACCAACTTTACATAAATTTCTCAAGACATGCATTTCTTCTGCTCAGCTCCTTCCGTGCGATGATATATATATTTATTCTTCCTACCGTTTGTCTGTTTTATCGAACTTATGAAACAAGTCAAACTAAATAACATAAAAACTTCCATATTAATCAGATGTTCCTATGACCTAATAGAATAGTATGATAGCAGAAAAGATTAATTGATCCGACAAGGGGTCACCGTACTGAAGGGCTAACTATTTATATTCTTGCCACATCTCTCACTCGAGTCACCGACATATAACATCGTAGTAATAACAGTGCTAACATTCCCTCATACATTTCTCTTAAAGCCTCGTCTCAGTAATAATTTGTTTTGCTTTATTTTGTTTTACTTCTTCTTTCTTCCATATCACCCAACGATCAAAACCCAATCTCAGGGGAACACAGTTAATGAGAGTTGAATAGACACACTGGCGAAGTAAAAGAGGGCAGCTAAGGAGAGGAGGAACTTCCTGAAAAGTCCCTGCCCCTGTTTCGGCCCAGTCCTCATGACCAGAGCATGGCACGTTACCAATCACACCACGATCACCCCCCTCCCCACACACACACACACACACACACACACACACACACACACACACACACACACACACACAAACACACACACACACACACACACACACACACACACACACACACACACACGAGTTTGCCCTTTCAAATGCATAATTTAACCCTCCTCCTTCAATCACTCCATTATCCACTTACTATACACATGCACCTCACTTGTCGAGCGCTGCACAACGACCATCCAACTCCTCCACCATTTCAAGTGCTTTTCCATTCACCGACACACTGCATTCCTCAGGCCACCTTCTCTCTCTCCTCAGTCATAAATTTGCCCTCGTCTACCATCTCCCTCAGGCACCACTGCTTCCAAACTTTTAACCAGCTAATGCAAATCTCCCACGTCATCATCATTATCATCATATCATCATCATCATCATCATCATCTGATTCCACCGTTTTTATCGTTTTTCTGTAACCCTCATTCACCATCATCATCATCATCTTGCCTAAAGGTACTAATATTACTTTCCTTTCTGTCTCCTCTTTCTTTCACAACACTCATTTCCAAATCAAAGGTGACACCTGTGTATGCGCAAAATGACATACCTGTTTCTGACGTTCCCAAAATTTATCTTCTGAAGTTTTTCTACATTCTGGCTACAACTACCTTGCCTCAGTCATACAAATTATATATGCAATGTCTGCCCTCCCTAGCTTCGCTGACTATTCAAAATAATATTCCTCGAACGTCTGACTTATAAACTTTACACATTCTTTCCAAGTCTCCTTTCTCAAAGCTCACCATTCTAGGAAATATTAACGTTTATCACCATCTATGTCACTCCTCCCCATTCACTAATCCACCTGACGGGTAAGCATACTTCTCGTTCCCCCTCCTGTGACCTATTGCAGCTTGTACGGCACCCCACCATTAGCCCTGAACGTCATGGAGGAAGTTTCAACATACCTGACTTACTTTATTCATTTCTTTTCTCCACTGGGCTACTAGGAACATCGTCTAATGTCAGTAACCTGTCTTATTACTCCAACAAAGGCCTCTAGTCCCTCTTACGACGCGATGTTTGTGGAGGCATGACGGTGAGCAGTGAAAGGTCCTCAAGTAATAGTCTGCATTTCCTTGGAGTGATTATTGCTTCCACGGCCGAGAGTATCATGAGCCCGCGCGACATGCAACGATTATAAAATTTTCGGGCATGGAAGTACACATTCCTTTGTCTCAACTCTCTGATTCTTGCCAAAAGGCCTTGATGTACTCAGGCTTTCTCCCCCCTCCCTCACACTCCCCAAGTCTCCCCTCATTCACTTCTCACTTCAACCTTCTTACTCTCCCCTCAGTTCTAAATCTACCTCCCTCCCACTCCCCCCCCCTCTCTCTCCCCACTTTCTCCCTTCTTTCTCTTTCTCTTTACACCACCCTCCCCTCATTTATAAACTAATCTCTCCCCACACCCCCTCTGCTTCTCCTCCCCCTTCTCCTTTCCCTCCTCCTCCCGCTCCTCCTCCCCTCACCTACCTGCCTCAACCGGCGAGTCACTGAGGCAGGTAATCAGTAAAAACGAACCAGCCTCACCTGTCCCCCTCCGCTCTCCCCCTCCCCCACCTCCCCCTCTCTCACCCCACACCCCTACCTTCCTCTTCTCCCTACCACTCTCCCCCCCCACACTGTCGCGAGGCGGGGGTGCTAGGTGAAAGGAAGAGGGGGGATGTGGGGGAGATGTGGAGAGAATGGAACAGAAGACGGAATGGCTTAATAATAATAATAATAATAATAATAATAATGACGATGACAAATGGTTTATTTCTGCAAGCGTGTATGTGTGTGTGTGTGTGTGTGTGTGTGTGTGTGTGTGTGTGTGTGTGTGAAAAGCAAGTCAATGTACATGTCAACATATACACACGCAAAGACAGAAAAACAGAAAAATCGACAGACAAATAAAAAGAAAGATAAGTATAGGCACAGTCCAGTTTGTGAGTAAGCGCAAAATTTCACCCAGATGACGTTTTGTATACTTATCCCGGTCATCTCCATAAGTTTTTTTTTTTTTTTTTTTTACCTTATAATCCTCATCGAACTGCAGAAGATAAAGATAACCTTCATTAACCCCTTTACTTCCTGGGGCGCTCCTCACTTGAATGAAAGCCTGGTCAGCTGAATAAAATGTAATAGCATCGAAGGCAAGGTACAAAAAGTCGTGAGGGGACTGCAGCGATAAGGTACGTAGTTAGTAGGTAGGTATAAGTAGGTAAGTAGGTAGGCAGGTAGGTAGGTTAGTAGGTAAGCAGGTAGACGGGTAAGTAGGTAGGTGGGTAGGTAAGTAGGATGACTTTGTAAATGGGTGGGTATATGGGTAAGTTAGTAGGTGGGTCAGAGAACGAAGGAAGTACAGTCTGATGGATGGATGGATGGATGGATACTTGGTCGGTTCGTACGTTTGGTTGGTCGGTTGGTTGGTTGGCTGGTGGGTGGGTGGGTGGGTTGGTGGGTGCGTAGTTGGCAGGCTGGTTGGTTGGTTGGATGAGTGCATGAATGGAAGGACAGAAGAGTGGAATATTCAATGGATGGATGGATAGGGCAGAGAAACGGATGAATACATGTGTGGAAGAAAAATTGGAAGAAATCGTGGATGGGTGGACAGAAAACGATTAACAGGATGGATGGATGGATGGAAGGATGGATGAACGGATGGATGGACAACAGAAAACAGGAAAGATGAGAAGGAAATGATGCGTGGTTGAACAAACGGATGTACGGATCAACAGAAGAGAGCGAGAGAGAGAGAGAGAGAGAGAGACAGACAGACAGACAGACAGAGACAGAGAGACAGAGAGAGAGAGGTGAAGAGGGAAGAGGAAGCGGGCTCTCCAAATTTTGCCGGCCGACTGGCTAAATGGCCGGTCAAAGAAGAGGCCGACCGAGTATTAAAGAAGAAATGCCGGCAACGGAGACACAGATTACCAGTAGATGAGAGAGAGAGAGAGAGAGAGAGAGAGAAAGTGATATAGAAAATGAAAGACAGACAGACGGATGGATGGATGGATGAACAGACTGACAGGCAGACAGACAGATATATACGGATTACTATGTGGTTGGAAAGTGTAACGGATGTGTGTGTGTGTGTGTGTGTGTGTGTGTGTGTGTGTGTGTGTGTGTGTGTGTGTGTGTGTGTGTGTGTGTGTGTGTGTGTGTGAGTAATCCAAGTCGTGTTTTACGGTACCTGAAGGGCAACTGATCCGTAAGGCCGGGGGACATCACTATCCGTCGCTGGAGAAGTAATCCGCCCCCACCCAGTGCTTCGCGCAAAGGTGTAGGTGTAGATGGCTTTGGGGGTGTAAGGTGAGAGAATGTGTAAACTGTGTAATGGTGGCTGTGTTTTGAGTGACAGGGTTTGCATAATGTCATCGAGGGAAACTCCACAGGGTGAGAACATGCGAATCACATAAGGAGACATACTACTGCACCCTTTTAAAGCGGGATTGCGCCCAGGTTAGGAGTAACGATAGGCGCACATGCTTTTCTACCCGACCGCAGGAGGCCCCGTGTGTGTGTGTGTGTGTGTGTGTGTGTGTTTCCAAGCGAGCACATGACGTGGACTAGGGGGCACAGTACATACGTTGGCGGCATGAACAAACACCCTACAAAACTGAGTACTCAAGTTACACCTCGAGAGCAACTTAATCCTGACTCCAAAGTATCCCTCCAACATAAACAATCACCAAAGCACAACACAGAACAAGCAAACACCAACCAGACACGACTAAAACAGCAAACACAACTTTAGACCCAACAAAAATTAGAATGGGAAACGAGAGCAGCTTCCACATTTACAAAGTTTCTCGAGCCATAACCAGTGAACATGATGCCTAGTTTATACCTTGGTTTTTACTCATACATTTATTATACAACTCAGAACCAAGCCAATGTGGATATCTAAACGAGAAATATGAAAACTCGGCCTATTTCTGATGAGAGTAAAAACTGTTAGAGAGACTTGTTTATTTTGCAAAATAATTAAGACTGGTGATAACTACGGAGGCAGAGCGTGTGCATCTGGGCTTGTAAACAGTGGAGAAAGAAAACGCGGGTCTCGGCGGAGGATGAAAGGGGAACTGAAGGAAAGGTATATGCTGGCCTGAGGAAGGTGTTTAGTAGGCGGCACCTCCCCCACACACACAGCAAGGGCATCTGGTGTGGGGGAGGTGGGTCGTAATGCTGTGGGGGAATGTGGGGGAGATAGGGGAGGGGGAGGGGTTGATGGAGGATGGGGGACGGGAAGAGTATGGAGAAAAAGATGGGAAATACGAAGAAAAGGGTAAGGAGAGGAAAGGAAAAAAAAAAAAAAGAAAATGGAAAGAGGAGGTTGCTCATTATGCTGTGGAGGACGGATGAGGGATGAGAAGAAGGGAGAGGGGGAGAGGGATGGGACTGAGGTAGGGAGGAAATTGGGGATGGGTAGAGAAATGGGTGGGAAATATGCAAACGTGGGTAGTGAAAGCATAAGAAAGAAAGGGAAGTAGAGACGAGGACAGGAAGAATGGGTGGAGAGATGGATAGGAGATATGGTGATCAGGGCAAAGAAAAGAAAGGAGGAGAGGAGGGAAGAGATGGGGAGAGGAAGGAAGACAGAAAAGGGAATGATGGTGAGGGGAGTACGGGAGCAGAGGGGAATGGAGAGATGAAGTGAAATAGGAAGAGAAAAGGGACAAGACAAGAAGTAAGGAAGAAAAGGGGATGAAGAGGGATGGGATATGGAAATGGATAGCGAGGGATAAGAGAGAGAGAGAGAGAGAGAGAGAGAGAGAGAGAGAGAAACATAAATATGCACTAAAATTTTCCTTCATGCTTTCATTAGCGTATTTTTCTCCTCCTTATCTACTAATATTTTAAAAAGACTTTGGGACTGTAGTCAGTGAGCCAGTACGAGAGAGAGAGAGAGAGAGAGAGAGAGAACCAGTGCATAACCAGTGTGATGAAGTTAGTGTGAGAGTGAACGAGTAAGAAATAGCCCGAATGCATGTGCTTGTGTGAGAAAGTGAGCTAGTGTGAGAGAGTAAGTTTGTGTGAGAAAGCAATCGAGTGTGAGAGAGTGAGCCAGTGTGAGAAAGTGAGCGAGTAAGAGAGTGAGCAAGGCGTGGGCACCTGGGTAGGGCATGGCAGGACTGACAAATATTATTCAGGCCACACAAACACCCCGCCTTGATCCCACTTGAGCACTTGTAATCCCCTCCTTCCCTCCATCCTTTTCCTTCCTCCTTCCTTCCCTCCATCCTTCCATCCTTTCTCTTCTTCCTTCCTTCCCTCCATCCCTTCATCCTTTCTCTTCCTCCTTCCTTCTCTCCATCCCTTCATCCCGCATTTCTTCTCTTTTCCTTACCTCCATCCTTTTTCTTCTTCCTACCTTCCCTCCAACCTTCCCCCTTTTTTTCTTCTTCATTCTAAATTTCCTCCATCCTGCATTTCTTCCCTCCTTACTTTCTCCTTCCCTTCATCCCTCCTTCTTTCCTTCCATTAGTATTTCCTTCTCACCATCCTTCCTTCCTTCCTTCCTTCCTACTTTCTTCCCTCCATCCTTTATTTTTTCTCTCCCTCCTTCCTTTTTCTCTCCATTTCTCCTCCCTTCTCTCCTTCCTTCCTTCCTTCCTTTCTCCCTCAATTTCTCCTCCCTTCTCTCCTTCCTTCCTTCCTTCCTCTTTCCATCATACCAGGTTCTCTTCTTACCCTCTCATTCTCTTCTTTCCTTCCTCCTCTATCTGTCTCCTTCCTTCCTTCTCCTCTCTATCATTTACGGTCAACTTATTTCCCTCCTTTCTTTCTTCTCTCCCTCCATCCTTCTTTCCTTCTTCTTTCCATCATTCAAAGTCTCCTTCTTTCCCTCTCATTCTCTGTTTTGCTTCCTTCCTTCCATCCTTTCCCTCAACCATCCCAGTTCCTTCTCCACTCTCTCTCTCTCTCTCTCTCTCTCTCTCTCTCTCTCTCTCTCTCTCTCTCTCTCTCTCTCTCTCCTGTTTCCCTCTCTCTTTCCTTTCTCCCTCAGTCTTTTGTTCCTTCTACCCTTCCGCTTCTGTCTTTATATTCCTCGTTCTTCCTTCCCTCCATCATCCCGTCTCCTGCTTTCCCTTCAGTTGCGTCCTATTCCGTAAGTCAATTGGCCAGACAGGGAATTTACTATATCGGTCAGTTAATAATTTAGTACGTACTTTAATCTGTTATTACCTATTCAGTAAGTCAGTTGGTCCGACACACCCAGTTATGTCGGTAAATTTATGCAACTAATCACACATAATAAATCACATAAGTTACACGTCTAAATCCTCCCTTTTAGCATATTTTATCTTTGTACATTTTAACATCATCAGTACGACCACGTCTTTAATTTATTTATTTTTATTCGGCTTTGAGAACTGTCCCTCATTACTATGCCTTATTAATTCTGCTCTTCTTGTACCAGACGATTTTATTTATACCACCGGAAACCTTTGTGACTCTAGAATAACCCCTTCAGTTCTAAGACGTCTTTATTACATTCTCTCTGCCATCAGACGGTTTTATTCAGCTTAGGTAAAAAAAAATAAAGCTGCACAGACCCATTCATTGCCACGACATCTTTTGTAATTCTTTTTTTTACTGTTACATGATTATATTCAGCTTAGGAGATAATTCTGATGGTGAGAGAGTTACAGATCATCTTCTTTTCGTCCCTTTAGCGCCATGGCATCTAATATATACACGACTGATGCTACCGCCGGACAACTTTACTTAGCTAATGAGAGGCGCCTCGTTTAGTGTATAAGGAATGGAATCAGTCTTCATTAATCACTTCATTGCGATGCCGTCAGTTTATTTTATTCCTAATGGGCAGGAACACACGATCATAAACCCACTAAGCCCAGGGTGTCTTTCTCATTGCGTTCTTGCCATCTCCTGACGATTTTATTCAGATGTAGGCCTAATAACGCCCACCAAAACCAGAGGCCTCTCCTAAGCTGAATCAAATCATCTGATGGCAGAAAGAATATATTAAAGAGGATGTCGCTCGGATTCAAGGGGTTCATGTCTTAATTCCTTCAATCCGGTGATGTATTTTTCGTGTTTCTTTTTTCTTGCTATCTCTAGACAATTTTATTCAGCTTTTTGGAGATCTCTTGCACTGAAAGGGTTAAGGGAAGCTACATGTAACTCCTCTTGCTCAAGACGTCTCTCTAAAGCTATTTAAAACTGACAGGAGACGGCACAAATGACATTCTAAAAATATGTTGTCGGACTGACGGGGGTTAAAAAGGCAAGAGAAACACCCAGTCCCTTATTATCCGTCTGAAGACACAGGAGAGCCAGGGGTGTGGAAGGACCCTAGGCCAGGCTAGCATAGTCCAGAATTAAACCATAGTCCACCCTCCTTACTGTCAGCATTCCACATGATCGAAAAACCTCCGACCACATCTTGAAGTCAAACAGTGGGTCACTATAATAGCATAGGGCTTCCTGTGGTCAAAAGTCTTCCACTATATTATCGGGCATGTCAATATACTCAATTCCACATAACAAATATTACCGTTAGTTTTTATTTTAATATATCACTCCCCTCTTCCCGTTTTTCACTTTTCCACTGTCTTCTGCTTTCATTCCTATCTATCTTTTCCTCCCAGATCTGTTATCGTTCCATTCTCTTCCCTACAGACTTCCTCATTTTTTCATTCTCTTCCATCATCCTTTTGTTTCCTTTCTCTCATCTCTTCTTGTATTTTATATTTACTCTCTCCTACTTTCCATTCTGTCTTCCTTTTGATCGTTCTGTCCCTCATCTTTTTACACTAACCTAGCCATCTATACTCATCCTTCATTTTTTTCCCTCCCTTCTCCCTACATTTTCCCTCCATCCTTGTTTAGCTATCCTCCTTCTTCTTACATTTCTTTCTCGCTTATCCTCTCCATACCTCTACTTTCCAGCTCATTTCACTTCTCTTCCACCTTCCTGTCCCTCATTTTCCCTTCGCCCATCCGTTTCTCTCTCTTCTTTTATTAGCTACTCCCCTTTTATCCCTCTTTTTTGGCTTCCTTTATACTCTACTGTATACTTTCTCTCCGTCCTCTTTACAGTATTTCCTCTCCTTATCTCTTCTTTCTACCTTTCCTCAATTTCCTTCTTTTTCAGCTGTTTCTTTTTCTCCTACATTCTTTTCTTTCTCATCCTCCTCATGTCTCTACTTTTCAACCTATTTTCTTGTTTTCTTTACATCCGTAGTCTTCTACCTTCCTTCTTCTCTTTCTCTCTTTATTCATCTTTCCTCCTTTCCTTTTCCCTTCTTCGTTTTCTTTCTTCCCTAATTTTTTCATCTTCCTTCCTCGCCTTCCCCCTTCCTTCATTTCTCCTCCTCTGCTTTTCTCTTTTTCGTCGCAATTGTTTCCTCTCTCAGCTCTCCATCTTCCTTCCTTTCCCTCTCCAGTTATCCTCCTTATTCTTCTCACCTTCTCTTCTTTATGTTCTTTTCACTCTTTTTCAATTTCCTTCATCTTCCCCCGTCATTCTTTATCATTTTTCCCCTTCACCTCCTTCTTCACCTTACATTCTGTCTCCCTTCATTTTCCCTCATCTCACCCTGTCTTCCACGTCTTTCCTTCTTCTCTACCTTCCACATCATCCTCCCTCAGTCCTACATCCCCATCAGCCCCTAATTCAATACCCAGCCCACGAAAAAAAGAAAATAAGGTGAAAAACCACCAAGATCTCCAACCTATGGAGACCCACCGCGCGCTCCTCGCTCCTGATTGGCTCCCGTCCCCGCCCGGCCCCTCCTCCCATTGGCCGTTCCCCTGGGCGCGCTTCTGTGGCCCCGTCGCTTTTGTTTACATCTCGGTCGGGCGCCTCCCATTCTCCTTTAGGTAATTGTTTCCTGCTTTTGTGATGCCCTACCTCAAAGGCGGTCGGGGGAAAGGCGGGATTACGGGAAAAAGCGTCTTGTGGGGTCTTGAATGTTTGGCTTGGAAATGGTCTTCCTTTCCTCCTGTCAACAGTTTGGGTAGGATTTGAATACGGAGGAAAAATTGTTGTTACGGTTGTCATGTTTCTGCT